>NC_077229.1:21625519-21925519 GCF_027887165.1 Monodelphis domestica
TCTCAAACTTGCTCCATCCTGATGGATCAGTTACTCCTTTAACTGTTCACAGATGTTCGGGGGAGCGGGACCCCTCTCTTTCTGATTTTGGGGAACAGCACCTATTCATTCTCCCCCTCCCAGCTTGGAAATTTCAGCCATTTAGAAACGGGATGATCTAATGTTGGACTCTTTCCTTTTAATTAATTGGCCTTCATTGATTAATTGTTTTAGTGTATGAAAGTCTGTCTCCTCCGGTATCTGGGGTCCAGCCCTAAGCTGAGGAAGGGACCTAGAGCCGATTTGTTGGAAAATTGGCATGCAGTGCTTAATTAATAAATCGATCTGCTCAAAAGACTGAACCTTGGAAACAGGCATTTCCTCTTTTGCCCACACCAGGCTTCCGAGTTCTTTGTCTGTAAAATGGGGCTGATAATGCTCACCTCCTGGTTTTTTGTTTTGTTTTGTTTCAGCAAGAATCCGATGATATAACAAACTGCTTTGCAGATCCTAAAGCACCATAGAAGACCCTAGAGTTAGAGACAGAAGGGACCTTGTAGCCTTCTAGTCCAAAACTGTTATTTTACAGATGAGGGAACTGAGGCCCAGGGAAGGGAATGGACTTGCCCAAAGTCACACAGCCAGAATGTAGAGTACACCAGCTACCCCCTCCCACCCCAAACCTTTTCTACTACCTGTAGATCTCAATTCAGATCTCAATCCTTCCTCCCAAGCCCATTCTGGTCCTGTGATTCCTGACACCTCTGCTGAGGTACTACCTAGTATATTGGGTCTATGATGGGTGGCAACTGTAGCTCAGTGGTTAAAAACAATGGGTCTGGAAGCAGGGAGATCTGAGTTCAAATCCAGCCTCAGATACTTCCTAGCTGTGTGACCCTGAGCAAATCACTTAACCTGACTGTTTGATGAAAGGATCCACTGAAGAATGAAATGGTGAATGACTCCAGAATCCTTGCCAAGAAACTCCATGGAGAGCTTTGATCCATGAGACACGAGTGAGAGACTGCTGGGGCAGCAATCTGCCACCTCTCTCCCACTGCCCCTGTCTGTGCCCAAGGGAGCCTCCTCATGCTCCTGCCCGGTCCCTCTGGATAGGAACTATGATTATCATTATTATTCCTATTATCATACAAATGCAAGACTCTGGGCGCCAGGGAGCCACAGGAGAGCTCAGAGTGTGGGAGTGACAGAAATTATGGGTAAGGAAGATTGATCCTCTCAGCCTTCTCCCCTCCGGGCACAGCAAGCCCAGCTCCTTCACCTCATCCTCCTATGACATGGTTCAGCATCAGCTTGAAGCCGCCTCATTAAAGGCAGCCAGCAGCTAATTGGAGGCTTCGGCCACTGGGGGCTCGGGAGAGAGGAGGCGAAGGAGACATTGATGGATGGTGCACGGGGGCCAGAGCTGCCAGACTGGAAGAAGCCCCCCACCCCTGCCCAGTGCCTGTGGCTGAGGGCTCACTGTGGGTCTGGCCAGTAATTACAGCTCTTATGGGCTGGCTCTGTGGCCCCTGCTTCTCCTTCCAAAGGCACGAGGTCCTCCGGGGGAACCGAGGTAGACGGTCACCATGCCAATGGACTTTTGTCTTCCTGTCTTCCACCTTTGATTGTTCCCCTAATATTATGATTTCTATTAAGCAGGAGATAGAGCACTGAGCCTTGAGTCAGGCAGAGGAGTTCAAATCCAGCCTTAGACACTTCCCAGCTGTGTGATCCTGAGCGAGCCCCTTTGCCTCTGCTGCCTCAGTTTCCTCAATTGTCAAAAAGTGAGAAGAAGAATAGCAGCTTTATCTCACAGGGTTGGTGCAAGAATCAAATGAGCTAGTGTTCCTATAGCTCTTAGCATATGCCTGGCACCCAGTGGGTGCTATAGAAAAGCTTATTCCCTTTCTCTTCCTCTTTCTGAAGACCTGGGAGTAGAACCTGGGGCTCCCTATACTCAAGCCAGTTCTTCTTCCTATTCTACTCCACTGTTGTGGAAAAGTACGAGTGGAAAGAGACCTTTGAAGGCATCTGGACCAACTGACCCATTTTACAGAAAGAGACACTGAGCCCCAAAGCGGTCCAAGGGACTTATCTAGTGTTACGGAGCAGCCCAGCTCTCCTGATTTCACTGTATCAGTGTCTTCTTTTCTGATCTAACTATATATTTGACCTATTTCAGGGAGTACAGGCTAGTGGATAGAGGGCTGGACTTGGACTTACAAAGACCTGGGTTCAAATCCTCTCTCAGACCCTTACTAGTTGTGTGCCTGGACAAATCAGTTCAACTCTCTGGGCTTTGGGGCAGCTAAGAGGCACAGAGGATAGAGCACTGGCTAGAACAGAAAGACGCATCTTTTTGAGTTCAAGTCCTGCCTCAGACATGACCTAGCTGCATGACCCTGGGTAAGTCATTTCACCCTACTGGCCTCAGTTTTCTCATCTGTAAACTTAGCTGGAGAAGAAAACGGCCAACCACTCTAATATCACTGCCAAGAAAACTGCAGATGGGTGGAATTATTTTGGAGCTTATGGAGGAAGGGAGCATGACAGGGGCTGCGAGTTATTAGAAAGTACATCTGAATCCATTTGTGGTGGCTTTGGGGTGGCCTGGAATATAACTGTGATCATGGGAGGGGGAAGCTGCAAACCAGAGACGGGCACTCTAGCAGGAAGGGAAAGGACCTGGGAGAGAGGCAGCCAGAGCGCCAACAACAAATCTGGACCTTGGTCCCTTCCCCTGTAAAATGGGAATAACGCCACTGGCCAGTCATTGTGCGGCTCAGACCTGGCAAGTTCTTGGCCAACCGCAGCTCTTATTAACATTGGGATTCAGGAGGCGGGGGGCTGATGGGAAGTCGGGGAGTCTGGAGGACAAGCCTGGGGCAGGAAAGGGGGTCTGTGCTGTGAGGGAGATGGGGGAAAGAGGAAGGAGCTAGGCCAGCATTCTCACATCCTCTGGGGCTCCCTTTGAGAACGACATTTCAATATAATTTCCTTTGTAATCCCACGACTTGTATTTTCTGTATTGAGAAACATGATTCCGGAAAGGGAGCCCTGGGCTTCACCAGATTGAGCCAGAGGTGTCCTTGGCCTCCAGTCAAGAGGAAAGAATGCTGACTGACCCAGGATAACCTGGGCTTCATCCCCATTCCTGCCACTAACTGACTCTGTGACCTTGAGCAAGTCACTTCTTCCCCTGTGACTCAGTTTCCTCATTTGTAAAACGAGAAGCAGGAGATGATCTCTAATGTCTTTTATAATTCTAAAATCCCCCAAATCCTTGAAGGATAGCATAGTGGAGGGGGGGGGGGGGGCTGGAATGGCAAACTGGAGTCCTGAATTCTAGTCCTGACTTTGCAGTACTTCCCAAGGTATGACAGGAGAAAACCAGGAGCCTGAGGCTCTCAAGCTCTGCTTCCTCCCCAGCCCCACCTCCACCCAGTGTCCTCACCTCCTTGGCACAGAGCTGGTCCTTCTCTCTGACTACTGGCCTCAGCTGGCTGGGCCACTCAGCTCCTAATGAAGTAGGGTAGCCTGGGGCAGGGAGTGATTTCATGTCTCAGCAGCCACTTCCAGGAACGATAAATGTCACTTCTGCAGGGGACTGTGAGGCAAAGGGAAAGGGCTGGGACAGCCACGGAATGCTGATGGCCTTGGCATCGCCCCCCCTTCCCTACTCCTCTTAGTCCCAGACACCCACACAGACAGCCCACTAGCTGGGCATAGGACGGGCCAAAGATGCCCCTGCCCCATCTGAGCTTCTCCAAGATGGCTAGCTCCCAGGAAGAGCAGGGGAGGGCTGCCTGCCTCAGTGTGGACCAAAAACTCGGTCCTTGTATAATCCCCTTTGAAGGAGGCCAATTAGGGGCTGACCCAGCAGATCCAGAGGTAGCTGCGTCAGAACCACATTCGGTAACATGCTCAAGTGGTCTCCAAAGCCTGGGACAGGCGACTCACTGCCTCCTGAGGCAGTCTGTTCTCATGTAGGGAAGCTGAAGTCAGTTACCTCCTGGTTTGGCCCTCTGGGCTTCAGGAGAAAATCCCTCCTCTGTGGGACAAGCCCCTCAAAGGGGTCTGTAGAGCTTTGGTGACCCCCTGAGTCTTCTCTCCTTCCCATGAAACTTCTCCAGGACTGTTAAGCCAGAAGTGAGGAGTCATTGCCCGGAGAAAGGAGGTTGGAGTGAGAACAGCATGCAGGAGACCTGAGTTCTTATCCTGACAAACATATATCTCTTTGTTGTTGTTTACTCATTTTAGTTGTGTCTGACTCTGTGACCCTATTTGGAGTTTGTTTAAGTTTCTTTAAAACCCTTACAATACTGTCTATTGGCTCCAAGGCAGAAGTGTGGTAAGAACTAGGCAATGGGGGTCAAGTGACTTGCCCAGGGTCACACAGCTGGGAAGTTTCTGAGGCCAAATTGGAACCCAGGACCTCCCATCTCTAGACCTGGCTCTCCATCCACTTGGCCACCCAGCTGCCCTCGTATTTAGAGTTTTCTTGACAGAGATATTGCAGTGCTTTGTCATGTCATCTAGTTTATTTGACAGATAAGAAAACTGAGGCAGCCAGAGTTAATCTAATCTGATAACATTAAGTGACAGCTGTGTATAAAGCACTGGGGAGAAACTATCTGACAATTAGAGGTGTCCATTAAGCCTCCATATTCTTCTTCTTTTTAAACCCTTATCTTCCTTCTTAGAATTAATATTGTGTATAGATTCCAAGGCAGAAGAGTGGCAAGGGGGGGGGCAGCTGGGTAGCTCATTGGATGGAGAGTCAGGCCCAGAGATGGGAGGTCCTGGGTTCAAATCTGGCCTCAGACACTTCCCAGCTATGTGACTCTGGGCAAATCACTTGATCCCCCTTTTACCACTCTTCTGCCTTGGAACCAATACATATTTTGATTCTAAGGTGAAAGGTAAAGGTTGTTTTTTTTTTTTAAGGAATAGTGGCAAGGGCTAGATAATGGGGGTTCAGTGACTTGCCCAGGGCTACCCCCAAGCCTCCATCTTCTTGAGGGGAAGAGGTGCTTCTCCAACCAAGAGAGAGAATTATAATATGATACAATTAATATTTATTTAACACCAACTTTGTGCCAGGCACTAGGGATACAAAGTCAAAAAAAGAAATGGTTTCTGCCCTCAAGAAGCTTCCACTCCATTCTATTCTGCACATGTATAATCTATAACAAATTGTTTATCTTCTCAAGGAGTGAGGATGGGAAACA
Organism: Monodelphis domestica; assembly: GCF_027887165.1. NCBI lineage: Eukaryota > Metazoa > Chordata > Mammalia > Didelphimorphia > Didelphidae > Monodelphis > Monodelphis domestica. The sequence continues at coordinate 21,630,733 of NC_077229.1, forward strand.
AGAGGGAGGAAGGGTGGAAGTTTAGAACTAGAGAATTTATTTATTTAGTCAATTGAGAATATTTTGCCTTGGTTACAAGAGTCATATTCTTGCCTTCCCCTCCTCCCACCCTCTCCCATAAACAAGGAGCAATTCCACTGGGTTTTACATATGTCATTGATCAAGACCTATTTCCATATTGTTGATATTCACACTAGGGTGATCTTTTAGAGTCTACATTCCCAATCCTATCCCCATGGAATGTGATCAAGCAGTTGTTTTTCTTCTGTGTTTCCATTCCCACAGTTCTTTCTCTGGAGGTAGATAACATCTTTCTCATAAGTCCCTCAGAATTTTCCTGGATCATTGCATTGCTGCTAGTAGAGAAGTCCATTACATTCGATTGTACCACAGTGTATCAGTGTCTGTGTATGAGGTTCTCCTGGTTCTGCTCCTTTCACTCTGCATCACTTCCTGGAGGTCTTTCCAGTTCTCCTGGAATCCCTCCAGTAGAACTCGACCCTCCAGTAGAACTCGACAATTTAACAAAGGAATGTGAAAACATTTTTGTTTGCATGTAATTGAGAAAAATAAAAATAAAGAATGTTAAAAAAACAAACAAACAAGGTTCCGTTCTCCTGGGAGGGGTTAGGGAGGACCAGATACACCCGCAGAGAAGTAAACACAAAGTAGTTGCTCTGTGTTACAAAGTGATTTGAGAGGAAGAATCAATTTCACAGACTTCGAAGAAGCCGGGCCCCATTCGGAGGGGGAGGTCAGGGAGGCTAAGGCTGAGAAAAGGCCACTGATTTTAGCAGTTAAGAGAGCACTCCTAACCTTTGAGAAAGCAGTTCAGTGGAGCGGAGGGGTCAGAAGCCAGGGCTTAACAAATGAAAAGCGTTGAAGAAATGAAGTCAGGGCACGCACCCCTCCCCCCCACCCCCCCTCTTTAAAGGAGTTTGGCTGTCAGAGGGAGAAGAGAGACGACCTGAGCCGGGCCTGCAGACTCGAGCTTTGCCTCGCACACGCTGGCTGGCTGGCTAGTGTCGCCCCGCTGTTCTGAGCGCCCCTTTGCAGCTGAGGGCACTGAGCTCGGGAGAGCCGGGAGCCCCGCGGGGATCCCAGCCTGGAGCTGCTGCTCCGGGACTCTGGGTAGCTTCCTCCTAGCGAGGCTCCGGGGAATTCCCCGAGGAGGAAGGCACTCCCGGAGCGGTGGCGCGAGGGCCCCGGGCCGTGCTTCAAAAGAAGCCTCTCCCTCCACACCACAAGGAACTCCCAGCGTCCGGGGAAGCCCGGGAGCCCGAGAAACGGGAGCGCCGGCGGGCTCCAGGGGAGGAAGCAGGGGGAGATGGGAAGGGACCCGGGCGGGCAGGGAGCAGGTCCTTGGACACCGTGCGGTGCTCCTCGGAAGGCAAGCCTTTCTCTTGGCCTGGCCCAGGCACCGAAGAAGCCCTCCGGCCGGAAGAGGACCGGGGGCGCATTTATGGCACCGGCTCCTCGGAAACTGGGAGGGAGGGCACATTCGGCTCCGTGGGGGCCCCTTCCCGGCCCAGCAGCTGCAGCTCTGCCTGACCCCCTGCTTCCTGCTTTCCCTCCTAATCCTGCCCGGCCGGAAAGCAATCCATCAGCCCACAGGGATGCAGCTTCCTGGGGCGCAGGGAGTGCTGGGGACCCGGGCAGCATGTCCCAGCACCACCGCTTCCTGCCCCAGCCACGGTCACCCTGGCTTCCCCTCTGGCCTTGCCACCGACACCCAACAGCTCCCTGCAGGAGAGGGCTAGCCGGAGAGCCCTGGGGCTCTGCTTCACACTAGGGTATTAAGGCTTAAAGGTAGCTGGACACAACTGGAGTCAAGCCCTGCCTTTGTCTCTCCGGGGGCTAGGCAGCTTTCTGAGGCCACCCAGACCAAGCAGGCAGAAGGCCCAGGCCCATCTCCCCATGTGTATTCATGTACATCTATGCACACACACATATATGTTCTACACATGAATGCACACAACAGGTAAGTGTCTGAGGCCAGATTTGAACTCAGGAAGATGAGTCTTCCTGACTATCACCTAGCTGTGGGGATGGATGGATGGATGGATGGATGGAGGGAAAGAGAGAGAGAGACAGAGAGAGACAGAGAGAGACAGAGAGAGAGACAGAGAGAGAGAGGAGAGAGATGGATGGATGGATTAATGGACAGATGGGTATATAGATGAACAGATTGATATGTGGATGGATGGATGGATGGATGGATGGATGGATGGATGGATGGATGGATGGATTGATGGATAGATGGATGGATGGATGGATGGATAGATAAGATAGAGACAGATGAATGGATGGATGAACAGAGATTAATGGGTGGATGGGTGGATGGATGGGTGGATGGATGGAGAGGTAGACAGATGGATGAGTGGATTGTTGGACAGACAGACAGATGGACAGATAGACGAGCAGATTGATGGGTAGATTGATGAATAGACAGGTGGATGGGTGGATGGAGAGATAAATGGGATTGACAGATGAATAGATAGACAGATGGATTGATAGATGGATGGATGATGGATGGATGGATGGATGGATGGATGGATGGATGGATGGACGGATGGATGGATGGATAGATAGATGAATGGATGGATAGATAGATAAGATAGAGATAGATGAATGGATGGATGAACAGAGATTAATGGGTGGATGGGTGGATGGATGGAGAGGTAAACAGATGGATGAGTGGATTGATGGACAGACAGATAGACAAGCAGATTGATGGGTAGATTGATAGATAGACAGGTGGATGGAGATATAAATGGGATTGACAGATGAATAGATAGACAGATGGATTGTTAGACAGACAGATGGATGGATGATAGATAGATAGATAGATGGATGGATGGATGGAGAGAGAGATGGATGGATTGATGAACAGAGATTAATGGGTGGATGGATGGAGAGGTAGACAGATGGATGAGTGGACTGATGAGTAGATTGATAGATGGATAGACAGGTGGATGGACAGATGGATGGATGGAGAGATAGATGGAATTGACATATGGATTGACAGACACAGACAGACAGATAGATGATGAATAGATAGATAGATGAATGGATGGATGATGTATGGATGAATGGATGAGTAGAGGAGATAGAAAGAGAGAGTATTAAGCACTTGGGCATACAAATATATACAAACCAGACTGTCTCTGCCCTTGAGAAGCTTACACCCATTACACCATCTAGTGTGTGAAGACAGCCTTTGTAGAGGTGCTGGGAAGCAAAGGGGGCAGGGAGGAATCCAGATTTGGGGTGGAGGTGGCTGGAGAATAGGGCCATGAATAAGGAGATGGTCAAGAGATGGCAGAGAAGTGGATCTGGACGAGAACTGTTGTGAGCTCATCCATCTGAGCCTGGAGAGCCAGGGATGGCTCCATTTCCCACCAGGCTCCATGCCTCCTTCTCTGGGCTTTCTCTACTATGGCTCTGGCCTCGCTTTGTCCTTTGTCCCCCTCCCCACCCCTCCTTCCAAGCTCCTCGGAGGGCAGGGGCTGTCTTGGCTGGCAGGTTGTATTCCCAGAGCCTGGCACTCAGTAGATGCTTAAGAACCCTCCTCCAGGGCTGTCAGTGCTTGCAGTCATCTGCATCCCCGGTCCCTCATCTCTGCAGTGCAGGGAGGGAGGGAGGGGCATCCTTTCCCAGCTTCTCTGGGGCCAGGCTTGGCTTCCCAATTGCCCAGTGTGCTGTTTTGTTGGAAAGCTCTTTCCACTTACACACACTGAGGATTCTGAGAGAGCTGCTCTCTGAACCCAAAGGACGACTCTCCAAGGGCTGCGGTTCTGATACTCTGGCAGCTCTGGGGCAGAGGGACTCTCCTGGCACTGCTCGAAAGATAACCTGCAGGCAGCTCTCTACTTTGCCTCCATCAAAGGCCACCTGGTTGGCATCTCTGAGGCAATTCCCACTGTGGCCAGCCTTCTAGATCCTTACTGCTTTCTGCAGTTAATGAGGGGTTGGGGAGGAGAAGAGAAGCAGCCTGGGCAAGTTACTTGCCCCTGTTTGCCTCAGTTTCCTCATCTATAAAATGAGGTGGAGAAGGAAATGGCAGACTACAGTATTTTTGCCAAGAAACCCTCAGGGGGCAGGTAGGTGGTTCAGTGAATAGAGAGCCAGGCCTGGAGACAGGAGGTCCTGGGTTCAAACTTGATCTCAGACACTTTCTAGCTATGTGACCCGGGGCAAGTCACTTAACCCCAATTACCTAGTTTTTATTGCCTTTCTGCCCTGGAATGAATACTAAGCATCTAGTCTAAGACAGTAGGTAAGGGTTAAGAAAAGGAAAAGACACCCCAAAGGGGGACCCAAAGGTTTGGTTTCAACTGAAAGGACTGAACTGTAAATAAGAGAGGAGCTGGCTGGCAGTTCAAGGGGAGGACAGACTGAAAGACTGGGCTGGGCAGGTTTCAGGTGAAGTACTGCTATCACTGCCAGGACATCTGTGTAGGGAATAAATGGGGCAGGGGGAGAAAAATGGGGAAAGGGTGGGGGACCCAGCTAGGGCCAATGAGAAGCCCCCAAGAGAAAGCTGGAGGCTCAGTGTCACTGCCAGTGAGCATGGGCTGTTTGCCTGCCTCTGGGGGCCTTTCTGCAGAGGTCCAGGACAGGAGTTTGGGGAGGTTGCCTCTCCCGCTCAACCCGTGGGACCAAGAGGCACTGCTGAAGCCAGTGGGGAGAGATGGAGAGACCTGAAGGGAGGGAGCTGGGCCAAGACCACAAATGGGAGCACAAGTGGGTCAGTCCCTTCTAGGACAAGCTGTCCAGTGACAAGGGCTAATTGATAGGCTCCTTAGGAGGAGGTGTGGGTGACATCCATCCAGGGCAATATTTTAGAGGACCTTTGGCTTGGCTTCCAGCCACCCTGACACAGTGCATCGCTGGTCTACAGAGAACACCACGGCCCGCCATTCCGGGATGTGCCACTCATTTAATAAGGCCCCTTTATCAGCCTAAACAGATGCTGGGCAGAGGCCAAAACTTCCGATCCCAGCTTTGGGCTCACGGCTGGTTTATGGGGCAGCTAGATCGGAGAGCCTGGAAGAGCAGAGTCCCCCCAACCAGGGCCCCACTCCCAGGAGCTACTGATATCACCAACCCAATGGGCAGTTAAGCCAAAGAGCCAGCTCAGGCCAACTGCAGTCTTTGTGGAAATGGGATGTAGCAACTATCTCTAGAGGTGTGGTGACCCCCACTGGCTCAGCAACTGAAGACCCCTGAAATAAAGCTCTCCCACTAAGCCTTCGAGGCCATCAGGTAGTCTGAGACAAATGGGATTTTATTCATGAAAATGCCACAAAGGACACTTTGTTACCATATGCTGGCTCTTTCCTTTTGGCTTGCAGCTGAGGTTCCCCCTATTAGAATCAGAACTCCTTCAGAGCAGGGACTGTCTATATTTCCTTCCTGGCTATATTCCTATTCCTTCCTCCCCCCTCCCTCCCTCCCTCTTTTTTTTAACCTTTATTTTCTGTCAGTATCAGCTCTAAGATAGAAGGGCAAGGACTAGGCAAATGAGGTCAAGTGGCTTTCCCAAGGTCCCACACAGGCAGGAAATGTCTAAGTTCAAATTTGAACTCAGGACCTCCTGTCTCCAGGTACAGTGCTCTGTCCACCTAGGTAGTCCCACAATAAGTGGTTCTCAAGGGTCTAGGTTGGCCCAGGCACTGTGCTGGCCTGCCCCCTTATCCTAGGGCCACTGCTGCCCCCCCCCCCCCAGGGTCCTTTTCAGGAGATAGTCTCCCTGGCTTCCCAGGGAGAGGAAGTCCCTTTCCATCTGGAAGTTTGCCAGTGCAGCTACCTGACACACTGCCTCCTCCTACCTCCAGCATCCCTAGGGGTTTGCTGCTGGGTTGCAGGGAGATTAGACTCCTTCCTAATGCAGTCTGGAATCCCCAATGCCAGGGAGTGAGAAAGAAGGAGGGTGAAAGAGAGAGAAGAGAGGAAGAGAATGAATGGGAAAGAGAACACAGACAGAGAGCAAGAGAGAGTTATGAGAGGAAGAGAGAAGAGGGGAGAGCGAGCGAGCGAGGGGGAGAAGGAATAAAGGAGAGAGATGGCAGAGAGATAAAGGGAGAAGGGAGATAAGAGGGGCAGGAGAGAGGGAGGGAGGAAGAGACAGAGACAGAGATGGGAGATAGAGGAAAAGGTGGAGAAGGAATAAAGGAGTTAGAGATGGCAAAGAGATAAAGTATATAAGAGAACAGGGTGAAGGAAGAGAGATAAGAGGGGCAGGAGAGAGGAAGGGAGGAAGAGAGAAGGGGAGAGAGAGGAGGGAGAAAGGGGAAAAAGAGAGGGGAGGGGGAGAGACAGAGACAGAGAGAGACACACAAGAGAGACAGAGAAAGAGAGGGGAGGGAGGGAGGGAGAGTTGGAGAAAAGGGGAGAGAGGGGGGAGGAAGAGGAGAGAGAGACAAAGAGGGAAAGAGACAGGGAGAGAAGGGGAAGAAGAAGAGAGAGGGGAGGAAGAAATGGAGAAAGGGGGAGAGGGAGTCAGAGATAAGAGAGAAAGGGAAAGAGAGACAGAGAGGGAGAGAGAGAGAAGGGAAGAGGGAGAGAGACGGAGTGACAGAGACAGGGACAGAGAGAGATAGAGAGATACAAAAGAGACAGAGAAAGAGAGGGAGAGGAAGAGAAGGAGAGAGAGTCAGAGACAAGAGAGAAAGGAGAGAGAGACAAAGAGGGAAAGAGACAGGGAGAGAAGGGGAAGAAGAAGAGAGAGGGGAGGAAGAAATGGAGAAAGGGGGAGAGGGAGTCAGAGATAAAAGAGAGAAAGAGAGGGAGAGAGAGAAGGGAAGAGGGAGAGAGACAGAGTGACAGAGACAGGGACAGAGAGAGATAGAGAGATACAAAAGAGACAGAGAAAGAGAGGGAGAGTTGGAGAAAAGGGGAGAGAGGGGGAGGAAGAGGAGAGAGAGACAAAGAGGGAAAGAGACAGGGAGAGAAGGGGAAGAAGAAGAGAGAGGGGAGGAAGAAATGGAGAAAGGGGGAGAGGGAGTCAGAGATAAAAGAGAGAAAGAGAGGGAGAGAGAGAAGGGAAGAGGGAGAGAGACAGAGTGACAGAGACAGGGACAGAGAGAGATAGAGAGATACAAAAGAGACAGAGAAAGAGAGGGAGAGTTGGAGAAAAGGGGAGAGAGGGGGAGGAAGAGGAGAGAGAGACAAAGAGGGAAAGAGACAGGGAGAGAAGGGGAAGAAGAAGAGAGAGGGGAGGAAGAAATGGAGAAAGGGGGAGAGGGAGTCAGAGATAAGAGAGAAAGGGAAAGAGAGACAGAGAGGGAGAGAGAGAGAAGGGAAGAGGGAGAGAGACAGAGTGATAGAGACAGGGACAGAGAGAGATAGAGAGATACAAAAGAGACAGAGAAAGAGAGGGAGAGGGGGAGAAAGGGGGAGAGAGGAGAGGAAGAGAAGGAGAGAGAGTCAGAGACAAGAGAGAAAGGGAGAGAGACAAAGAGTGGGAAAGAGACCAAGAGAGAGGGGGAGGAAGAGACAAAGAGAGGGAGAAAGAGGAGAGAGAGAAGAGGAGGAGGAGGAGAGAGAGAGGGAGGGGAGGGGGAAGAGTCGGACTATAATATTAATACAGGCATGGGATGAGACTTCAAGTAACTGAGCTGCCGCGCGCGCGCGCGCTCTGCAGAATAGTAATGTACCTTCTCCAGGCCCGCAGAACTCCCCAGGTGTTAATGCAAATGGGCCCCAGTTAAGATGAAAGAGGGCTGTTGTGCTTCCCCCTTTCTTCTTCGCCAGTTAATATGAAGGACTTAATGGATTCCCTGAACGGAGCGGAGCCTCTCGAACCTGGGAAGAGGCTGGAGAGCAGGCGAGGAGGGGGAAGGGAGTCCCCTGTGGATTTCAGGCCGGAGAAACTGTCATCAAAGGCAGGCCAGGCCGCGCCTCCCCTCCAAATCCCCTTGTCTGGGCTCTGAGCGGAGGGAGAGGAGCCAGCGCCAGCCAGCGCCAGCCAGCGCCAGCTCCCGCACACAGCACAGCACAGCACAGCCGCATCAACGTCCTTTGTGTTCCTCTGGCGGCGCTCAGCATTGACTCTTTCATCCTGGGCCCAGGAGCCTCGGGGCCATCCTAGCATCGCAGGCTCCCCCTCCTCGGCAGCGGGGAGAAGTGGGGGCTCCTGGGGGAGGGGCCTCGCTCAAGGTCACCCAGGTAGCCGGAGTCCGAGGCTAGGCCAGTTTTCTGCCTCAGCTTCCCAGCAGGCAGAGCACCGACCGGAGATCGCCCTGCTCTCTAGCTATTCGACCTTGGGCAAGCCTCTTTCTGGTTCTGGGCCTCAGTTTTCTCAGCTGTAAAATGGGGACAATAATACACCCGCTACATGTCTCGAAAGGGCTAGAGAATACTCAGTAGACAGCGGTAAGGCAGGATGCCCGCGTGTGTCCGACTTTCTGACCCAGCAGACCGCAGCACAGCACTGTCTCTGGGGGTTTCTTGGCAAAGATGCCGGAGTGGTTTGCCATTCCCTTCTCTAGTGGATGAAGGCAAAGGTTAAGTGACTCGCCCAGGGTCACACAACTAGTCAGGGTCTGAGGTTAGATTTGCTCTAGCCACTGCCGCGTCCCCCAGGGAGAGCAGAAGACAGTCAGTGAGGGACCTGTTTCCCCCTTTCTTTCCTCTCTCCCTGCCCCGAGCCTCCCAGGCGGGTAAGAGCCCTGGCTTGGGAGTCAGAGGCCCTGGGTTCCAATCTCCTTCGGGCACGGTGGTGCCAAGGCCCGAAGGAGGCGCCCAGGGCTTCTGCTCCTGCCTCCTAGGCCCGCAGGCTGGGGACTTCCTTCATTCCTCTTTAAAAAGAGGGAGGGGAACTCCCCAATCGTTAGAGCTCTCTAAACGGCGGCGGAGCGGTGGCTCGGCCCAGGGCTATTATTGGGAGCTGATTACAAACACCCCCAGCGGCTACTTCTCTCCAGGTAAAAGATGAGCCGAGGGGGAGAGGGGAGGGCAGAGATAAATAGACCTCATTTTGTGCGCACTGATAGCTGCAGGGACGTCTGAGGAGGCAGCCAAATGGCCCTGGCGCTCAGCTGCCTGCCTCCTGGGGCCCACTCCGGCTGGGGAGACCCGGGGTGATCCCCACTGCTCTTGGGGGAGCCCTTTCCCTGCAGCCACTTTGCCCTGCTCTGGTGGGGAGCAGGATCGGACCACCTCCCTCCCTCCTCCCCCTCCTTGGCTTCTGGATTTAATTCTTCTAGATCAAAGCCTCCCCCTTCCTCCCCAAGCTCCTGAGGTGGGTGGGCACAGGATGGCATTCTTTCCTTCCTTCTGTCTGATAAGGGAGAAATGAGGTCAGTAGCCTCCCTCCCCTTCCTGGCTTCTGCAGGGGGCTGGGTCTCCTTCCCCAGCCCCCAGCCCCAGCCCCAGCTTGTGGGCCTTCAGGAGGCTAGAACTGGCCCACCCAGCTCCTCTTCTGCCATTAGCTGCCAGTAAATTATTGACCTGAACATCCAGGATAAATGTGCAAAAACAGGATCATCCTTCTTGGGCCGTCCTAGCTGGGGTGATACATCATCGTCTTGGCTTTGCTGCTGGCACTGTGCAAACACAGCAGCCGATAAACAACCCAGCCCCAGGACTCATTAAGCTCCCCCAGCAGATGGGAGTTACTCAGTGCACTATGGGGTGATCCCAGGGTGAGCCCTTGGTGGGGATCCAGGTCACCAGTCTCTGGGGTTATAGCTACTCTCCCTGGACCCTTTTTTTGGATAAAGGGGGAAGGGGCCCACAAGGTGCCTGGAGGATGGGCAGGGAAGGTGGCAACCCTGGGTAGGGAAGAGATGTCTTGGGATCAGGAGACCCTGCAGGGCAAGCTCTCAGAGGCCCCTTTTGAGGTGGAAGGGACCTTTCATGTCACAGAAGGTCCAGAGAGGGAGGGAACTCTCCCTAGGTCACCCAGGAGAGATTTCAACCTCAGGGGGCAGTTTGAAAATGGGCTATTACTTGCTACTCTGACTGTGGGCAAACCTCTCCCTGGGCCTCGATTATCTCATCTGTAAAACAAGAGGATGAGCTTAATGTTCCCCTTCGACCATCACTCAACCTCAGCCCCAGTCAGTCCATTCCCAGGCTACCATGCTGGGGTCTGGGCCCAATTTGGGGCAGAGCTACATGAAGACACTGGGAGTGTTCAGCCTGGAGAAGAGAGGGCTCCCAGGGCAGAGGAAGGGCCACCGTGAGGGAAGGGGACTCATCCATCCAAGTCTGGGCAGCTCCCGAGAGTTGGTGAGCTGCGAATGAGGCAGGGAGGAGTTCCAGGGAGACGGAGGATTTCTGGTGCCCCAGGAACAGGGCTAACAATTGGAGCTGTCAGAAATGGAGTGGGCTGTCTGCTGAGCTGGGAATTCAGCTACAAAATTCTTGACAGGCTGGAAAGTGAGGCTAACCTGGGGAAGCTTCTCAGAATCCCTTTTTTTTAAACCTTCATCTTCCATCTTGAAGTCAATACTGTGTATTGGTTCCAAGGCAGAAGAATGGTAAGGGCTAGGCAATGAGGGTCAAGTGACTTGCCCAGGGTCACACAGCTGGGAAGTGTCTGAGGCCAGATTTGAACCGAGGACCTCCCATCTCTAGGCCTGGCTCTCCATCCACTGAGCCACCCAGCTGCCCCCTCAGAATCCTGTCTTCTAAATGCCCCAAACAAGCACCCAAGATTGCAAAGGGTTTTATCAGAAGACTGCACTCAGATCTATAGAAACCCTCATAGATGTCCATATTTCTTTATCTCCAGACTCCAGATTGTTATCAACTCTGCCTGGAGAGGGGTGAGAGGCTGGACCATGAAAGGTTCCTTCCTCCCAGCTGTTAGGATTCTAATAAAAAATTATTTCTATATGAGATTATAATTTTAATTAAGATTTGATTTTTTCTAATTATTTACAATTAAAGCTTTGGGGGAGGGGTAGCTGAGTGGTTCAGTGGATGGAGAGCCAGGTCTAAAGATGGGAGGTGCTGGGTTCCAATCCGGTCTCAGACACTTCCCAGCTGTGTGACCCTGGGCAAGTCACTTAACCCCCGGTGCCTAACCCTTACAGCTCTTCTTTGGATTGATTCTAAGATGGGAAGTAAAGGTTGAAAAAAAAAGCCAAACGATCCAAATATTCCCACGTCTCCTAGGTCTAGTGGCTTTGTCTCCCTTTCCTGAGCATCTCCCACACCTGCAGACCTCCTTTTGCTCCTTCTAATCCCTGACCTAGGGAGGAACAACTCTATTCATTCCCATTTTGTGGATGAGGCTACTGAGGCTCCCAGAAGGTGCCAGGAGCGGCAGCCCTTCTCCCTCCAGTGCCTGACTGCAGCTCAGACTGCGTTAACGAGACGGCTGGGCTTAGGGGGAAGCCGGCTGCGGGAGGGAGGGAGGGAGGGAGGGAGCGCTTTGGATCTGTCTTGATCTCTACCACCAGACAAGCCTATTAGGGCTCCAGCACAGGCGAGGAGGAGTGGCGGGACTTACCTGTCTCTTTGTCACTGTTCCCTGTCAGCCCTGCCTTTGCTGATTTGTGCCTACTGCTGTAATGAGAGGCTGTCACGGAGGGGAGGAGGAGGCTGCTTCAGCCCATCTCCCCCACAAACTGCCAGAGCACCTACTGTGTGCAAGCCACGAGGGCGTCTGAGCCAGGCGCAGGATGTGAGGGTGGCTTTGTGTGCTTCTCCAGCTCTGGGATGTGGGGGGAACCAAAGAGGGGCCGCAGGCTTCCTCTGATCCTCCTTCATGCTGGAGGAGACCCCATGGGCTCTGCGTCATGGGAGGGGGTCCTTAAAGGCAGCTAGCTGCCTCTGCAGTGGGCTGACACAACATTGCTGGGGAAGACAAATGGAGAATGCCAGCTGGAAGGAGATGGGCAACAGTGATGCCATACTTCAAGGGCTCTGCTTAGGAGGGGGGAAGCAACCGAAGGAAGGCCCGCGTTTTCTGTTGGGCAGTCCCCTTGAAATACTTGGATCATCTAAAAACCCTGGGTGTTGTCAGTGGCTCCCAACCCCTCTATGGACTGCTCTGGCTCACATCTTCCTGAGCTTCTGTAGCCATAATCATCCCCCTGAAAGCCAAGCCCAAACTTGGCCAGGATGCCATTGGTGGAAGAGGAAGGCTCAGGGAGAATGTATTTACTTTCAAAGGCTGCTCTGGGTTGATTAGTTTCTGGGAAGAATCAAGCAAACAGCATTCCTAAGGAGGTTGTTGGAAAGCCCAAGAGGTCCCTCCTTGGAGAGCGGTTTCTTGCCTGCATTTTGCACCCACCGGCCTCTCCACTTAGGCAGCCTGCCCAAAGGGCCTGGGGGGGAAGGTGTCACAGGCTGCCGCCATGTTGTCAGCTCCCGGGGTGATAGGAGCCCCGGGGCAGCCCCCCGTCATGCAGGACATCAGAGGTGAAATGGCTTGTGGGAAGAGCATCCCAGGCCGCAGAGCGGGTCTCAGGATGATACTGGCAGCAGAATGGATGGGAATGGATGGAGCACCAACCCAAGAACCCCACCGGTGGACGGGCAGAGCCTCCGGGGGTGGGGGTGGGGTGGGCAGGGGTCCAAAGGTTCTTCCCCTGCAGTCTTTGAACTTCCAAAAACATTTTGTTCACTATTTCAAAAGAACCGGTTCCCATGACCATCTCTTGGATTTGATTTATGTTTTTAATACATTAGTCCAGAGACTGTCAAAAGGCCCATGGCATAGAAAGGCTAAGAAGGGAACTTGGACTCACAAAGATTGAAACGAATTTAAAAGAATGAGGGGCAGCTTGGTGGCTCAGTGGAGAGAGCCAGGTCTGGAGATTCGCGGTCCTGGGTTCAAATTTGACCGCAGACCCTCCCTAGCCGGGTGACCCTAATGGGCCTTCCCCTTGCTTCTTCCCTCACGGGGGATCTCGTGTCATCTTCCCTTGGGCCTGCCTTTCGTACAGGGCTAAATTCCAGGGGAGAAGCCAACAGCGGCATCGCTGCTGAGGCCGGCACGGGCACAGCCCCGGGAGGAAGGCCGGTCCGGCTCTCTGCACACATCTTTGCCCCAAGCACTGGGCCTCGCACGCCAGGCTTGGAATGGGTGTTTGTATCGTCCAAACGCTGGACCCCGAGAGCTGGAGGGTCGTCTCGGGCCAGTGGGAGGCCAACATCACAACCCTAAGTAAGGGGGTCACTTTTACCCAGAATTCCTAGCCGACGGGATCATGGATCAGAACCTGGAGAAGGGCCCGCCGAGCCCCAGTCCTGGGCTCCTGCCCCGTCTCCCCAGGAGTGCGGCTCACGGCCCCAACTCTAATCTCCAAGACAACCACAGACTTTTACAGCTTTGAATTTTTATTAAAACAATCAGTTAAAATAGAACAACCCCTCGGAATAGAAAACGCTTGTCAGGATTTAACCCTGGCAGGGGAGGGGGCTTCACCCCCCAGCCCCATGCCAGGCCGTACAAATCCAAACCGCGAACTTTTGCTCTGAAAGGGGGTTGGACGAGACGTCCACGTGGGGGTCCGGCCCGGCCGAGGGTCCGGCGGGCAAAGGGGCAGACTGGAAATTGGCACAGAGGGCAGGAGAACGGGCCGGGGGCTTGGCTGTACTGCAGACAGAGATACACAGAGACAGACGCACAAGATGCACGTTCACCGGAAGCACCGGAATGTGGGGGCTGCCAGCGGGCCGCCGGGCTCACGCACTTGGGGAAGGCCTGGGCACTGCGGATTCTCCCTGATGCTGTCGGTGATGTGGGGCCATCTCTGAGCATCCTTCCTGCTCGCTCCCACCCCCACAGGGTAGTCTCTTCTTGAGTGGAATTAAGGGGCTCCCATGGCTCTCCTCTCTCCCCAAGGCCCCCACGTGCTTCTGCCCCTGGGGAGGACGGCCTGGATCAGCGAGGAACAGGGGAGTCGGGGGTTCTCCTGCCCCCCCGGCCAGGCTCTCTTTCTTAAAGGAGAAGAAGCATTTGGCTAAGCTTTGGATGTCCAGGAAACGGAAAGCCCGGGGCAGGAAGGGCCCTGAGGAAGGCCACGGTCCTGCCCCCGCTGGGGTGACGCACATCTCAAACAGAGCGTTCCTACTTTGAACCTGTTCTGGCCGGGGCAGCACTGGCTCCTCACTGCTAATTAAATAAGTGTGGGGCTCCCCCAAGGCAAGAGCCGCCCCCCAGCGGGTCTGGGAGGGGGCCGGGCCAGAGCTGGTGTGGTCCCGTGGAGCAGAGCCCCATCCCCTGGCGGGGCAGATTCCTTGGGCCCCTCACCAGCGACGCAGGCCAGGCCGCCTGCCCCCAGCCCGGATGACCCAGCGGCAGCAGGCACAGGCCGAGCTCCTGCATTCACATTCGTGGCCATCTCCCTGCCGGCAGGAAGGACAGAATCGGCCGGGAGGGGCTCAGGGACAGAGAGGACGGGAGCTGCCCAGGAACCGGCCCCCTCCTTGAGCAGGGGTCTCGGGCTCCCCAGGGCACACTCGGGAGAGGGGGAAGATGTCTCTAGTCGAAGCCGTGGAGCTGCTCGAATCCCGCTGGGACACGCTGGGAGGGAGCTCAGCCGGGGGACTGACCTGGCAAGGGGCCGTTGATCAAGGGGCGATTACTGAGCGCCCACTGCGGGCACAACACGTTACCAGGCACACTGAGGGGAGGAAAGGACGCAGAAGGGCTTGGGGCAGGAGAGGCTTCAACACACAGAGCAGGGAGAAGACAACATAAATCAGTGCCAAATCGGCCGGGTTACTAGAAGGCCCCAAATGTCCGGTCCCTCGCGTCTAAAGGGGAAGCTCTCCCCAACGCTGGCATGGCCAGTCAGGCCCGGAAGGGAGGAGGGTTGGGGGGGCGCGCCCCTCAGGGGTGGACACTGGCCCGAGGCAGGCTCAAGACCTGCAGCTGCTCTTTGCCCAACTCCTTCGCACACAGCCAGCTGCTTTTCCTGCACCCGGCTCTGGCAGCGGAAGCACATCCTCGGGCCACCGGGGAGCCGTGCTCTCGCGAGCTCAATGCTTTTTCCCGGATGGGAAGGGTCTTGCGAAAGCCTGGCGTGGGGCAGTGACCCACATCCCCCAATCTTCCCGCCCCCCAGAACAGCTCCCCAGGGCTTCCATCTGCCCCGAGACCCGCACTGGCATCTGCCTGCCCAGCGGAGACCACGTGGAGCCAGAGTGCCAGGCCAAGGTGTCCGTGAAGCCCGTGGGCAGAGCACAAGCCGACGTCAGGCAGAAGACGGCACGTCCTAAACATCCACGGGGCTGACCTTGAATCCCCCCCGAGAAACCCTGGCAAGGGCTGGAATTCAAGGCCGCCGCTTGGCTGGAGCAGGCTGGGAAGGCGTCCTGGGCCCGGGCAGAGGCGGCCGCTCGCTCCTGGGATGGCCGCGCCAGTCTAGAGTTCTTCAAAGAAGGCCACGCGGGACTTTGTGCTCTGTAAGGTCAGCTGTAAGAGAGCAGAGGAGGAGGTGAAAGGAGGCTCGGACAGGGGACGAGGGCTCCGGGAGAGGCCGGCGCTCTCAAGGAGGGTCCAGACTCTCCTCCAAATTCAAAACCCAGAGGCTGCGGCCACCGCACTGCAGGCGACACGGGCAAAAGCACGTTAGCAAAGAAATGCCGTCCCGCCCGACCAGAGCAGAGGCATGTGCTCAGGTGGCATCTCTCGCTCCAGTCGGACGGAGGAGCACCACCGGGGAGGAGGCTCAGCCTGGGGAGGGCTGCAGCGCACTCCTCTGGGGCTCTTCCCTCAGGGGCCAGCCCGAGGGAGGGACTATGGACGTGGGCCAGCCTGCAGGGCGTAGGGAAGGGGAAGTCCCGGGGGCAGAAGGACCAGCCGCTCCACTCTCTTCTGAAGCCATGTTCCTGATCTTGGGGCCACAGAGACAAAGCGGATGCAGCCTGGCTCTTCCTGGGGCGGGAGATAAGCGGCGGCTCCCCAAGCACTTGGCCCAGGAAGGCCAGAGGCAAAGCCAAAGCGCTGGGGCGGAGAGCTGGAGAGGCAGCGCCATCCTCCCCACCAGGCCCTGGGACAAGAGGCGGCCACCACAACCCCCGAGCAGGCGGTCTGTGGGCCCCAGGAGAGTCGGCACTACTGTGGTCTCAGTTCTGTGCCTTTTGGGGCCTGTTTCTCCCTCTACAAAATTAAAGGGCTGCCCTGGGTCATTCCTTCGAGCTCTAAAAAGCTGTCATGATCTCACAGGTTTGAGAGTCTGAAGGGACTAAAGAGCACATAATAGCCAAGTCCGACCCCCATCCCTTTACAACGGAGGAAACTGAGGCCAGAAGGTTAAGTGACGTGCAGCAGGCAGGCTCTGTCACAGCTCTGGTGTGCCACGAGGATTCCCCGACACCACAAACAGCCCCCCAAAGAAAGAAGCACCTCCCCCCACTTGGTCATTCTGGGAATGGCTGAATGTGTTGTCCAGACAGGACAAGTTGAGGCCTGGCTCTTTAAATCTTGCCAGATCCCCGGCCTTAAAGCTTTAGAAGGTGGCCTCAGGTTTCCTTCAGGCCCCCCACCCCCAGGACCCTCAGTTGTTCTTGATGGGGGCTCCTTTTCCTACACTCGCCCAGATCTACTCCCTGCACCGACCAAGGAAAAAGTGGTAGGGAAGGGAGCCGAGTCCCGCACGACCATGCCAAAGAAACAAGGACCCTCCTTTGGACTCTTCACTTCGCACCCAGCATTCACCGAGGCCATAGCCGAGGGGGCCTCAGACCTTTCCCCCAGCCCCCTCCTTAATGCAGAAGGAAACTGAGGCCCAAGGTCCCCCAGCGTCAGGCCTCCAGACCCCAAATCCTGGATTCTAATCCTGCCTCTAACACTCCACACTTGGGTGGCACCCTTGGTGCCCAGAGCAATGCTCAGACGACAGGCAGCGCTGGGCACCAATCTGCACTGGAAAGGGGGTTCCTCGGCACGCCAGCATGGGCTTGTGGTGGCAGGCTCTCGTGCTCCCAACATCCTCCCTCTGCAGAGCCCCGGCCTGGCCTCCGGCTGTGACGATCAGAAGCAGCCTTGCCTCCACTCCAGAAAAAGAGCGCGCGGAGAGGAGCGACGGCAGAGGCCCTCCCTGAGAGTCCGGGCTAGTAGGAGCTACAGGTGAGAAAGCCTAGACGAGCCTCTGGCCCCCCTGAGGAGAGCCAAGACTGCTCCCCCTACAGCCTGGGTCCGACTGCCAGACCCCTCCTCCGCCCGGGACAAGTCCTTGTGGTTCCCGCTCCCGGGCACGCCTGCCAGTGCTCGAGGCCAGGGGCTGCCTGTCCCCAGAAGTCTCCCTTCAGGCCGCCATGTCTGGAGGAGCAGGAAATCGTGGGCTTCCCACAGGCATGAGCTCGGGGCATCACTCGGGGAGGGATCTTCCCAGAGCCTGGTTAACCAGAAGGGAGGCGACCGGCTTCCTCGACAGCCCTCCTGAAGCAGCGCTGGAGAGGCCCTTGGACATCCATGAGGCAGGCCACATGCCAGTCAGAGCACCGACTGTGTGCAAACTGCTGCGCTAGGCTTTGGGGATGATGCGGTCGCACCCATCCTGTGCCACTCAGAGCTCCTGCGATTCTGCCACAATAAGGAATCGGAGACCCAGGAGGGTGCACCCAGCCAGCGCTCTCCCCGCACCGCACCACACAGAGCCAGGAAGCTCTCATGAAGAGCCGGGAGCTCTGAGCTGTGTACGGGGAGCTACTGGCTGGGAGATAAAGGCCCAGACACATATGGCCACTGTGGGCCCTTCTCATTTCAGGCTCGGGGCTCCACCCACCCTGGGGGACCCTTACCCCCCCCCCCAGCTTTTGCTTCTGTGGCTTATGTTTATGGAGATCACTTAGATCTTGAGGACTCCTTGAAAGTCTCAGGGTCCCCCTAAGCCAGTGATGGAGTGCCACCCCCCCCCCGCCCCCGTCCCATATAGGGGAGGGAGGAAGGGCTCCCATTGGCTGCTGGGCAAAGGGAGGTGATGGAGAGGGGGAGGGGAGCAGCTTTGCTCAAGTCCTGCCTTTCTAGTAATGATCTGCGAGGGTGGAGGGTGGCTGCATGCCCACAGAGAGCACTCTGCATGCCATCCTTGGTACCTGTGCCATGGGCTCACCATCACTGCCCTAAGCAAACTGCTGATCTTTTACAGATAAGGAGAGTTCTGAGATAAGTGTCTTGGACCAGGTCACATCAACAGAGAAGGGCCAAGATTCACACCCAACATCTGACTCCTTCTTGGCTCTTTTCTCTGCCTCTTATTACTAAGGGGATCTCCTAGAAAAAAGATGGCTTCACTCTGTTCTTTGGGCCCTACTCAGAGGCTGTTCAGGGCAGAGAGTGTCAGAGAGGATAAATAAATGTATATGCAGGGTGCAGCCTACAGCAGCAAGGCTGGTTGATTAAGAATAAATTACATTTTCATCAGTACAGAGAGAAAATTGATTTCCAAGGCTGCATTGTGATAATCTTGTTCCTACAGCAATGGAGGGTGGAGCGCTGGACACCACCACCACTTTGGTTCCCCAATGAAGAGAGGAAGCATTACAATTAAGTGGAGAGAAAAAAATACTCCCAGGGCCAAGATCCCTCCAACCACCCTCTGGTGGCTTCTTCTCAATTCCTGAATCCTTAGGGGATGGAGGGGTGCTGGAGCTGGACCCCAGTTTAATTCACTTAAAAAAAAATCCCCATTATTGCACCATTTCCAAACACAAAGCTAATGACTGCAGGCCCTGGAATCTGCTTGTCCTATCAAAATTCAAGCCCCGAATCCCTTTATAATCCCTCTCCTTCTCCACATACTGAACACTAAGGAGCAGGGGAGGGAGAATCTGTAAAATGGCACACAGATGCTCTGGTACCCAGCAATGCCAGGAAGGCAGGCGGGTGGGCTTTGAAGTGGAGAGGGGAGAGCCAGATTCCGCACCCCTCAGCACCAATATAATCAGGGGTTTAGGGCGTAATAAACATCTCCCTTCTAAACTAGGAAGAATGGATGTACTAGAGGGGATTTCCATTTTAAAAGGAATCAGCCTCTGTTGGGGAGGAAGCCTCATCTAAAGAAATAGCTTCCCATAATGCACAGATAGAAACACCTCACACCCAGGCCATGACTCACTTGTCTGCCCCAGTCAAAGGAAGAATTTAAGGCCTATTCTGTCCTCATTAACAAACTGAATCTGGGTTTATCTCCTTTATCAGTCCTAGGAGCAAAGGCTGCTCTGGGAAATTCCAGAGGATCTCTCCCAAATGCTTCTCCTTTGGGGGGCTTTGTCTGACAAAAAAAAGACTGCTGAGGAAGTGAAATGATTATAGCAAAGGCAGCAAATCGAGGTCAAGTGGCCCAAGACAAAATGGTGTTTTCTGCAAGGCAGGCCCAGAGCCTATTTGTGACTGTCCCATATTCATCCTATGACACTGGTCCAGGCCCACTACAACTCTGTGTCTCAGTTTCTCCCCCTGAAAACCGTGATCATAACCGTGATTCATCTCCCAAGGCTGGTGAGAATCTAAGTGATATCTCTAAGGTTCTTTGGGCTCCTTGGATGGAAAATTCCAGCCAGTGACACCACTGTGAAATGACCAGTGCTCATCTGAGAGATTGTGGCAGGGCTCCGACCAGGGGAGAATTGGGTGTCTCATTTCTTCTATCATCACAGCCTCACCATCAGCTGCTAGGAACAGTGCCACACCAAACACCTTCCCCTCCATGCCCGGAAACCAAGTGGGACCATTCATTAGAACAAAGAGGACCCACAGTACTATCCCAAGCCACTTTCCAAATGGATTGTAGGCAAGAGGAATAGATTCTTGGGCTCTTTGATACCTCCCAAAGAGGCAGAAATCTGTTAACCCAACTGCCCTCCTCTTCATTTTCCTCCATCAACATCTGAACACTATTCTTGAGGTTTCTCTCTCACCCTTCCCATCATCCCTACCTTTCCACATTCCCATTTATTTCTATCTCTGCCACCTTCATTCAGGATCATTGTGCTCTTTTGCCTTGACATGAATAATGTATTAACTGGTCCCCCTCCTTCAGTGTCCCCCCTCCAATCCATCCTACGATTTGGTTGTGGGCCAAGAAACAGGTGGAATTGGGAGCTGACCGCCATGCTGGGGCTGTTGTGCATCATGAAATATTGGTGCAGGCTTGAGGAAGCTGATAACTCTGCTTCGTGGGGGACTGGCACTCTGTCATGGGCCCCCTGGGCAACCAGAGTACAAAAGCAGTCTTTATGACATTGATCGGGTTCCTCAGACCCCAGGGAATCTCCACATCTCCTTTAGGGCACTTTTGAGCTGTTTCTATTGTCCTGAACTGCTTCCAACTGCCTTGGGAACCGCTTTTACCTTGGGGTACGGGAACACATTTTTAGTAAAAAGGATTATTGCTTGAATCCTTGGGCTCTGGTTCACTGTACTTGCCCCAGATGCAGAAAATCAACTGGGACACGTGTGCTACTCGATGCATCTTCCTGAAGCACCACTAGAATGTCACCCACTTACTTAAAATCTTCAATGGCTCCCCACTCTTCCACTGGCTCTATGAGATGGGTCCCTTCTATTACTCTCCTCCAGAGACCCTATATTTCAAATGGAATTCCTTGCTGTAACCCCCAATTAGACTCGAATTTGTTGCCCTCTGTTTCTTTGTTCACGCTTTTCCTCAGCTTAGAATACCTCTTTCCTTCAGATATATTTATCTAATTCAACATACTGTGTTTACGTGGTACCTATCATGTATAAGGCCTTATGCCAGGCACCAGGGAAAGAAAGAGAATTCTGACACAGGCACGGAGGGCTCTACGATGCCAGGGTAGGAAAGAAAACGACACAGATATCTACGATACAAGGAGGAGGGAGAAAGACAACAAGGAAGGTGCGTACAAAATGCTATGGGATGCATGAGCCCAGGGGATGCCAACTGGAAGGGATGTGATGAATGGAGTTCCCTGGGCTTGTAAAATTCACAGACCCAACTGTCGGGATGATAAGAGCCAGAATCCCAAAAGGCCTATGGACAAAGCTAATGCAGATGAGATTTTCATGGAGATAAACATACAATTCCAAACTTGGGCTCCTCAATCCTACATGCAAAGGATGGGCGAGGCAAAGCTAGATTAGAGATTTCTTGTGGTCCAGGATGAGCCAAGAACGCGACAGGCTCCAAGGGAAGGAGATGAGAGGTCCGTACCCATGGATCAGGTCCCGTATCAAGTACAAGCCATGCCATGCCTAGGAGCAGGGGTTCAGGATGGTGACAGACCCAGAACACCTGTGGAGTGGGCAAAGGAATGGAAGGTTGCATGACAGGGAGGAGAGAAGTCTGAAAGGGTCTCTTTAGGCATCTGAAGGGCTGGGCTGGGAAAGATGAGGCAGATTCTGCTTGGTCCCAAAGCTCAGAACTAGGGAGAGACTGTCAAGAAGTAGAGTGTAGTCTAATGGAAGGAAATTCTCTTGAGCAATCAGAATTTTCCCGAAGCAGAAAGGATGGCCTGAAGGGCAGGGGGAGGCTTTCTCTCAATGGAAGGCTCCAAGCAGACTCTAGAGGACCAGTTGTAGGGGCTCCTGCTTAGATACGGGCCGGCCCAGAAGACATCCAAGATGCCCTCCAACTCTGAGATGGAGGAAAAGATCATTTTCATCTCAGGACAGGCTTTAAGGTGGATGTGGCACCCAACTTGGGTTCTAAAGAGATGGGGGAGGCACAAGGAAAGGGGTGAGCAAAGGCCCAGAGATGGAAGAGGGTAGAACGTGTTTGGGAAGCAGGATAGTTTGGTTTGCCCAGAACATGACAACTATTCCTAACTGGTCCTTCTGAATCAAATCTCTACCCCCCTTCCAATCCATTCTACCCATAGATGACAAAATGATATTCCCAAAGCACAATTCTGACCAGGGCACTATCCTGCTCAAGAAGCTGCAGTGGTGAGGCGCACATCCAGGTACTAGAGATGAGAGGTCCTGGGTTCAAATCTGGCCTCAGACACTTCCTAGCTGTGTGACCCTGGGCAAGTCACTTGACCCCTATTACCTAGCCTTTACTGCTTTTTCTGCCTTGGAACCAATACACAGTATTGATTCTAAGATGGAAGGTGAAGATTGATTTAAAAAAACAAAACCAAAACCCAAAGCTGCAGTGCTGATGGTGGAGGAGCAGAAAGTATGAGTGAGCTCTTCCCACTACAAAACTCTTCCAACTAGACCTAGAAAATGCACCCAACCAAAGCCTGATGGGGAAATCCAAGGAAGGAAAAACAAACCAACCGAAAACCACAGCCATTTCTTGTTCCAGTCTAAAACAACACCACATGAGAGAGGGGACTAGTTTGACGGAGAACAAGCCCCTCAATTTCCTTAAAGATGCCATCTGGGTAGTGACTAGGAACAAGCCAAGGCCTGACATCCAGATCTCTACCAGCGGAAGCAGTCTTGAGGAATTCATTGAGTTTTTGCTCAGTTGGGCTCTTCACGGTTCTAGCAGGAGGCCTATGGTCAGCCACATATCATCTGGCGTCCCTGCTCGAAGCTGGTCCCGCATCTGTCCCCGCACTTTGTTTAGGACACAAAACCTCTATTTGCTGGGGTCAGCAAGAGGGATTCCACATCATTAAGCATAAAGCATTGAGCCAGTGCTTCAAAGCAGGCTGGGCAGAGCAGAGGTCACCAAGGTGGCTGAGGCCATTTGTTTTAATTGCAGCCAGGGCCTTTCATGAATATGCGATTGCTGTTCTGTGATTTATTTATTTCCTGAGGTGTTTTAGGGTTTCGTTTGATACCAACAGAGCTCCAGCGAGAGGTGAATTCCGACAAAATTACAAATGGTGCTGGGCTTTCATGTCTCCCTGGCCCAGAAGAGGCTGGGCACGGATGCTAGGGAATCTCACATTCCTTGCTCTAGCCTGGCACTGGAGATGGAAACCATTTTGGTGTTTAAAAAAGAGGTTCTTCTACCCTCAGACCCCTAAAGCTCTCCTCTGGACACACATTTTACTACTCCGGCCTCCAATCAAAATCACATTAAGTGGAAACATTGACCCTTTTTTCATGCAAACTCAGAGCAAAGCCTGGGAAAGAGCCCTCTGATGGTCTTCAGGGAAGCTTCTGAACGGTGTGGGCTAGTGACCTATCTGAGCCCAAAGGACGGCCTTGTCTCCTCTACCGCTCACTACTCAACCCTCACTGTTCTGGGACGCCCTGAAACAGTGCTGGGCCCACCTAGCACCACCCATAACAAATCCTGTGAGAAGGGAAGGCGGCTCTGACTCATGGAAAGGCCAACACGGCCACACTAATCAACGGGTCCATGAGATCAAAGAGATCAGGAAACAGACTCCCAAGCCCCGAACCAGACCGGGCAACCCTGCATCCCCGTCATCATGTACTAGTGAGCTAGAGCCTGCCTCCTGTCCCCCCCTCAGTTTCTCACCTACTCTAAGTGGCAGAGAGGACCTGGGGTCTGGCCTCTGCCATTTGGTGGCCGGGTGACCTCTCCAGGCCGGAGGCCATGCTCCAAGACTCACTCAGGCCCAAGAGGGACTTGTAGATCTGTCCTCCCTTCAGTTCCACCAGGAAGTCAGTCCTGGACGAGGGAAGAAAAGTCAGCCTCCCTCTTCCCTTTACCTATAACCTCTGAGCAAAAGCAAAAAGCCGCCTTAAACTAGAGGAAACAAGAAGGGCTTCCCCCAAGGATAGGGTTTGGAGTTTCCCACGCAGTGAACGACACAGAAGCCCTCTATGGCAGGGGGAAAACACTTGAGTTTTACGAGTTTAAGGCTGAAAAACAGCAAAAATTGAAACACTAAAAAATTCCTCGGCTCACCCACTGCCCTCTTCAGTTCCCCCCCTGCCACCCCAGGCCACGGAACTCTCAGTGCCATTCTGCCCACTATGGGCAAGAGTGGTCACATGTGGCCATCTGGCCGCAGGAGAGCTCCAGCCAGTGCCCCCAAGACGGAGAGGGCATCGAGGGTGGCAAGTGTGGCCAAAACAAGTCCTAAAGCGAGCCGGAAGTACACAAGGTTCACATTTCTACGCAACAGTAAACTATTGAGCAGAATCCTGTTACCTCAATTTATCCTTTCTGGGGTTAAAGGACTTGCCAGGGTCACCAAACTAGAAGTCAGAGGCCAGACCTGGGCCCAGGCCGGGGCTCCATCCGCTGCCCCTGGACTCGCAGGATTTTAGGACTAAAAGGAATTTCGAGCTCATTTACCAGAAACAAGTCGCTCCATCCACCCAACAAGCGTCTGACCAAGCACCGGCTGCGCACAGCACGGCTCTGAACGTGGGTGTCCTCAGGCCACGCGCTCACTCCCCGCCTTGGGGAAGGCCGGGGCCCAGGGTGTCTGCTTGGGGTAGGAAGGGAGCTGCAGAAGGCCAGCGGGGGAGGGCAGGCCTCCGTCCACCCCCAAGGGACGCCGGGAGGGCCCCCCTGCATGCAGCTGCTGAGCAGCCCTGGGGGCGGGGAGGGAGGCCGCCGAGCGGGCGCGGACAGGCAAGCTCATGCACAGGTTAGTGTTACAGTCCCGTCACCACACACACGGTACCTTCTTGGAAGGCTCAAATGCAGATGGGTCTTCTGCCTTGGGCTTGAGGCTAAACCAGCAAAATAAAACGAGAACAGAAACAAGAACAGGCCTGTGTGATATGAGCAGAGCTCCTGGTCCCCAGCCGCGGCCCGTGCGCGCCGAGGCTGGGACACGGCCCGTCACAGCTGCTTCTGTCTGGCCTGTGACACACACACACACACACACACACACACACACACACACACACACACACACACACACACACGTCCTCCCTGTGTCCTGGCTGGATGCAATCAGGGAAAGACCCGGCAGCCCGGGGGGCCAGGGACCCGCTCCAGCTCCGACCATTCCGCCTGGGAGAGGAGGCAGGGCCTTCCCCAGCAGCGGCATCTCTTTCGTGGCCATTCCTGGCCCTAACAGGGCTACTGAGCGCGCACTTTTTGGCTGTGCCTGACTCTGGGACCCCGTAGGGGGTGTTCTTGGCAGCGACACCGGAGGGGTTCACCGTTTCTTTCTCCAGTTCATTTGAGAGATGAGGAAACGGAGGCCAACAGGGTGAAGTGACTCGCCCAGGGCCACCCTCCTAGGAAGCGTCTGAGGTAGGATTTGAACTGACTCCAGGCCCGGCGCTTTACCCGACGTGCCACCCAGCTGCCCGGCCAAATACTAACGGGCTGCGGCTCCAGGAAATTAGGTCAGGGCCTTCGAGACAGGTAAAGCTAGGGTGAAAAGAACGCTGGCTCCAGAGCCAGAAGATCTGAGGCCCGCGGCTTGTCTGACCTTGAACCATGCCATCTGCTCCCCGGGCCTCAGTTTCCCCACCTGTAAAATGATTGGCCCATCCCAAAGAGAAAGGGTGGCCTGGTGCCTCCTAAGAGAAGGACAGTGTCCTGCCATTGACTGACTGGGGCAGGGAAGCTGCTGGGGCTGCTCTTTCCCAGGTTGGGGCCTCTTCATCCAATGAAACTGGCCCCAAGGGGTCAAGTGGGCTGCCTGCCCCAAGGGACAGAGGAGGCAGTCGCTGGGGTGGGGGGGGTTATCTTCTTTGGGAAGAAGAACACGGGAACCCTGGCGTGTGAGGGTCCAGCTCGGGCCTCCCGGGGCTTGGGCTCTTCGGTCCGTTTCTTTGAAGAATTTGTGGAAACACGTCCAGCCCAGCTTTGAATTCTGTTCCCCAAATCTGCCCCAGAGGCTCCAGCAAAGCTCTCCAAAAGGAACCCTGCGTGGTCAGGGCCTTCGATTCGGCCCACCGCCCGGGCACCTTCCCCTCCCCCAGCTCCATGCTGTCGGGGCAGCTAGATAGCACAGCAGAGGGCCAGGCCCGGTGTCGGGAGGATCTGGGTTCAAATCCGGCCTCAGGCACTTCCTGGCCTGATGGCCAGGACAGAAGGGCCGGCCCCACGAGCTGCTGCCGGACGAAGTGCCCTCCCGGCTCCCGCCCCGCCCCCCTCGGGAAGGGTACCTTTTTGATGGTGTTGTGTTTGCTGCCGCCCCGGTCAGAGTTCTCGTTGTGCAGGATGTCCAAGGCCGTCTCCCTCTCCTTCAGCTTGAGGGCCTCGATCTCCGTCTTGAGCTCATTGAGCTGTTCCTGCAAGTGTTTGCTCTTCTCCATGTACTCCACTCTGCCGGGAAGGAGACAGCGGTCAGGCCACCGGGGCTCACACGGCCCTCACAGGTCCGGTCCAGAGACACCCCCTCCCCCATCAGAGCCGGGAAACCCGATTCGGCCAGCCAGGGCTCCTCGGGGACAGGGCCCGTCTGAAGGCTCCTCGGCTGCCGGGGCGCTGCGGCACCTGCGTGCAGTCAGAGGGACCCCCCCCCCCCCCCGTGAAGATCTCGGCGGGCTCCGCCTGGGCCCCAAGGAGCGCCCCGACGGAGCGTTGGGCGGCTGACGAAGGCAGGCTCGCCCCGCGGTCCTGCTCCCTGCATCAGCCGCTTCGGGGAAGCCGGCCCCAGCGGGACTTACTTCTCCTTCTCGATCTCCATGGAGAGCCGCTTCATGTCGGTGTCCTTGAAGTCGAAAGACAGGCTCTCGCCAATGAGGGTGAAGCCGGGCATGTCGGCCGGCAGAGCCGCGGTGCTCGAGCTCACGGGCGGCTGGGGAGAGAGCTCCGGTCAGCGGGCCTGCTGACGCCCCAAAGCGCCCCCGGGCCCCGGGCGACCCTCTGCCACACGACGGCAGCTCCTCTGGCCCCTCCGTTCCCGGTACGTGCCGCACACCGGCATTTCTGGGAAGCCAAAGGGCAGCTCGGGCCTCGGGCTCGAGGTGCTCACCGTGTACGTAGCTTTGCTGGTGATTTCCAGGAGCTTCTGCTTCGTTCTTCTCTCGGACTCCCTGGCTTCCTGGAGATCCTGCTTCAACTGGTCTGCCTCCTTCGCTCTAGCGGCGAGAGAAGAGATCGGGACCCGGGAAGGGCCGGGTGAGCAGCGGGCAAGGAGGAGGGAGGCCCACAAGCAGGCGGTGAAGGGAGAGACGAGCGGGGGCTGCCTCCCAGCTCGGCCCCCCAGGACCGAGGCGGGCCCAGGCAAGGCCCTTGCCCTCGTGGAGCGCCTCTTCCCTCCTCTGCAGCACCAGAGGCTTGGGCTCTCCTGGGCCCAAGCTCTGGGGAGCCCACAGCGACTGCCCAGAACCTTCAAGATGGCGGCAGGCCTCCCAGCCCCCACCCTGCCTGCAGGGCAGCACTGGCACATCATCTCCTGGGAGGCCGGCAGCCAGGGCCGTCCTCTGACACCTGGAAACATGCTGACAAGCAAGCTGCCCGTCTCCTTTGGGGAATCCGGGCCGAGCTCCTGGGGGAGCTCCTCTGCTCTTGGAGCTCTGCAGCCTGACTGGGGCCCCCCCGGCCAGCTCTACATTTTGAAAACGGCACGAGGGAGGGAGCCTCCTGCTACGTACAAAGAGACACTCTCTTTCAGCTGTAAACCGGAAGTTACTCAGAACAAAGATCAGTTCGTTCTGAAGTGGACAAGTAGGGACTTCGGGGGAGCTCAGGGGTCCCTGGTATCCACTCTCCACCCCCAGCATCTGAACAAGGTGGCTCAGGGGCTGGAGAGGCCAGAAGCCCCACCGAGCGGCCCCCCCCGTGCCCGAGGGCAGCTCACCGCCTCTCCGACTCCTCGGCCATCTTCAGGGCCAGCATCTCGGCCTCCAGCACCTTCTGCTCCATCAGGCGCTTTTCCTCTTCTGTCCTTATGGCCGTGGCCTTGACCCGCTGCATCTCCTGCTCAGCCTCGGCTGCCTTCTGGGCCAAGAGCTTGGCCTCCTCCTCTGTGATCTGCGCCTTCTCCGCCAGCAGGTCTGCCGTCTCCTCGGACCGCATCTGGAAGGTTAAGAGCGTTCTGGTAGAGGCGGGTTCCGACCAGAGGCAATGAGCTCGGGGTCACGAGGGCCGCCGCTGCGGGGGCATTAACCCGAGCGCAAAGTGCCCTCAGCAGCTTCTCCGCCGTGTCACCCCTGACGGGGCCCTTTCTTTGACCGCAAAATGAAGATGATAACAGCACCCGTCTCCAGGGCGGTGAAGACCACGGGAGACAGTATCTCCCAAGTGCCCTGCAACCTTTCAAGGTCCACGGATGCTAGCGAGCTACTGGGGACAGATTCAGAAACACATTGAGCAGCTTTTTGGAAAAGAGAGGTCAAAATATCAAGGGAATGAATGAAAACAACAATGTAAAGAAAGGTGGCCTAGCCATGCCAGTTCTGAATCGGTACTATAATCGAAATAATCTAGCCCTGGCTAAGAAACAGGTGGTGGATCAGTGGAATACATTAGGTACATATTTGAGTTGCTTCAGCTGTGTCTGACTCTTTCCGATCCCATTTGGGGTCTTCTTGGCAAAGATACTGGAGTAGTTTGCCATTTCTTTCTCCAACTCATTTTACATATGAGGAAATGGAGGCAAGCAGGGTGAAGTGACTTGCCCAGGGTCACACAGCTAGTGTCTGAGGCCACATTTGAACTCAGATCTTTCTGACTCCAGAGCTGATGCTCTATCCATTGGACCACTTAGCTGTCTCTGGTACACAATAAACAGAAGCAAATCACCATGGCAACCAAGAGTTTGATAAACTCAAACGATCCAAGCTTTTGGGACAAGATCTCACTATTTGAAAAAAACTGGAAAGCAGTTTGGCAGAAACTGGATATAGACCAATGTCTCACATCATATTCCAAGATAAGGTCAAAATGGGTACATGATTTAGGCATAAAGGGTGCTAATAATATAAGCAAATTAGGAGAGCATAGAAAAACGCACCTGCCAGATCTGAGATAAGGAAAGAATTTAAAATCTAATGAGAGAGAACGAGAGCAGTAAGGGGTGTAAAAATGGCTAATTTTGCTTATATTAAATTTAAAAGTTCCTAGACAAATAAAACCAATGCAACCAAGATTAGGAGAGCAGAAAGCTGGGAGAAAACTTTTATAGCAAGTATCTCTGATAAAGGCCTCATTTCCCAAATATATAGAGAAGTGAGTCAAATTT
The DNA here is from genome assembly GCF_027887165.1 of Monodelphis domestica. Taxonomy (NCBI): domain Eukaryota; kingdom Metazoa; phylum Chordata; class Mammalia; order Didelphimorphia; family Didelphidae; genus Monodelphis; species Monodelphis domestica. Next base: position 21,659,665 of record NC_077229.1, read on the forward strand.
ATAAGAATACAAGTCATTCTTCAGTTGATAAATGGCCAAAGGATACGAACAAGAAGATTTCAGGTGAAGAAATCAAAGCTATCTACAGTTATATGAAAAAAGCTCAATGTCACTACTGATTAGAGAAATGCAAATTAAAACAATTCCAAGGCCCCACCTCACACCTATCACATTGGCGAAGATGACAGAAAAGGGAAATGATAAATGTTGAAGGGGATGTGGGAAAATCAGGGCACTAATGCACTGCTGGTGGAGTTGTGAACTGATCCAACCATTCTGGAGGGCAATTTGGAACTAGGCCCAAAGAGTTATAAAACTATGCATGCCCACTGACCCAGCAATACCACTAATAGGCCTATAATCCAAAGAGACATTAAAAAAGGGTAAAGAATCTACTTGTAAAAAATATTTATAGCATTTATTTTTAGGGTAGCAAAGTACTGAAAACTGAGGGGATGCCCATCATTTGGGGAATGTCTGAACAAGCTTGGTAAATGGCTGCAATGGAACATTACTGTGCTTTAGGAAATGACAAGAAGGATGATTTCTGACGAACCTGGGAAGACTTACATGAACTGATGCAGAGCGAAGGGAGCAGAACCAAGAGAACGTTGTACATGGTAACAGCAATAATGTAGGATGCTCAGCTCCGAATGACTTAGTTATTATCAGCAATATAAAGAACAAGAAAATTCTGATGATGAAAAATGTTATCTACCTCTGGAGAGAGAAGTGATAAAGTATGAACATAGATCAAAGCATGCTATTTCTTCATGGTTTTTTAAAATATGTATCTTCTTCTATAACATGACCAATATGTAATTATGTTTTGTATAATATCACATGTATGCCCTCTACGAAACTGCTTGCCTTTACAATAAGGAGAGGTAAGGATGGAGAGAATCTGGAATGCTAATCTTTAGAAAATTAATGTTAAAATTGTTTTTACATGTCATTGGTAAAAAATTAAAATGATGACAGATATTTTTTAAAAAAAGGAAATGAGAAGCTTTCCTCCCTCTACCCCACTGGAAGAACAACATTTGGGGAAACCCATATGTATTGCTGGGGAAAGGAGCACCTTCATGCTGTGCTAAAGGAAGGAGTCAAGGTGGTGGAGGGAGAGGCAGCATTAGAGTTTAGTTCTCCATCCACCAAAACCTTCACAAAGATATAGAAGATGCATCGGAGTGAACTTTGATAAGAAAATTCCAGGAAAAGTCACAGGGAGTGATTTTTCCAGCCCAGCATGGTTTAAGGAGATAGACCCAGCAGTCTGTGGGGGAACACCAGGGATAGAGGCTGGCCAGGAGTGTGTGCAGAAGTAGTAGGTGGCAGGAAGCATTCTAGCACCCAAAGACTGAGAAAGGGTCAAGAAAATAGACCAGAGCAGGAAGCCTGGGAACAGAGATTCCAGGAGATAACAAGAGCTGGGGGAAGGGATGGGGGCTACTGGGCAGCTCTGTGGGCAATACGCAGCTGCAGGTCATAGGTCTAGGGTGGAAAGAAGCAATTGTGTTGGCCCTCGCTGTGTACTGAGCAAGGAATAAGGGGAATATGGGGAACAAAGAGCAGCTGTGTGGCTCTGATGCCAGGAGATGAGGCAGGGACAGCATCATCCCAGACCAAAAACGAGTTGGCAGGTCAGATACTTCAAATTCACAGAACCTCCTGGAGAGTCAGTAGAGGCTGCTGAAACTCCCAATAAGAGACAAGTAGAACAGACTAAAACCCAGGCCTGGAACTTGCAAAGCTCAGTACAGAGGGCAGTGAGCAGAGCTTATATTGGATTACATCTCTTTGGGGGCCCTGAAAACTTGCAGCCTTTCAGTCTGAGTTGTGAAAGTAGCAAGCAGGAAAATGGATATAAAAGGTCAGTAGCTCAGGCTGAATATCCCCTTCTACCCCCCAAGAAGTATATAGATTTGACACAAACATCAAACCAAAGGAAAAAAAAATTGACTCAAGGAATGAACAACCAAAAAAAGAATCCCTCCACAAACAGCTATTGTAGAAAAGGGATGCTCAAGACTCAAAGAAAAGAAGACTCAAAAATCAAACAAACCCCAAAGCCTCAAAGAAAAATGGGTCTTGGTCACAAGGCCAACAAGAATACCCCAAAGAGATAAAGCTATGGTTTTAAAAAGAACTAAAATAAATTTAAAAAAAAATTTTTAAATAAAAAAAAAGAAAGAAGTAGAGGGAGAGAGGACAGTTAGGTGGATCAGTGGATTGAGAGCCAGACCTAGAGACAGGAGGTCCTGGGTTCAAATCTTGCCCCAGACACTTCCTAGCTGGATGACCCTGGGCAAGTCACTTAACCCCTACTGCCTAGCCCTTTCCACTCTTCTGCCTTGAAACCAATACACAGTATTGATTCTAGGACCCTCCCCCAAAAAAAAGTAGATGGAGAAAGAGGAAAAGTAGAGAAGAAGGACATGAAGATTAACAGTTCAGAAAGAGGTACAAAACCTTATTAAAGAAAATAACTTCTTGAGAAACAGAACTGGCCAAATGGAAGCTAATGAATGCATGAGAAATCAAAGAATAATTTTAAAAGTCAAAATGCTAAAAAAAATAGAGGAAAATGTGAAGGTCTCAAAGGAAAAACAACAACCTGGCAAATATATCAAGGAGAAATAATTTAAGAACCAGTGACTACCTGAATGCCGTGAATAAAAAAAGGGCTTTAATATCACAATTCAAGAAATCATAAAACCATCTGATATCTTAGAATCAGGGGACAAAAGAGAAACTGAAATATTCCACCTCCTCAGAAATACCCAAATGAAAACTTCCAAGAATATCACAGCCAAAATCCAGAATTCCCAGTTCAAGGGAAAAGTACTTCAAGTTGCCAGACAGAAAAAACTGAAGTACCAAGAAGTCAGTCAGGATCATACATGATTAAGCAGCTACTACTGTAAAGGAGCAGAGAGCTTGTAATACAGTCATCCTTCACTGTATCGTGGTTCACTTATCATGGCTTCACTGTATTGTGGGTTAAAAAAAAAAAATATATATATATATATAATTCTGTATCGTGGAGTTTTCACTATATCATGGGATTTTGCAAATGAATACCATACTGTATACAATGGAAATGCAGTACACCACTACTGCTTGTGCAAGTTTGCCAATGTGAGATTATATACGGCACACTATTGGAATGAAAGGTGACCAACCACAGCACTGTGTTCTGTATCCTGGGTGCTGACTGGCTCAGTGATTGTAGCATTGATCTGTTTGCTCTCCTGCACTGTGCCCATATGTTCACCATCTCTCCTTGTCCACTTCACATCAACATCTGATCGCTGAGCATAAGGTTGCTCTGCGGTATTGTGTTTTTGTGAAGTTTTCGTAAAAGTTGGAATTTTTTTCAAGCCCTATGCCACCCAAACATCCTGCGCCTTCTAAGCTTCTGGCAGTGAACCCAAGTGCTAAATTACACAGGTTTAAGAGTGCAGAAAGTGTTTAAGAGCATATGAAGTGTTCATAAGAGTGTGGGAACAGTTAATAATAAGAGTATGGAAAAGGTTTATAGGAGAGTGGGAAGGGTTTATAAAGCCTTAAAATAGATATAAATAATAAAATAAATATAATGCTGCTACTTCACAGATTTTCACCTATCGTGGGGATCTATGGAATGTAACTCCTACTATAGGTGAGAGATCACTGTACATGTCAGAAGACAAAGATTGTAGGAATAAGGGGGAGGCATTAAAGACAAAACACTCATAAAGCAGAAGTAGGGAAAAAAAGATAATAGGATGGAGGGAAATACACAGTCAGCAATCATAACTGTGAATGTGAAGAGGATGAACTCACCCATATAAAAGAAGAGGATAACAGAATGGATTAGAAACCAGAATCCAATGATATGCTATTTACAAGAGACATACTTGAAACAAAATACACAGAGAGGTCAAATAAAGGGCTGTAGCGGAATGTATTATATGTCAAAGAAAGTAAAAAAGACGGGTAGAAATCATGATCTTGAATTTTGGAATTTAGCCAAAACTGTACTTGGGCAAAATTTGGATTCCATAATAATAAAAAAAAAAGAAACAAATTGGGTACGTAACTAAAATAAATCGGAAAACCAACAAATCAAAAGCTTCTAATTAAAATCCTAAAAATCAATGAAGAGATGAATAAGAAAGGAAGAAAAACCTGAATGAATGAATAAATAAACCAGGAGCTAGATTTTGGAGACAAAAGAAAAATCATCAAAATAGATAAGCCATTAGCTAATTTGATTTAAAAACAAATTACTTGTATTAAAAATGAATAGGGTGTGATGGTGATGGAAAACTATTGTGCTGTAAGGAATGATGAATTAGAGGATTTCTATATAAACTGGGAGAACCTCAATGAACTGATGCAGAGCGAGAGGAGCAGAATCAGGAGAACATTGTACACAGAAAGTAAAACACTGTGGAACAATCTAATGCAATGGACTTTGCTACTAGTAGCAATGAAACAAGCCAGGACACTCCTGAAGATCTTATGCGGAAGAACACTATCCACATTGAGAGAAGGAACTATGGGAGAAGAAATGCAAAAGAACATATGACATCACTTATCACAGTATGTATGGGTATATGATTTGGGGTTTAGGTTTTAAAAGATTGCTCTATAGCAAAAATGACTAATATGGAGGGGGCCGCTGGGTGGCTCAGTGAATTGAGAGTCAGGCCTAGAGATGGGAGGTCCTAGGTTTAAATCTGGCCTGAGACACTTCCCTGTGTGACCCTGGGCAAGTCACTTCACCCCTATTACCTAGCCCTTACCACTCTTCTGCCTTGGAGCCAATACACAGTATTGACTCCAAGACAGAAGGTAAGGGTTTAAAAAAAAAATGAATAATATGGAAATGGGTATCAAGTGATAACATTTGTACAAGCCAGTGGAATTACTTGTCGGCTCTGGGAGGAGGGAGGGAAGAGGGGAAGGAAAGAAAATGAATTGTAAACATAGAAAAATATTTTAAAATTAAAATAAAAAAATTAATAGGGTGAATTCTCAACCAATGAAGAGTATTAGGAGATATTTTGCCCAACTACATGCTAATAGAACTGACAATATAAATGAAATGGATATTTACCAAAATAGAAATTATCCAGCTCAATAGAACAGAACGTAAATAACCTTATCTGAGAAAAAGAAAATTAATGTCATAAATGAACTCCCAAAAGAAAAAGAAAGAGATGGATTTACAAGTGAATTCTACCAATTATTTAAAGAACAATTAATTCCAATACTACATAAACTGAAAGAAATAGGTAAAAGGTCCTACCAAACTCTTTCTATAGCACAGATATATCTTGATCCTGAAACCAGAAAGAATCAAAATAGAGAAAGAAAACTATAGAACAATTTCCCTAATTTTAAATTACATTTTAAATTTTAAATAAAATTTCAGCAAGGGGACTACAGGAATATCACAAAGATTATCACTATGATAATGCTGGATATTGAATATTAGTGGTGATTATGAACAACTTTGCTTCACTCCTGATTTTATGGGAAAGACTTCTTAACTAACTTGTCCCTATTACAGACAATGCTGGCTTTTGGTCAGGAATGCAGGGTTCAATATTGGGAAAACTATAAATATAATTAATCATATTAATAAAAAATAATGAATATTTTAGGAAATGCAGAAAAAGCTTTTTGACAAAATATAACATTAATTTTTATTTTAAAAAACTTTCTTTTTTCCTTAAATTTATTTACTATTTATTTTTTACATTCTTTTCTTTTTAAATTGAGTTCCTGATTCTCTTCCTGCCTCCTAGCCCTTCTCACCCACTGAGAAGGCAAACAATATGATCTCAATTATATATATGAAATCATGCAAAACAGACTTTCATATTAGCCACATGCAAAACAAAGGAGGAAAAAAGGAAAGAAGAAAGAAAATGATATTTCAATTTGCACTCAGAGTTCATCAATTCTCTCTCTGGAAGTGGAGAGCATTTTATTTTCTCATCCTGAGTCTTCTGGAACTGTCATGGATCATTGTATTGATCAGACAGACCATTTTCCCTTCCACTATAAAAGCTCTTCCTTGCGTGCCACTTTCATATTAGAACATTTTCCCTTTTCTAACTCTCCCTTCCCCCAATCTCCCTGAGCATTCCTCCTTCTTACCCCTTAATTTATTTTTTAAGAGATCATTTCAATATAATTGATTCACATCCATGCCCTCTGCCTACACAGACTCCTTTTAATTGCCCCAATAATGATAAAGTTCTTAGGAGTTACATGTATCATCTTCCTATATAGGAACAGTAAAATAAGGGAAAAGAGGAAAACAACATCTATGATGAGAACAAATAGGGCAGAAAATGAAGAAAAATTAAGAGGAGAGTGTAAAAGCTGGCTTTAAGCTTGCCATTAAAACAACAACCCTAAGATCTTGGCAACTGGTCCCATCACTTCCTGGCAAACAGAGGGAGAAGAAATGGAAGCTGTGTCAGATTTTATATTCTTGGACTCAAAGATCACTGCAGACAGTGACTGCAGCCATGAAATTAAAAGACATTTACTCCTTGGAAGGAAAGCGATGGCAAATCTGGACAGCATACTAAAAAGCAGAGATATCACCTTGCCGACAAAGGTCTGTATAATCAAAGCTATGTTTTTTTCCAGTAGTAATGTACGGTTCTGAGAGTTGGGCTATAAGGAGAGCTGAGTGCCGCAGAATTGATGTTTTCGAATCACGGTGCTAGACAAGACTTTTGAGAATCCCTTGGACAGCAAGAAGATCCTATCAGTCAATACTTTAAAAAAATTAATTCAGACTATTCATTGGGAGGGCAAATACTGAAGCTAAAGCTTAAATACTCTCACCACATAACGAGAAAACAAGATCGAAAGGAGAAGGTCCGGCAAAGGCTGAGATGGATAGTGGCACGGAAGCAATAAGCACGAACGCGGAGGGGCTTTGTCTCCCAAAGTCTCCTCGACTATCCCCCAGTGGAGGGCAGAAGGGTCTGGAGTGCTGTGGTCCATGAGATCAACACTGGGTAATTATAATAAGCAAGCTTTAGCCTGAATCGGAGTGGAGAAAATTCTGTTCTCCCCTTAGCGCAGAAGCAGGGAGTCACAGGGGCAGAATGTTGTAGACACCGTCAGACATGGGCGACTGGTTTGAACTGCCCCCGACCTACTCTTTCTTGTTCTTTGCTCCAAGGGAAGTGGGGAAGTGGGAAAAGAATAAAGGTGGTAATGAATTTGACGAAAATAAAAGGTATCAACAAGAAGTAGTAAAACTCGAAGAACTGAGTCTACACCTGCTTCTGATGACAACAACGGAGAAATACACACATGCAGGAAATTATAGCAAAAGAGGGAAGCTGAGTCTGAGTGCTTCCCCTTCCTCCAGGAAGTGTTTCCTTGTGGTCCCAGGGAGACCCAATCCTCCAAAGGAGGGTTATTAGGCCACAGGAGGCCACATGGCTGGAAGGGACTAAGCCTATCATAAACCCTGGGCAAGATTCAATGGGTCCTCTTGGATGCCAGAGTGGTAATGGCAACTCCTACTCTAAGAGGACTTCAAATCGCATCCTGATTAGAAATGCCCAAAGAAGCACAGGATTTACAGATGAAAGAGACCATCCAAAGAACTTCTGCCAAACTGCTGAACCCCAGTGCCCACCCATTTTAGATAGGCTGAAACCGAAGCAGCTCTAGAACCCAGATCCTTGAGGGTCCAATCTGTGATGTCACAAAGTGTAGTCAGTCTCTGGGAAACTACGAGTCTGAGGACTCACCAGAGCTTCATTGGCCATAGTAGCTTCCTCCTTCAATTGTAAGAGCCTCCTCTCCAATTCATCTCTTGTTCGCTCAGCCTCTTCCCTCATCTGCTTCTCTCGAGCCAAACGCTGTCGTTCCATCTAGAGAGGTGAGGGAGAAAAGACAAAATAGGTGATAAGGAATCTGGAGCAGACCTGTCCAAAGCAGGTCCCTGTGACCTCTGCACACGGATTAAAAAAGCCTCCAAGTATCACTATCTATACGGCACTGCATTCATTCGTTCAGTAAGTTTTTTTGACGTTTTCAGCTTCTTTTATTATCTTAGTATCCTGCATATCCCTCTGCCTCCCCAAGAGCCAACTCATATAACAAATGGTTTTTAGAGAGGAAAACGTTAGCACTGAGAAAGTCTGAAGACCTGTGGCGAGTGTGACACTGTGGACCTCCCCCCTCCACATGGTGTCTTCCCATCTCTCTTCACGGGAGTCCTGTTTGAGCTTTATAACGTTGACTTCTGATGGGGGGGGGGGGTTCCTTGGCCCTGCTGACTCCCCTCTGTATTGCTTTATGCAGCTCTTTCCGGGCTTCTCCTTATTCACCATACACACTGTTTCCTATAGCTTGGTCACGTTGAACCACTTTGGTTAGCCCTCCTCCAGTCAACAAGCATCGGCTTTGTCTCCAGTCTTGGCCATCCCCCAAAGTGCTGCTATCACAGAGAGCGCATGCAGACTCTCTTCTTAATGATGGCTGCCGTGGGGTACCAGTCCAGTACCGGAGTGTCTGGGTCAAGGAGTATGAACATTCAGTAGTTCTATTTGCATAATTCCAAATTTCATTCCAAAATGGCCATGCCATTTCACAGCTCCACCCACAGTGCATTCACGTGCCTTTCTTCCACAACTTTTCCAGTGCTGACTGCTGCCATTTTTGCCAATTTGACAGGTGAGAGGTGACACTTCTGGGTGGTTCTGATTTACAGTTCTTTTATTATTAGCGATTTGGAGCATTTTTTTTTACATGGTTGTGAATACCTTGCAATTCTTTTGAGAAGTGATTGTTCATATCCTTTGAGTGTTTATCTATTGAGGAATGGCTTTTAGTTATAAATAATAATTAATTGTTTATATATCTTGGATACCAAGCCCTTATTGGAGAAATCTAATACAAAGATTTTTGTCCCCTATTGGATCACTTCCTTTTTTATCCTCATTGTATTAATGCTGCCTGGGCAGAAGCTTTTCAGATTCAAGTTCCCGCTTCTGCTGTGGCCGTTGTCCTGTGATCCTTCAGTTACCTCAGTCTTGGTTTGAAGTGGCCCTGGTCCCCAGCTCTCTTCTCACCACTGATCCCTTATATTGTCTGATATTCCCCCGTTGTCTTCTTTCCTTCAACTAGTCTTGTTCCTGAATTCTTAAATTTCATTTTTTGTGCCCCTTTCCAAAAAGAATTTCTCTGACTCTCTCCACTATCCACCTTCTCTTTCTATTTACTCTAGACCTTCATTCTCTGACTCATGACCCCTTAAATTATCTGTTCTTAATTGTATGCTTTGGGCTATTGAGGCTTCCAAAGTATTCATTCTAGGCCTTCCCATCTAGGCACTTTCTGGCATTGCCTTATAGGGTTCACCCCATTGACCCCCCCATTCCATTGCGTCTCATTTCCAGAGTAATGCCAATTATTATCCATATGTAATATATATTATTGTAGTATTGTTCATTTTAAATATAATTAATATAGTATTACCAGCTAACATGTATTAATGTTATGTGCCAGGCACTCTGCTAAGCACTTTACAATTATTATCACATTAATCCTCACAACAGCTCTGGGAAGTAGGCGCTATTATCATCTCCATTTATTGAGGCAAACAGATTAAATGGCCTGCCCAGGCTGATACAGCTAGGCAGCATTCATCTAAGTTTTGATTTGAACTATTGGGTCTTTCTGACTCCAAGTCCCCTGTGCCAACTAGCACTGCCCCAGGGTGCCCCCCAACCACCTATACCCACTCTTGTTAATCTTTTTTTACCTACATTTTTCTGAAAATCTCTGTGTCCGTGTTCTCCCAGTCCTCCAGGTGCAACCTTGGTTTTGGTGGGAGGTGGGGAAGGGGTGATGAGTGAGCCCAGGCTCTGTGAGAGAGTTCATGGGTTTGGGAGGATTTTTTTTTAAAACTTCATCCTAGACCAGGGAAATAGCTGAAGTGGCTTTATCTCTGGTACTTCTTTCTGTCTTGGAGAGCTCGAGAGGTCGTGTAGATAGAGAAAATGTCTAGACTACCATCTTGCTTACAAAATTCAAAAGTCTTTTTGCTATATTTTAATGTATTTTGTTAAATAGTTCTGAATTCCTGTACTCTGAAGTCTTGCAGGGGTCCATGAGGCTTTGACGTCTCTGATTAAGGCTATAACTTTTTTGAGTTACAAGTTTTAATATGCAAACACCCAAGGTTTACGACAATAAGTAGAAAATAACAAGTGTGTACAGTTGCACTGTAACATGGGTGCAGCATAATATGAGAAGGGGCATGGTGTGGCAGCTCCAGGGCTGAGCTTTGCACCAGAAGCTGCTCAGCAAGCAGCCGAGGACTGTGGGAGGGCCATCCGATGAAGGTTAGGCCCTGCCTGCCACCTTACCCCCCTCCCGTGGCTCCACGGCGCCCTCCTGAGAGGGTACAGAAGAGAAGGGTGGAAATCTGCCCTGGTGGAAGGAGACCCTCCACTGAGCCAGAGCAGAAGGCAGAGTGAGGGGCAGAGAGACGGGGAGCTGCGTGCTAGCACCCCACTCTGCAGACATGTCTGGGAGACTCTGCCGGCCCCTGGACAGCTCAGTGTGGCTGGCAGCATGCCGAGCCCCTAGTGGTTGCACCATCGCAGTGAGGTGGCTGACAGAACCCGTCGTAGACCTGGTTCTGTTGGGCCCTTCCACCAAGCCTGGCAGAGCGAAGATCCTTTTAGAGATCAGGAAAGTGAGCCACGCCATTCGTCCAAGGTCCAAAGGTAGGGAAGGAAGAACCAGGGCGCCCTGTGACCCTCGTCACATCGGTGCCCGCTTCTGCCCGGCCGTGTCAGCCATTCTCCCACAGGCCGTGTTCTAGAGGCGAGAGACACCCAGAAAGGCCCCGACTCCTCCAGTTCCACCAAGAGCAGCTCCCCGTGCCATCGGAAGGCCCTGGCATCGGTGCCCATGCCCACGGACGGCAGTGCCCGAGGACCCAGTGGCAGCATCAGGGCAGGAGGGCGGCTGAGAGCGCGGGGCCGACTTCATACAAAGGAACCATGCCGCCTGAGCACCCTCTGGGTAACATGGGACAAGGCCTGTGATCTTGGGGTCCGAGCTGGCTTTCTCCTTCTTTTAAATAACTCATCTTCTGTCTCAGAGCTGACACTAAGGTCCATTTCCAAGGCAGAAGAGCAGCAAAGGCTGGGCAATGGGGATAAGTGGCTTGCCTGCCCAGGGTCACAGCAGGAAGTATCTGAGGCCACATTTGAATCCAGGACCTCCTGTCTCTAGGTCTGGCTCTCTATCCCCTGAGCCACCTAGTGGCCCCGTGGGCTAATTTTGAAAGCAGAAGCCAGAAAAGTGGCCATTGCACTATTTTCCTCCTTTGTCATAAAGGAGTGGTTAGCATTGTTGCTTCGACCTATGCCCAAGGCTGAATAATGTGCGGTTTCTCAGAATGCAGTCTGGATGATGATGGCATCCTGGAATCCAAGTCCCTCCCTTCTGTTGGGGGGGACCAGGGGATGGGCCCCTTTCAGATCCACTTGCTGGGGGGGGGGTCCTTTTCATCCTTTCTTACTCTTTGTCCTAAGGAGCTCTCTGGGTGAGGCCCACTTGGAAATGAGTCGGATGTAAAAACAAACGATAACAATAAATTCTTTAAAAACAGCAACATAGATGATTCCTAGGCTGCGTGTCCCCCTTAATTCTAAGAAAGACAACAGAAGAGTGCAGAGAAGGGACCAAGGGGCCCAAAGGCACTCGCGGCTTTCCTCTTGCAAACAAACCCCAGGGCAGCCTGGCCAATCTGTCTCCCCTTGGACAATCCCAGAAAGGCAGGGTTAACTGGATCCCGTCTGTCCAAAGGGAGCAGACAGAGCAGGGAAGGGGAAAGGACTTGTCCAAGATCCCACAGCTGCTGGCGGGGCAGAGCCAGGCCTAGCACTGGTCTCTGCCTTGAGAACGCACTTTTCTAATCTCATTCTCCTCCCCAGCAGCCCTCCCTTCTCTGTGCTCGGAGGCCGCACCGCCCTCGCAGGAATCCAGCAGCACTCCTGGGTGCTGACCCTGCCTGGGCGCAGCAGTGTGCCAAGCCGGGACGAGTCCCTGGCGGCTCGCAGCTGGCTGCGCTGGCTAGTGGTCCGGCCAGAAACGGGGCCCACACTGGGAGCAGCAGGGCTGGATGAGCGGGGTGGGTTCAGCCAGTAGAACCAAGACGGACACAATCCAATCTGCTGATGCAGCTCGCTGGCTCCGGCCTGTGGCCAGCACCGGACTGACCCGCAGGGAAGAAGTCGGTCCAGGGCCTCATCAGCATTCTGGGAGTGAGCTGGCAGGCCGGCCGTGCATTCCATCACCACCTAATTAGCAAGGAGGCGGCTTCACTGTCTCCCAGCGGGGGCGACTCCGGACACACCGATGCAGCCTTCCCCGGCTCTCCTCGCCCGGCCCAGCCCCGCAGAAAGCCCCGGCCGAGAGCCGGAGGGCGCCCTCTCCCAACACCATCCCTCCAGAGCCCAGGGCTCGCTCACCTGCTTCCTGGCCTTCTCCTCCCTGGCCTGGGCTTTCATCTGCTGCACCTCCAGGGAATCGGCCTTCCTTCTCCGCATGAAGAGGTCGTGGTTCCCGATGCACAGCTGCAGTATCTGTGCAAGGGAGACAAGGGCGTGAGCGCCCAGGGACCCCGGGACCCCACGGCCCCCAGCCGCACGGGCAAGGCCAGGAAACAGAGAGGAGGGCCACCAGGAAGCCCAGGGAGGGGGAGCCACGACAAGGTCCCGCCGTGGAGGCGCTCCACTTCTTGGGGCCCTCGGGAGTGGAAGGCTCCGGCCGGCCCCGTGCCCGCTCCTCCAGCTCCTGGGGACGGCATTCGGGCGCTTTCTATCAAGGAAACGCTTCGTTTTTTTCTGAAATCACGCCAGGTGAGGGAGCTGTAACATTCGGGCCTCAACTTACCAACTTATTAACCCGCAGTTTGGAGGAGTTAAACTTAAAGACGTCGATCTTCTTATCCAGAGGCTTGATGGTGAACTAGAAGAAGAAGAAAAGGTGTTCTGTTGAATGGCGCCCACCGGAAGGCCCTCCAGCACGATGGCCGCAGTCGCCGGGTCCCTTCGACGGGGGCCTCGAAGGCAGCCTGAGCTGTGGCTCCAGGCCAGGACCGCCAGGCAGACCGCAGGCCCAGGGAGGCCGGGGGGGGGGGGGGGGGAGCGCCAGGAGGGGAGGAGGACAACTGAGCACCTTTTGTGCTGCAGGAAGTGGCGAGAGCATGGATCTGATGGGGCACAGCCCCGAGGTGGGAGAACAGGGAGAGAGAGAGGCCGGACCGGGCTCCAGGAGTCAGGCTTGCCGCGGCAGGGAAGGGCGCCCTCTCCAGGTTACTGACTCCACGGAGCTCACCATCCAGCTGCCCGTGTGCCCAGCGGGTATGGACAGGCAAGCGGCTCTCTTACCACAGCCCCGAGAGGGAGGAGCTATGATTACGGCCATTTTACAGGTAAGGAAACCGAGGTAGACAAAGGTGCAATGATTAGGCCCGGCCACACAGCCGGTCGGCAGCCAAGGCCCCATCTGAATTCTGGCCGGCCAGACTGCGGGTCCAGAGCTCCGGGCTTTGTGCCACCTCCCTGCCTCTACGAAAGCGGTACAAGATGGTTTGGGGGTCGGCCCCGATGAGCGGAGAGGGGGAAGGAGGAATCGGGGCGGCTCCCTCTGGATCCTGAATAACGCCTTGAGGAGGTGCTGGGGAGAGTTTGCAGACGAGCACACGCAGGGTTAAGTGACTTGACCAGGATCACGTAGCCGGCCAGTTTACAAGGCAGATCCGTGTCCAGCACTCGGTCCAACTCTCTGCTGAGGGCACCGACGGCGACCGTCCCTTGGAGTCCCAGCCCTCCCCTGCCCCCAAGTCCCCGGCGGCCCAGGGCTCTCCGTCCCCCTCGGTCAGCCCTCCTGCCCCGGCCATTCTCGGTGAGTGTCCTGCGGGAAGGCCTCGCCGCCTCGTGCCCTGGCCTTCCCGCCTTCCCGCCACCCTCCTGCCGCTCGCTGCCGGTGCTCCGCTCACTCGGCTCAGCTGTTCAGAAATGCTTAGTGGCTCTTGGCTGCCAGGCTGCCATGCCAGGCCCTCCGCAAGCCAACTCTCCCTCCCGGCCTGATCCCAGCCGATAGTCTACGCTTCCCCAGTGGAACTTCCCTGCAGTCCGTTCTCCGGGCCGTCTTTCCCGCCGCACACCCCGGCCGCTCATCCACGCCCCGATTCCATTCAAAAGCATCTCGGGAGCCTCCATCTACCCCAAGGAAGGCAGCAGTGCTGGAATGGGCTCTCGGTCACCACCGCTTCCCTTCCTGCAAGCCCTCGGTGGGGAAGACGTTCCCAGGCCGCCTCCTCCAGGAGGTCTTCCTGCCCCCGCTGCTCTGCCTTGCGCCAGTTTCCTGGGCACGTGTTTTAATGGAAGAGACGGCCGGACGGCTCAAGGAGGAACTCCGCAGCCTGGGCCTAAGCCCGCCACAGTTCAGGTTAGTCGTGGCGGTGCCGACCCAGCCTGGGACTTCTCGTCAATGCAATCCCATTCAAAGAGCTGCATAAGAGCCGCCGAGCCACCTCCCTGGGAGCTCCACGAGGACAGTCTCCGGCCCACTCTGTCCTGCGCGCCCCCGCCAGCCCGGGGCCTCGGCAGCAAGAGCGCGCCATGGCCCCTCGGGCACACATTTAGCGCACGCACACCACACATGCATGCAATGCACGCACACACACTTAGCAGAATGTGACCCCCCCATCCTCGAATGGCTCTGCTAAAGGGGCATTTCTTGAGCGCTTTTTGCTATTTAACTTAAGAGCTGTCAGTGGGAAAGCACAAGCCGTGGTAAAAACCACAGCCTCAGCACTAAGAGCACTGCCAGAATCAATGGATCACCTAGAATAAAGGAACCTTCCTGTTCTGACAGCCTGGCTGTCACGAACACAGAATCCCAAAGACAACCACCTCCGAGCCAGGCCAAGTCAGCTGGCTGTCGTCTTACTCCACGGATCACGGACACCACGGAACACGGCGGCTCCCTTCCCTTGGAGAAGCTCCGGTAGGGTTAGTGTGTCAAGTCCTACTAGGGGAGACTGTAATCCTCGGGTCCTTTGAAGAATGAGTGTTTGGGGAGCTTTTAGCGCTCCCACTCCTGGTTGGGCAGTAAACAGGTTTATGAAATTGGAGATGAAAAATCACCATACTGGGGCGAACCGAACGCTTGAGTAACGGGCTTTCCGTGGAAGGGCTTTTAAGAGGAAACACCTAAAAGCCCACCGCAGGGTCTACAGCTCTCTCACATTTTCAAAATCAATTACAGTGTTCAGTCTGTCTGACATCACAACAGTTCAGCGGAACCCAGAAAGATCTTCCCGGTCTAGGCCTCTCTTCCTCTGGTTTATAGAAACCAAGGAAACAAGAAACGCCTCACCCCCGCATCCCATGAAAACCTGCCCAAAGCCACAGCTGAAGTCCATTGTGTGGGCAGCCATCAGGCCAGGGACCTGGCCTTGCTAAGCTTCATAGGCAGACTGCTATGTCTGGGGCTCTTTCCTTCCTCAGAAGCCCCAACTGGCACAGAACTCATTCAACTTTCAATGGACATTTCCTGTATTCTGTTATATTGTCCTGTATAGTGTGAGAAGTAGAATATAGGCTCCTTGAGAGTAGGGACTATCCTGTTTCATCTTTATGTCTTCAGGGTCTAAGATGATGCTTGGGACATTAATAAAGTTTTTTTTAAACCCTTACCTTCTGTCTTAGAATTGATATTAAGTATCAGTTCCAAGGAAGAAGAGTGCTAAGGGCTAGGCAACTGGGGTTAAGTGACTTGCCCAGGGTCATATAGCTGAGCATTAATAAAGTTTTGTTAAACTGACGACTTTCTGTAATGCTTGTCAGTTTTTTGCAGAGAACATTTTAAATAAATATTTGTTTAATGAATTACAATGGTTGGGAAATCTGGGTCATCATCCTACAGGAAGGGATCTGAATTTTGAGTCCACACATCACTGTTATTAAACCTTCAAGTAAGTGCTCATTGCTTAATGTGTGCTTGCTTTTTCTTCACGATTAGTTTCTAAGTTTCACAAGGACAAAGATGGTTTGATTATAATAACGACAGCTCAGATTTGCAGAGCTCTTTAATATCTACAAAGGACCAGAGAGTAGAGTGCTGGCTCTAGACTCAGAAAGACCAGAGTTGAAATGTGACCTCAGACACGTAACTAGCTGTGGGACCCCTGGCACGTCACTTAACCCTTGCTTGCATGAAACTGGAGAAGGACACGACGAACCACTCCAGTACCTGCGCCAAGAAGATCCCTTGGGCAGTTGGACCACCGGGTCAGGTGGCATCAGACACAAGCGTACACACGAACAACAACGGATCCATAATCTCACAAAGCCGAGTGCAAGCATTCTTATCCCCATTTACAGATGAGAAAACTCTGAGGTTTAAATAGTGGAGGCTAAATAACCAGCCCACGGACACAGAATGAGTGTCTTCGGTGGGATTCCAACCCAGCCAGGTCTGTAGCGCCAAATGCCAGTGGCAAATTCCACCTCTGCTTCTTTTAAATATCATCTACACCAGTGGGGACCATTAAGCCATACATACCGGAGGAGCCCTGTGGGCGTGTAGTAACTGAGTTTTTAAACGTAACATTCTCTGCATTTTATTGCGTTTTTGTTTATTTTGTGAACTATTTCCTAATAACATTCGGATGCGGTTCAAGCTGCACTCCAGAGTGCGGTGGGCCACACGACTGACCTACGTTACCCTGGGCAAGAATCTTAACATGTCCGAATCCAAGTGTCCTCATCTGTAAAAATGGAAACGGTAATCCCTGTACAACCTGCCTCTGCCAGGATTGTTAGAGGGAAAACACTAGAGAAGAATCTCTCACACTGCTGTAAAGCTCTACGGTGTTGCACACACAACAACCCTGGAAGGTTAAGATGGCTAATATTTTTTTAGCCCCATTTTACAAGTGAGGAAACAGACTAAGAAAGCACAAATGACTTGTGTGGAGTCACACAGCTTACACGCAAACACTAGGCTTCCTTGTTTTAACACTCTTTCCAGGCCAGCATAGACCCCACGAGTCATGTGATAGAGGACTGGCCAGAGGAGAGGGCCTCAGGAAGTTCTAGTTTTCACCTGCCTAGCCAGTCTTGAAACCCGAAAAGATTTTCTAGCCTGGAACAGAACATCTACCCACTGATTAGAAATGTTCATTTTTCATTGCACTTAATGGTGTCAATAAGCCCTGCCAGGTTAAGCCTCTTGTCTCCTAAGCTAGAAATCAACAGTGGGGTTTGGGGATTCTCTCTGAAAAGAGAAGATGCGGCTGCTCTGTAGAGTATAAAAATCAACAACCAAAAGCTCTCGAATTCAGGAATTCTGATGTAAGAAATAAAGTCTGCCCAAGGGTGCTTCTAGCAAGGGAGCCAAATGCAGTTTCTGATTAGTTACTGGGTAACAGAAGGGTCAGTTCCTACCTCTTTGTCGCTGTAAGAGATGTTCCGGATTTCGTTCCAAGGGAAGGAGATTTTGGGGGTCAGTCTGTTTTCAGGGTCATATATGTGGAGGCCCAGAGCATCCACTCCCAGAAGTAGTTCTGTGCCTTTTTTATTCTGTATATTGAATAAAGAAAAGCCACTGTCAGTTCCATCCCAAACAAAATATTTTATTCACCTTTAACAAGATCCATACAGTAAAATTTCAAATGGTTCCAGATGAACATGCGACAGTTGGTTAACCCAGAGAGGGTAGCCTGTGGTTTCCTAAGGGAATAATACTAGCTCAAAGAATATCCACAGGCTAAAGAAAGGACATGCATTTTAGAGCTGCTTATTTATTTACATCAAAAGAAAATTTAAGGGGCAGTTAGTTAGATGCCTTGGCTGATAGAAAGTCAGGCCTGGAGTTGACAGATCCTGGGTTCAAATGTGATTTCAGATACTTCCTAGCTTTATGACCATGGGCAAGTCACTTAACTCCTATTGCCTAGTCCTTAGTCCTTTAATGCTTTGGAATGGATATTTAGTACTGATTCTAAGAGAGAAGGGGGGGAAATGGAAAATTTAAAACAAACCCAAAGACCCAAGCTACTAGGCTAAAAATTCACTAACTGACACAAACTGCCCAGAAAACAGTAAAGTAGTCTGGCAGAAATTAGGAATATAGACCCCTGCCTTATGCCACATACCAAGTTAAGACCCAAATGGATACATGCTTTAGACATAAAGAAACCGTAACCAAATGAAGGGAGCCAGGAAAAAATGAGCTGTCAGATAAGGAAAGAATTCATGACCAAACAAGTGACAGAATCACAAAGTTGTAATTTTGATTACACACCACTTAAACATTTTTGCACAAACAAAACCAATGTGTCCAAATTAAAAGGGAAACAAATACTAGGTGGAAAAAATCTTTGACTTCATCACTTCCAAGACATGTATGGAACCCAAGAAGCCTTGGTCACCAAGACTAAAGAACTGATTAAAATCTAGACTAAGAGCCATTCTCCAACAGATACAAATGGTCAAGGGACAGGAATATGCATTTCTCCCGGGAAGACATACAAACTCTCTATAGGCATATGAAAAAATGCTTCAAATTACTAATACTTGGGAAAAAGGCAAACTTTTGATGTCCTGCCTTATACTCCACAGACTGGCATGGTTGACAAATGCTGGAGTGGCCATGGGAAAACAGGCACATTAATGTACTAGTGGTGGAGCATTGACTTTGTACAGCCATTCTGTACTAACTACACCCAAAGAGGTACCAAATTGTGCTAACCCTAAGACCCAGTGGTGCTACTTACTACTCGTTCTATGACCCTAAGGGATAAAGAAGAAGGATCCACGTGTACAGAAGCATTTATAACAGCTCTGGTGGTGGTTGCAAAGAACTGGAAGCTAAGGGTGTCCTCCCCAATTATACAATGCGCAATAAGAAATGATGAAGGGGACAGTTTCTGAGAAACATGGGAAGGCTTGTCTAAACTGACTTAGAGTGGGGTAAACAGAACCAGGATATTTATTCAACAATGACAGCACAATAAAAATAAACAACTTAGAAAGACTAGAGAACTCGGATCATTGCAATGATCAACCAATTCCAGATGACCCATCAGGAAGCAGTCAAGCTCTCTTGACAGTGAAGTGATGGACTCAGGAGATAGACTAAGACAAATAGAGGAATTTGTTTTGTCTGTCTATGCCCACTTGTTACAAGAGCTTTCTTTTTTCTTTTTTAATGAAAATCTTTTAAAACTAAATTAAACTTTTTTTTAAAGTGAGAATTTAAAGACCAACACTAAGAAGTGGTGCAGTGAAGTTCTCTGATAAAACTGTAATTTGTAATTGTAATTAAACAACCACTACATCAGTGACATAGAAGGTAAACTTAAATAAAGTTATCCTTACTCAAGAGTGGTGGAAGGAACTGTAACTGATTTGATTCAATTTTTAAAAAGGTAATTACATACTTGACAAGCTACAGTCGGAATGGTCACAGAAATTCTCAGTCCAACTTAATATTAACTCCACCTGATCCTGGAGATGGTGTTCATGTCACAGCCCCACAGGGTTTCTCATATGTAGAGGATGCTCCCACCAAGGAAGATGGGGAAGGCACACCGCTCCACTCACCCACTTCCTGATGACCCAGAAATCGAACTCTGAGTCAAGAGCATAGGATGACAGACGGGAGGCTATTCAGAAGGCACAGTGATTCTAAAGAAGGTAAGCAGAATAGAGTGGAAAGGGCGCTCTGGGCTTTACCTGAAGATCCCTGATTTAGGCACAATTCAGACACTCACTAGCTTATGAAGAGCTGCAGGAGTCATTGGTCCTTGTTTCCTCATTTGTAAAGCTGGGATAATGACACTTGCTCTAGCTGCCTCCAGAGATATTTTGAGGATCAGGTAACATATGTAAAGCACCATATGATTATGAGCAGTTAGCATAATCCAGCTACTAAGCAGAGATGAATCTTCTTTTTTTGGAACACTTTGGGAACAGGTATGTACGACTAGCCTAAGATTCACAATCCCTCTGTCTAATCATAAAATACTTTAAATGGGGCAGCAGGGTAGCTCAGTGGATTAAGAACCAGCCTAGAGACAGGAAGTCCTGGGTTCAAATCTGACCTCAAACACTTCCTAGAGGTGTGACCCTGGGCAAGTCACTTAACCCCATTGCCGAGCCCTTACCACTCTTCTGCCTTGGAACCAATACGTAGTATTAATTCTAAGACAGAAGGTAAGGGTTTCACTAAAAAAAAAATAAGCGAATGAATGAACGAATAAATAAATAAATGAAATACATTAAATGATAAATAAATGTGAGTATACTTTTTCCACTTTTTTTTAGCGTTAGTTGATTTTAAATAAAGGGACAAAAATATTCCTTTCCATTGAGTCAATATAGCTATTAAAGTTTTAAAAAATAAAGAATAGGAAAAACTAGAAAGACTTATATGAATTGATGCGAAATAAAGTGAGCAGAACCAGGAGAACACTGTATAGCAATATTGTAAGGATGATCAATTGTGAATGATTTAGCTATTCTCTGCAATACTATGATCCAAGACAATTGGGAAGGATTCATGATAAAAAATGTCTCCAGATAAAGAACTGTTAGTCTGAATGTAGATCAAAGCATTTAAAACAATTTTTTCTTAGGGAGTAGCTAGGTGGCTCAGTGGATTGAGAGTCAGGCCTAGAGACAAGAGGTCCTGGGTTCAAATATGGCCTCAGACATTCCCTAGTTGTGTGACCCTGGGCAAGTCACTTAACTGTCATTGCTTGGCCCTTACCAGAGGGCTTAGAATATGATATTCTGGAAGGTGATGGAGCTAGGATTCCAAAACTGAGGGTAATCCTTTTGGGGTGGGGGTGGGGTGGAATTGAAATTTCACAAAATAAAGGACTTTCAAACATTCCTGATGAAAACCTCAGAGCTGAATATAAAATTTAACATTCAGACACAAGATTCAAGAGAAGCCTAAAAAGGTAAACATGAAAGAGAAACCATAAAGGACATAATAAACTGTTTATATTTTTACATGGGAAGATACATGTAATTCCTAAGAATATTATCATTCCTAGGGCCATTAGGAGTCTACAAGGTCAGATGGCATGAGTGTGAGTTGACTATGTTGGGATGATTGCACACACACATACAAAATTTAAAAAGGAGGTGAGAAAGAGGGATGCTCTAGGAGAAGGGGGAAGGGAAAGGAGTTGCGATAACAATCACTCTCACCAGAATTGTTTCAAAGAAATCAATACAGACGCATTTAATAATTGATTATAGAAATCCATTTTACTCAACAGGGAAGTAGAAAGAGAATGGGGCTAAGAAAAGGGAGGAAGTGATCAAAAAGAAGGCAGATTAAAAGAGGAAATGGTCAGAAGCAAAATTTTCTATTTATTTTAGATATTCTTTTCTATTTGGGGTTTTTATATATATATTTTCTATATTGGGTTTCAAATTCTCTCCCTCTCAACCATCCTCCACCTACTGAGGAAGCAAGCAAAATATTATCAATTAAATAAATGAAATCATACAAAACATTTCCATATTAGCCATATTGCAAAAATAAAGTGAGAGGATATCCAGGGAAATAATGAAAAACAAAAACAAAAACAAAAAAAAACAAAGGAAGGTGGCCTTGCAGTCCCAGATCTCAAACTATATTATAAAGCAGTGGTCATCAAAACAATTTGGTACTGGCTAAGAGACAGAAAGGAGGATCAGTGGAATAGACTTAGGGTAAGTGACCTCAGCAAGACAGTCTATGACAAACCCAAAGACCCCAGCTTTTGGGACAAAAATCCACTATTTGACAAAAACTCCTGGGAAAATTGGAAGACAGCATGGGAGAGATTAGGTTTAGATCAATATCTCACACCCTACACCAAGATAAACTCAGAATGGGTGAATGACTTGAACATAAAGAAGGAAACTATAACTAAATTACATGAACACAGAATAGTATACATGTCAGACCTTTGGGAAGGGAAAGACTTTAAAACCAAGAGTCACAAAATGTAAAATAAATAATTTTGATTACATCAAATTAAAAAGTTTTGGTACAAACAAAGCCAATGTAACTAAAATTAGAAGGAAAGCAACAAATTGGGAAACAATCCTCATAACAAAAACCTCTGACAAAGGTCTAATTACTCAAATTTATAAAGAGCTAAAGCAATTGTACAAAAAAATCAAGCCATTCTCCAATTGATAAATGGGCAAGGGACATGAATTTTTTTCATGTTTTCAGCCAAAGAAATCAAAACTATTAATAAGCACATGAAAAAGTGTTCTAAATCTCTGATAATCAGAGAGATGCAAATCAAAACAACTCTGAGGTAACATCTCACACCTAGCAGACTGGCTAACATGACAGCTATGGAAAGTAATGAATGCTGGAGGGGATGTGGCAAAGTTGGGACATTAATTTATTGCTGGTGGAGTTGTGAATTGATCCAACCATTCTGGAGGGCAATTTGGAACTATGCCCAAAGGGTGATAAAAGACTGTCTGCC
The DNA here is from genome assembly GCF_027887165.1 of Monodelphis domestica. Classification (NCBI taxonomy): domain Eukaryota; kingdom Metazoa; phylum Chordata; class Mammalia; order Didelphimorphia; family Didelphidae; genus Monodelphis; species Monodelphis domestica. The sequence continues at coordinate 21,682,241 of NC_077229.1, forward strand.
CTTTGATCCAGCCATAGCACTGCTGGGTTTGTAGATAATATAGAGATAATAAGAGATATAAGAGATAATAAGGAAAAAGACTTATACAAGAATATTCATAGCTGCACTTTTTGTGGTGGCAAAAAAATGGAAAATGAGGGGATGCCCTCAATTGGGGAATGGCTGAACAAATTGTGGTAAATGTTGGTGATGGAATACTATTGTGCTAAAAGGAATAATAAAGTGGAGGAATTCCATGGAGACTGGAACAACCTCCAGGAAGTGATGCAGAGCAAAAAGAGCAGAACCAGGAGAACATTGTACACAGAGACTGATACACTGTGGTACAATCGAACGTAATGGACTTTTCTATTAGTGTCAATGCAATGTCCCTCAACGATCTGCAGAGATCTAGGAGAAAAAACACTATCCTCAAGCAGAGGACAAACTGTGGGAGTAAAAACACTGAGGAAAGGCAACAGCTTGACTACAGGGGTGGAGGGGATATGATTGAGGAGAGACTAAATGAATAACATAATGCAAAAACCAATAACATGGAAATGAGTTCGGATTGAGGGCACATGTGATACCCAGAGGAATCACGCATCACCAATGGGAGGGGTGGGGTGGGGGAGGAAAAGAAAATGATCTTTGTTTCTAATGAATAATGTTTGAAAATGACCAAATAAAATAATGTTTAAAAGGAAAAAAAATAAAGTGAGGAAAAATTAAATGAGAATATAATGTTCCAGTTTACACTTAAGAGTTCATCTGTTCTCTCTTGGGAGGTGGGTAGAATTACGACATTATGAGTCCTCTGGAACTGTCTTGGATCACTGTATTCATCAGAGCAGCCAAGCCTTTCCCAGTTGATCATCATTATAACATTACTGCTACTGTGCACAATGCTCTCCCTGTTCTCACTTCACTTTGCATCAGTTCTCATAAGTCATCTCAGGATTTTCTGAAGCCACTCTCCTCATCATTTTTATGCATAATAGTATTCCATCACAATCATATGCTATAACTTGTTCAACCATTCCCCTCAATTTCCAATTCTTTGCCATCCCAGAAAGAATTGCTATAAATATTTTTGTACTTGGAGATACCTTTTTCCTTTGATCTCTTTGGGATACAGACCTAATAGTGGAAATGCTGGATAGGCACAATTTTATAGCCCTTTAAGCATAGTTATAAATTGTATTCCAGAATGGCTGGACCAGTTTACAACTCCACAAATAGTTTATTAATATACCCATTTTCCCTCAGATAGGTGGCACAGTGGATAGAGTGTCAGGCCTGGAGTCAGGAAGACATATTCATAAGTTCAAATCTGGCCTCAGATATGTATTAGCTGGGTGACCATGGGTAAATCACTTAACCCTGTTTGTCTCAGTTTCCTCATCTGTAAAATGAGCTGGAGAATGGCAAACCATTCCAGTATCTTTATAAAAAAAAACAAACAAACAAAAAAACTGAAATGGAATCACAAAGAGTCTGACATGACTGAAAAACGACTGAACAACAACAAAAATCAATAATGCTTTAGGCATTTTTATATGACTATAAGTAGCTTTGATTTCTTCTTCTGAAAACTGCTTGTTCATATGACCATTTATCAATTGAGAAATGGCTCTTTTTTTATAAATGTGATTTGATGATTCTCAATATATTTAAGAAATGAGACCTTTATCAGAGAATATTGATGTAAAATTTTTTGACTGTCATTATGTCTTTCAGCAAAATGTAGCTTCTTTCTTTTTCTCTCTTAAAACAAAAGCCCTTCCTTTCTATCTTAGAATCAATACAGTGTGTTGTTTTTAAGGGAGAAGAATATTAAGAATTAGGCAATGGGGGTTAAGTGACTTGATCAAGATCACACATCCACTGAGCCATCTAGCTGCCCTCAAAATTGTAGTTTCCCTGATTATCTCTTTTAATTAGGTCTTTTTTTTTTCTTTTGCTTTGTCTGAGATTGTGGTTTGATTTTGGCTGAAAAAAAAAATAATGCTCCATCCCTTTTTTTAACCCTGTGTCTTTCTGTTTCAAATGTAAATTGTAAACAATATTTTGTTGGAGTCCAGTTTTTAATCCATTCTACTATCCACTTCCATTCTATGAGTTAGCTCATCCTATTTACATTTAGTTATAATTACTGTTATTTTCTTCTGTTTATATTTCTTTTTTTATCCCGTCTCTCTTTAAAAGTCTGTTTTGTTTTTGATCTTCTCTTAATCTGCCTTTTTTTAAATTATTCCTTAGGTAAAAATTTAATACTAGTCTATATTGGGGGGCAGCTGGGTGGCTCAGTGGATTGAGAGTCAGGCCTAGAAATGGGAGGTCCTGGGTTCAAATTTGGCCTCAAGACACTTCCCAGCTTTGTGACTCTGGGCAAGTTACTTAACCCCCATTGCCTAGCCCTTACTGCTCTTCTGCCTTGGAGCCAATACACAGTATTGACTCCAAGATGGAAGGTAAGGGTTTAAAAAAAAAACACTAGCCTATATCCCTTTCTTTGGCATTCTAAGAATTTTTTATGCTATTTTGTTTATTTATTTATCTCAAATTAATTAATTTAGATGATTTTCCCCCATGGTTACATGATTCATGATTTTTCCCATCCCTCTTCCTTCCCCCTTCCCAGAGCAGACAAGCAATTCCACTGGGTTAAACATGTATTGTTGTTCAAAACCTATTTCCATAGCATTCTAAGAATCTTAACACTTACATCTCTTATCCCCTTCCCCTTCTATTTCTCTATTGGGTAAGACAGATTTCTATACCCAACTAAGTGTGTTTATATATTATTCCCTTTTTGAACCAATCCCAATGAGAGTAGGTTCAAGAATTGCCTGATACTCCCTCATTTCCCCCTCCACTATAAAATCCTTCCTTGTTCTAATTTTTAAAGAATTATTTTCTTCAGTGAGTCACTGTGCCCCTTTTTTCACTTAGGCTATTCTGCTTTTAATGAATTTTTTCCTTTAGTTGATTTTTGTGCCTCTTTTACCATTAGGCCAATTCTGGTTTTTAAGATGTTATTTTCTTCAATATTTTTGGTGCCTTAAAAAAAAAAAAACCAAGCTGATAATTCTCTTTTTGTAATTTTCTTAAATCTCTCATTTTTTCCTCTACTACTGATCACTTTCTTTAAGTCTCCCAGGAATTCTTGTTGGGCTGGGGCCAATAGCATTTTTGTTGCTTGTAGCAGTTTTTACATTGTTGTCTTCTAAGTTTTTGCCACTATAATAGCCTTTCATGGTCAGGTTATTTTTTTGGTTGTTTTCTCAATTTTCCAGTATATTTCTTGACATTGAACTTTATGTTAAATTTGGGCTCTGCTCACCTAGGGATGGGAAGGCACTATGCCAAGCTTTAGGCTTTTTCATTCTCTCCCTCCCTCCTCTGTCTATTCCCACTGACCCCAGAGCCTACATGGTACCACCAACTGCCTGGAATGCTCAAGCAATCAGGTCCTGGTCTCAGAGGCAGGGGATAAGATGCCCCTCCCAGGAAAAGCTCATCATTTCTAAACTCACCACCATGCTGCTGACTCAGGCCTTAAGAGATCACCTCCCTCAACTTCCTTTCCTCTCTGACTCAAAGGTGGAGCACTGAATTTTCTTTCTTTTCTTTTTTTTTATTGTATCCCCAGTGTTTAGCACAGGATCCAGCATATCAGAGGTTCTTAATAAAGGTTTATTGGATTAGATTATTGGGTACAATAAAGAGACACAGAATTAACTCACCCGGATTGCAAAGTAGTTCACACCATACATTTCCAAGTCCTGGGCAATCTTCAAATATTCCATTTCAGCTTCATCTCTGTGAGGACAATGAAAGGCAATGTAATAGCTGCTAAGTAAGAAGGGTAAAGGATGATCCTGCAAAGAGTCTCTGTTCAGAAAGGTAAGGTTCTGGGCCCTAAGAGTAACTTTAGGCTGCCTCAAGAGTGCAGCAAGAAAGACTTCATACTCATAAAATAGGGGAATAGTCACATCCTCTTAAAATCAGACGGGACCTCAGAAATCATCTAATCCAACCACCTACTGAAATATGAATCCTCTCTACAAGTACCCTGATGAATGTCACAGGAATGCATCATTTTATCAAAGTTTTAGATAATATTAGCCATAAGGAAGCTCTTCATGCAGTTACAGGGAATTGAAATCAGTATTCCAGGTAACTTTCCAGCTAATTTACTTTAGGTTTAATGGAAGGAGACCAATACTTCAAAATTCATACTTTTCATCCCAAGTCAAAAGTGATGCTATCTGAAGCCACACAAAAACATTTCCATTTGCTTCAGTCCCAGGCAGTCATGTCTGGTGACCCTGATTTGAGACTTTAATTCATCTTTTACAAGCTGCTTCTTTCAAAGGGACAGATTAAGCACCCAGAAGAACTACAGAAGGCTCTTTCTTTGCTAGGGCTGGTTGCACTGTCAGATGTGTGGCTCTACTCCCAAATCCTTGCAACCAAACATCCTAAGTGCATATTAACTACGATGTTTCCCATGAAAAGTTATTTACAGCCCAGAAAGGCTGGCTCAGATCCTACTTACTCACTGAACAGGAACTAGCAGTGTCCAGCTGACTAGGTAAGACATCTATCACATCATTTCCTTTGGGAGGCTCACCTTGCTCTGCCTCGATGCTCCGCATACCACGAGGTAATTCTCTCCTCCCACATCTCTTGTGTCATCTGATACAGATTTATTACCTACAAAAAAGTAAACCAGCATGTATATACTTATACACACCACCCAATTCAGACTGCAAAGAAAAACCAGAAAGACCTTTCAGCTAAGCCTTCCTTCTCCCTCCAGAGGCCCGACAGCATGGAGGGAGTGCCAAGATTCTCAAAGGCAATCCTTGGCAGGCAAGCTCTGGCAGGTTCTAGTAACTCCACATCTCTCATTGAGAAATAAGCTAAGTTCAAAAAGATCATCAAGTATGCCACAAAACTTTATTTATTTTTGGTCACAACTCATCAAAATACCTATTTAATGCAAGAAGGTAGTGCAATGTGCATTCATGAAGTGAGTCCTCCATGTGAATGAAATCCAAGATTGACTAACACTGGGGAAGAAATTTCTAGTGACAGCCTATATCTATATGTAGATATATATATCTATATATCTCAATCTATATTTCAATCACATGTATGCACGATTGGCTTCCCCTGCTCAGCACTCGTGGAAACCACCAAGTAAACAGGTGAAGGCCAAAGACACGACATCAAGGTTTTTGTTAAGCAGTGTAGCAGGAGCAGACCTACTATACACATGATGCACCAATAGGTGATTATACTGTCATTGAACTAAAGGGGCAACATACAAGTATTATTCTCACAAACTTCTCGGGACGGCTAGGTGGTCTAGTGGATAGAGAACCAAGCCTGGAGATGGAAGGTCCTGGGCTCAAATCTAGCCTCAGACAGTGTCTAAGTGATGTGAACCTGGGCAAGTCACTTAATCCCAATTACCTAGCCCTTGCTGCTTTTCTGCCTTGGAATCAATATACAGCGCTGATTCTAAGGTGGAAGGCAAGAGTCCAAAAAAAATTTTTTTTCCTCTCTAATTTATATTAACCAACTGCTCAGTTTAATCCTGATTCCACTTTACTAACCTCAAAATTCAGGTTGCCTCATCCTCTGACTTAAGGAAAATATCATGCACGATTTAGCCAATCACTACTTGAACCAATACTCACTGAGTAAGATATCTCTCTCATCCCTAAATCAATATGAAAAGCCTGCTGGAAGCAACTGGCCTTTGGTCAAGGTCCAAGGAGCACCAAATTTAATCTTCCCAATTCTCAAAATTCTATGTTCAAGACTTATTAAGAATACCTAAAAACTCTTAGAAGTCTTCTGTCATAGACTTCCCAAGGTCCTCTTCATTTTCTGGCTTGCTTTCTTTAAAATGGGTATTTGCCTAGGCTTCCCAAAGGGGCCCATTCAAACCCAGTGATGATTTCCTTACCCTTTTTGGAAGCAGCTCCTCTTGCGCCAAAAACCCACGCTTGTGAACAGAGGGGTCATAGTCACCATACTATAGGAAAAGGAAAGCATGCAACTGAGAGACAATATGAGTGACATTTATTTCCAAACAAGTTTCTTCCCTTTCTGTTATTCTCAAAGCATTTCAGTTCTGATCACAAGTCAAGATTTAAATGTTACCAATTTGTTATCCCTAGCTAGAAATACAAAGCTGATCCTATCTATGTATTGAGTTGCCAAATCCCACAGGGGCAGGTTGGGTGATGTGCTAATCAGAAAATGCAGAGGCACAGAAATGGTGACCCTGTTTTCTAACTTTCAAAGAAAGCAATTTCTGCTAAAACATTAATTTTTCCCTTAAAAAGAAAAAGGCTGTGTAAATTGTTGGATGCAATGTGAGGATAATAGCATAATCTATTTACAACACAAACAATGATAAATGGTTGATAACTGGAATGAAGACTATCTATGAGGCCACAAAAATAAAACATGTAATGTTTTTAAATAACTCTTCCTCAGAGCCCTGAAAAGTACTTAAAAAAAAAAAAAGAATTAAAAAAATTGAATGTCAGTATTATCATTTCTGTTTTATAGACAAAGAAACAAGTAAAAAGGTTAGCTGATTTTCTCAAGGTTGCAGGCAAGTCAGTGAATACAGAAGTCAGAAATAGGGGCTCAGGCATTTTACTGCATTCATTCATTCATTCATTCATTCATTCAATGATAACAACTTAGAAATTTGTTTCATGATAAAAAAACATCCTTCTTTTCTCCTAGGACATGAAAGTTTGACTAGTTAGAAAATCAAAACTGACATTATTTACAAATGAGGCATGCAGGAGAATATAAAACAAATCATGCCTTTAAATCACTGGCATTCACAACAGTGGGTGCTGGTTGACATGCTCCCATCGTCTCATCTGGACTAGCAAAGCTCAGTATTCTATCATGAACTCTCTACAAACATTTGTCCTGTTAGCAAAAGATTACTGACCAAGCAAAAGAAGTAAGGCATGTTGAACAAATATAACTACCACCAAAAAAAGAGGGCAGCTACATTAATAAATCAATCACTGAGTTAAGGCTGAAAGAGTACTGGAGCTGGAGTCTGAGGGCCTGGGTTCCAATCCTTGCTTTGCCATTGACTGTGACCTTGAGGTTGGGATTTCTCTTCTTTGGGCCTCAGTTTTCTCTTCTGTGATATGGGAGGGTTGGACTAGATGACTTCTAAGGTCCCTTCAAGTTCTAAAGCTATGACCTGCTTACTACTTATGGAAACCTGGGCAAATCTGTCTCCCTCCTTGGCCTAGTTTTCCTCATCTATAAAATGGTGGTGGGGGTAGGGTGGAGAAGGTGAAACCAAGTCCCTTCAAGATCTAAGATTCAACAAAGTTACCGTCTCATCCACCTTCTGCCTGATATACAATGTGGTGAGTAGCAATCGCCAGCCTCTACCATTTAGGAGGAGGAAGGCACACACAGGAGTCCAAGACAGACTTCCACAGGCATCTGTGGAGCCAGTGCTAGTAGCCAAAATGCCAACGCACACAAGCAAAGCTAACGCTCTAAACGCCAAGTCCAAGAAACTCATGAGACTGAGTCTCCCATTACTGTCTGTACTGCCTGGCAAACTGCCCATTTACCAAACGCATTACATCTGAGCAATATTGGGGAATTAAAGAGAGCTCTGAAAAAACAATGACTTCTCCATTTAACATGTTCTACTTACAGCAGTAAAGCTACTTTGATGTATCCATTTTTGCATTTAACGGTCTCTCTAAAAAGTGTTCCTAAATGTAGCACTTCAGAGCGATTTCCACAATGTGGTTTTATGAGCATCACTTTATTCAATAGCTATATGCCTTGAACACATGGCAGAGGGACTGACCATTTAACTGCGCGATTTTCCGAGGAGAAGAGCCTGAGAGATCGTCTTGTCCAATCCGTTCATTTCCCAAGAGGTAAGCTGTCTTGCGTGAGGTCAAACGAGGGATGAAGGACAGCGCCAGGACTAAAATTCAGGTACCCAATTCCCAGGAGAGTTCTCTTGCTACCAACCCATGCTGATTTCAAGGACAAGCATGCATTTGATACCTACTACGGGCCAGGCCCTGGGCTGGGCCTGGCGATACAAAGAGAAAGGTCCGGGCGCCAGAGTTTAAGAACATGAATAAGCTAGAAAGTGTCCAGAGGAGGGCAACCAGGATGATGAGCAAGGGCCTTGAGTCCATGACATAGGAAGGTCAATGGAAGAAACGGGGAATTTCTGCCCTAGGGAAGAGAAGACTCAGGTGGGACATGAGAGATGCCTTCAAATATGTCACAGGCCATCATGTGGGGAGGAAGGGCCACTTTTCTGCCTGGACCAAGAGGCAGGACCAGGAGCAACTGAGTGGAAGCTGCAAACAGGTTCAGTGAGAGGGGAAATGAATGGCTTTGCCCGAGGAGAAGGGTCCCTGTCACTTGAAACGAAGTGTCCTGAGGGCTGCTGAATCTTCCTGCATCTCAACTTGTGTGACCACATGGCCCAACCAAAAGGACGATGGCCACAAGGACTGTAATAAATATCTGTGAACTGTGTTAAAAGACCAAGGCAAAGGCAAGCTATGCTGTTTCCTTTGAATTACATCTGTAATTCTGATTTTTCTTTTTACCAAAATAAGTTTATTTTTTTCTTCTCATTTTTCAATTGAAAAAATTTTATTCTTTATAAAGTCTATACCATAGGAAAATTTACAAAGACATCTACTAAGCTGTGAATATAATTGGAAAAAATAATTTGTTGACCCATTAGAATGTTCATCAAAATGAAGAAAGTATGAAGTCCAGAAAAAGTAACTCTCCGGGAGCAATTAGTGTCTCAGTGGATAGAGAGCCCAAATTACATAGTAATTCCAAATTACTTGTAAGTTGGACCCATCTCTCTCTCTCTCTTTTAACCCTCACCTTCTGTCTTAGAATCAATACTGTGTATTGGCTCCAAGGCAGAAGAGCAGTAAGGGCTAGGCAATGGGGGTTAAGTGACATCAAAGACATGAGGTCCTGGGTTCAAATCTGTCCTTAGACCCTTCCTATCTGTGAGACTCTGGGCAAGTCACTTAGCCCTTACCACTCTTCTGTCATGGAACTGATACTTAGTATCAATTCTAAGGCAGAAGGTAAGAATTTTTTTAAAAAGTAAATATCAGACTGGAGAGGCCTAAATTCCCAAAATGAAACCTTAGTGTCTTCTTGAGTGGAATAACATGAGCAGCATAAACCCACTCTATTTTTTTTCTTCCTTTTAAAACTTTTTACTGATCCTTTGACATTACATTCATTTCTCCACACCCTCCAAAAAACCCAACCTTTAAAAAAAATCCCAAGAAGAAAAAAAAGTAATTCAGAAAACTAAGCAGATGTTCCTGTGTATACCATAGTCCCCCATGGCTGTAATGCACAATGAAGATGCCCACTCTCATCTCTCTTCTTTGAAGCCAAGCTTGCTGCAATCATTCTATCAACATTTATTAAGCATCTACTGCATGCCAGGCACTGGGCTAAAGCCCTGGGGATACAAAGAAAGGTGGGAGAGAGCTGTTGTCCAGGAGCTCATGGTCTGATGGGGGAAGACAACATAAGTCAAACAAACAAGCCATTTACAGGATAAATGAGAGATGACCATTTCACAAGCTTCAGTTTTGATTTGTATTTTTTTTTCCATTTTCATCATTGGAACCATTGTGTATCCTTTGCTGGATTCTGCTTAGCTCACTGTATTAGTTATGTCTCCCAGGCTTCACCGAATTCATAATTTCTCCTAGTCTAATAATAATCCACCCTGTTCACACACCATACAGTCAATTCTCTAGTGAACAAGCACCTACTGTGATTCTAGTTCTGTAACTACAAAGAAATAATGTTCTAAATATTCTGGTGTTTATAGAACATTTTTTAGAACAAAAAGCCACCAACTGTTCTAGGGTATATTATATTTGTAGGTAGCTAGGTGGTGCAGTGGATAGAGTGGTGGGTCTGGAGTCAGGAAGACGAGTTCAAATCTCATGCCAGACACCCCTAGCTCTGTGATACTGCTCAAGTTATTTAGCCTCTGTTTGCCTTAGTTTCCTCAGTGTAAAGTAAGGATAAAAATATCCCCTACCTCACTGGGTTGTTGTGAGGATTAAACAAGATATCTGCAAAGCACTTAGCACAGTGCCTAGCACATAGTAAGTGCTACGTTGAATGTGTATTTCATTAAAAATTTTTTTTTATTTTATTATCTTAAAAATATGTTTACATGATTCATTTTCTTTCCCTCCTCTTTTCCCTCCCTCCTCCCAGAGCCAACAAGTAATTCCACTCGGTTGTACAAATCACTTGATACCCATTTCCATATTATTCAATTTTGTCATCTTTTAAAGCCAAAATCCCAAATCATAAAATCATATATACACGTGATAAGTGATATCATATGTTTTTCTTTTACATTTTTACCCTCACAATTCTTTCTCTCAATGTGGATAGCATTCCTTCTCATAAGTCTCTTGGGAATGTCCTGGATCATTGCATTGCTGCTAATAGTCAAGTCCATTACAATGGATTATTCTACTGTTTTCCTTTCTGTATACAATGTTCTCTTGGTTCTGCTCATTTCACTCTACATCAGTTCATGGAGGTTCTTCCAGTTCGCATGGAATTCCTCCAGATCATCATTCCTTATAACACAATAATATTCCATCACCAATATATACCACAATTTGTTCAGTCATTCCCCAATCAATGGACGCCCCCTCATTTCCCAATTTTTTGCCACCATAAAGAGAGTGGCTATAAATATTTTTGTACAAATATTTTTCATTATTATCTCTTTGGGGTACAAACCCAGCAGTGGTATGGATGGATCAAAGGGCAGGTATTCTTTTAAAGCTCTTTAGGCATAATTCCAAGTTGCCTTCCAGAATGGTTGGATTAATTCATAAGTCCACCAGCAATGCATTAATGTCCCAATTTTGTCACATTCCCTCCAACATTATCTTTCTTTGCTGTTATGTTAGCCAATTTGCTGGGTGTGAAGTGGTACCTCAAAGTTGTTTTGATTTGCATTTCTCTAATTATAAGAGATTTAGAACATTTTTATGTGTTTATTGATAATTTAATTTCTTCATCTGAGAACTGCTTATTCATATCCCATGATCATTTGTCAATTGGGGAATGACTTGATTTCTTGTACAATTGACTTAGCTCCTTATAAATTTGAGAAATTAGACCTTTGTCAGAGGTTTTTGAATGTTTATTTCTTCCCTCCCTCCCTCTTGGTTAGAAGAGACAGACATTTTAATTATTTCTTAGCTTAATTCCAAATTACTTGTAAGAACAGTTGGACCCATCTCTCTCTCCCTCTTTTAACCCTCACCTTCTGTCTTAGAATCAATACTGTGTATTGGCTCCAAGGCAGAAGAGCAGTAAGGGCTAGGCAATGGGGGTTAAGTGACTTGCCCAGAGTCACAAAGTTGGGAAGTGTCTGAGGCCATATTTGAACCCAGGACCTCTCGTCTCTAGGCCTGGCTCACCATCCACTGAGTTGCCCCCTTGACCCATCTCTTGGTCCATTGATAGCATATCAATGTGCCTGTCCTTCCACCACTCCTCCCAAAACAGATGACTCCCATCTTTTGTTAGCTTTGTCAATTTACAAGGAGTCATCAATCTGTAATCTAAAACTTCAGGGTGGCTTCAATTTGCATCTCTTCTTAATGACTGGGAATAAGATTTCCTTTGGTTAGTAACAGTTTACAATTCTTCTTTTTCTCAAAGGTTCTTCTCAGTGTTGTAAGGGGGGAAAGGGGTTAATTTTTTAAAGGGTTGGACTTGATTATTTAAGACTGGTTGCCAGGAATTTATTTAATTACAAAGAGATTTATTTTACAATTTATTTACAAAATATAGAAAGAATGAAGTAAGAAAAATCAGAGAGGATAGGGCAAGATATCTAGCCTAAGCACCAAGTAATTTACTCTTGCTCCCCACCCCCACCCTGCCCCCCCAGAGTTAGTTTCAGCTGGCCTTGGCAACGCGGAGGACCTGGGGAAGTCTCTCAAGAGGATAGGTCTTTCCTGAGGCTGGTCTCTTCAGAAAAAAACAGAAGTTAAGAATTAGCTTTTCCCTCACCACGTGTCAGTCCAGTCAGCAGATTTTTTATCAGCCTCCACTCCAAGAAGTTGAACTACCAGTAGAGCTCCCAGTAGAAGAACTCTCTCACAGGAGGTTCCATGTCAAACTGCACTTAGGCAATTGTCAGTCCCTTTTAAAGGCACTTTCTTTGGTGTCACTTTCCCTAATTTTTAGGTCTACCAATCACAGTTGACACTTTTGCTTTTAGGCCTGCCCAGGAGGCAGTTAATTGATTTTGATATGTCACCCACTATTTCACATGTGGGTCACAGACCTCCCACTTAATGTGTGAAATGGGGTGTTTACATTTTTGGTGATTAAATCTAAAAAAATAGGCAAGGATTACAATTTAATCTTCATAATCAGGGGAGAGTGAATTAATTTCATGTTATAATCAGGGGAGAGTTAAATTTAATCTTCACAGTGTTCATAATCTCTAATTCTTTTGGTCAAATATATTTATGTCACTTGGATATTAAATTCTTCTCAGAGACATTTGATGCATTCCCAAGCAACTACTTCTGTTGTAATGCTAGTTATATTGATTTTTCATGTAAAAGTTCCTCTATTTTCAATTTCATATATTTGAAATAATCTATTTTATCTTTTATGATAGCCTCCATCCCTTGTTTGGTCAAGAATTCTCCCCCTTACTATATAGCTAGATAGAAGTACCTGGTCTGGTGGGGGGGGAAGGGGGGAGGGAGGGAGAGATTCAGAGATTACTAACTATTTTACATAGAGTTCTAAGAGATTTAAACTTATTTCTGATCTGAAAGCATCCTGACTCAGAGAGGAGAAGAGGGTTAGGGTTAGGGGTAAGTGTTAAAAGTAGTCACACTAAAAACAGGAAGGGATGCCAGCTAATAGCAAGAGAAAAGGCAGAAAAACTATGACAAGTGAACTAGAACTCAAAAAGCACACACACATTCTGTGTGGCTTACCCATCCATTAGAGAGTACTTTCCCAAGGCCAATGGGTAAAAAGCTTCAATTTGAGAAATAGTTTTAAAGTGTCTACTGCAGGCAAGTAAAGAGGAAGCTTCAAAGAGATTCAAGTGGACCTTGGACACATCCTGGCTATGTGAGCCTAGCTAGGTACATCATTTCCCATCTCAAGGCTCAAGATAAACTGCAGACAAGGGAGATAAGCCAATGACTTTGCTCCCCCTGAAGAAGCTGACCTTCTAGCAGGACAGGGGACAGGGAGCACATTGGGAAACAGAACAAGCACAAAGCTAAGTATGATGCTACAGAGCTGGGAGGGATGGGGTCCAAGGAGGAATCCAAAGTAAAACAACCCTTCTACCTAGTTAGCTTAGGGAAAGTTTCTCAGACCAAGAAGCACCAAAAGAAGAGGAGAAACGAGGAGGGTGTGCATCCCCAGTATGGGGGCAGCTTGGGGCCCTCATGAGGAGAGGCAAGAGAGGGCAAAGAGTTCAGTACACGTGGAAAGTAGAATGCACACATATGAAACAAGGCTAGGAAGTCTGGTGGAGGCCTTAGCTACTAGACTTCAAAGACCTCTCGGCAATAGAGAACAAATGAATGCTCCAGAGTGGGCAGTGTGATGACCAGGCTGGGAATCACTTTGACAGCTGTGTCGAAGACCGCCTGGTATGGGGAGAGAACAAGGCTACAAAAAGATGCTCAGCTTCCCACTATCCTCAGCCTCTGAATCAGTCCCCTATCCCCTATCCCCTTGTTTGTTACTGCCTGGCTGACTACCTAGAGGACCCTGCCAGCCACCAATTCCTCTCCTTCACAAGTGCAGCTGCATATGGTCAAACACAGACGTTCAGGGCTGCACACCAAAGCCTCTACTCTTTCCTGACCAACCGTCTCCCCTACTTTCTACATCTGGCAAAGCTTTCTCCCCTCTCCAAGCACCTACCCAGCTCTCTCCTTAACTCTCAGCATACATCCTTGCCTCAAACTTGACTAAAGACTGAAGTTCTTTGTGAATTCTCTCTTCCTCTCCTCCAGGTCCTAATGAAAAGGAAGTCCTCTTGCAAAGCCAACACCTGTACTAGTTAGTGCCTTTGATCCCGTCCTCCTTTAGTCTTCTCCATGAGCTTGCCTCTTCAATTATTCCCACCCTCATCCTATTTCCAAACTCTCCTTACCTGATGATCCCTTCCCTACAGCTTAGTAAAAGTGCCCTGATCCCCCCCACCCCATGTTGTTTTTGTTGCTCAGTCCTATCTGACTCTTTGTGACTCCATTTGGGGTTTTCTTGGCAGATATACTGGAGTGGTTTGCCATTTCCTTCTCCAGCTCATGTGAGAGACGGGAAACTGAGGCAGACAGGGTAAAGGGACTTAACTAGGAAGTGGCTGATCTCAGGAAGATGAGTCTTCCTGACTGCAGGCCCAGCGGTCCACTCTATCCACTGGGCCACCTAGTTGCCCAAAGTAATTTGATACTACCCCTCAAGCTATCATTCCGGAGCTCCCTCCCTTTCACAGTCAAACTCCTAGAAAAATCTGTTTAATCTCCTTGCTTTCACTTTCTTACCTCCTACTCATTTCTCAACCCGTGGCAATCTGGCTTCAGACCACACCACTCAACTGAAAAGCTCTCTCCATGCAATACGAACAGTGCAGACTGTGCCCTTTCCCACCTTCCTCTTAGACACAATTTTCCTTCCTGGGTTTTCAGGATACCGGTTTTCTTCCTACCAGTCTGGCCCCTCCTCAGTTTCCTTTGCTCTAGCATTATCACCTGCTCCCCTTAAGTGCCCGAGCATGCCCTAAGGGTCTGTACTGGATCCATTTTTCTATCTTCATAGTCTTTCTCGATGATGTCATCAATTTCTATGGATTCAATCATCCACCACCTTTATAAAGAAGGCTTTCTAAATATTTAGTCTCACTCTTCTCTGAACTCTAGCCCTATATCCCTAACTGCTTTTTGGACAAGCAATACAACAAAATAAACATCAATTAAGTACCTACTGTCTTCCAGGAACTGTGCTAAGCCCTAGGGATACAAATAAGAAAAAGAAAAGATGGTTCTTACTCTCAAGGAACTTACAGTTTAATGGGGAAGATGACATCGAAAAGGAAGCTACAAAGGGAAGAGAGGGAGGGAGAAAAGGTCCCCAGCAGAGGGCATAAAGATGGTGAAGTCAAAACTAAGCAGTGCAGCTGGTAGAAAATGAGGAGCTGGCAGTGCTAATAAGCCTTCTTTAAATAGAGACTTTGGGAAGAGTTGGGTTTTGGTTTCTCCCCCCCCCCATCCTCCAGTCCTCTAGAAATGCAGAGACAACTGAAGATCCTGATGAGGTGTGAGGACCAAAGCTCATGCAATTTCCTGATGATGGGTTTCTATGTGCTGAGCTTTACAGAGAGGGCAGCAAAGTCAAAATGGAACAGAGCAGTTAATGGGAAATGAAGAGTCTGCGGTGCCAGCTGGACACCTCCAAAAGAATGGCCACGTGGCATCTCAAAAGCAGGATCCCCCCCAAACTCTCCCCTCTTGCTAATTTCATTATTTCTGTTGAGGGTACTACCATCTGTTCAGTTACACAAACTCTCAACTTCAATGTTACAATAACAACTCTTTCCTCTCCCTCAGACCCTAATCAATTGTTGTCTGTTTCTCCTCCATGAAATTCTGAATCTGCCCTCTTCTATCCACTCCTTTCTGAAATTGCCTCCTCTAATCTAGCTTCCACACAGCCATCAAACTGGTATTCCTCAAGCACAGGCCACTTCCCTCCTCAAGGAGCTCCATTAGAAACTTTTCTGGTACACAAGCTGTACAATCTGGCCCCTTGCTACCTTGGCGAGTGTTTCTCTCTTCATACACTACTCCAGTACAAGGAGCCTCTTTGCTATTTCACTTGAGGCCTTTCTCTGGGCCTCAACAACAGCTACCCCTAGGCTTGGAGCATCCTTGTCTTCCTCATATCTGTCTCTTAGCATCCTTAGCTCCTTTTACAGTTCAACTAAAGGGCCAGCACCTATTAAAAACCAATCCTGGTACTGGTTCTTTCCTATTAGAAATTATTTCCTACATATTTAGTATTTAGCTTTCTGCAAACCTGGTGTTTCCCTCCCCAATATAAAGTAAGCAACTTGGGAGCCCTCAACTAATCACTCGGGCATTCATTAAGGGTGCCTGGCCTTGGGGCTACAAAGAATGAGCCAATCCTCAATCTTAAAGAGCTTATCTTAAGTGGGGATAGCTAGGACAGCTCTAAGTAGGATAGAAAGAGAAGAAAATACGAGGTAGGATGAGGGCGAGGGACAATCAGCAATAGCTTCATGTAGAAAATGGTGCTTGTGCTACCCTCAGAAAAGAGAGTAAATTGTAGAGGGGAGTGAGATGGGAGAGCATTCTGAGCAACAGAAGTTGGAGTGTTACCTGTGAAGAGCAGGAGATCCTATCAAGATGGCAGTATAAGGAGGCTGGAAAGATAAGAGGGTAGACTATGAGGGGTTTAGTCTAGAGGCAAAGGGAATCCCTGAAAGTGAACAAATAGGAGAGGAACCTGTAAGATCTGTACTTTAAAAACACCTATTTTGGCAGTCGTGTGAGGAATCTACTGGAATAATCCAGGTGAGAAGTGAGGAGGGTCTGAATGAAGGTAGTTGCTGTGTGTGTGACTAGCGAGAAGGGGAGATATGAGAGAGATTGGGATAGAAACAGCAGAATTCTGAGCTAGAAAAAGCAGGTTCTGGCCACTGTTAGATAAGAGGATGAAGAGCGAGGCTGTGAACCTGAGGAGCCCAGTAAGGATGAGGCTACCTTTGACAGAAATAGGCTAGTTCAGATTTGTTGATTTTGAGATGTCTCCGGAGTATCTAGTTTGAAACAACAAATGGGCAACTGAGAATGGACAGCTTTTGGAACTCGGGGGAGAGATTGAGGCTGGCTATGTGGATCTGGAACTTATCTGTGCAGAGATAGTAAACTTACTGAAGCTGATGAAGTCACCAACATCAATCAAGTCAATAAGCATTCTTTATTAAATGCTTACTATATGCCAGGCACTGGGCTAAGCACTGGAAATGCAAATCAAGCAGAAAGAAGGAATGTTGCATTCTTTTTTTCTTTTAAACTCTTACATTCTGTTTTAGCATCAATCCTAAGACTAGCAGAATAGCAGTAAGGGTTAAGCAATTGGGGTTAAGTGACTTGCTTAGACTCCCACGACTAGGAATGTGAGGCCAGATTTGAATCCAGGACCTCCTGTCTCCAGGCCTGGTGTTCCATCCATTGCACAACCTAGTTGCTATAAAGCTTCCATTCTAATGGCAAAAGACAACACATAGACTGGTGCTAGAAGAGAGCAGAGGGAGTTAAGATGAAATTACCTAGAGGAAGGTTTTGTGAGGAAGCCTGAAAGGAGAGTCCAGAAAAAGAAAAGGGCCCAAGACATGGGCTTGAGCGAGAGCCACAGTGAGAGAGCAGGATATGGATGAGGACCCAGCAAAAGAGCCCGAGGAGGGATGGTCAGGTAAGTAGTGTATGGGAGGGAAGAGCAGTCAGCCATGCTAAGTATAGGAGAGGGTCCAGAAGGAGGAAAGCAGGACCGTTCCTTCTGCCTCATAATTTTTGGTCTTTGTACGCATAGTTCTTAGCACAATGCTAGGCCCATATTATGCACTTAATGACTGTTAAAGGAATAGAATTATTGTTATGAAGATGCAATGAAAAGGGCCGTCCCTGGGAGACCTCATGGGAAGTCTCATGTCGGGGCAGCTTTCTGAAATACTCTAGTCATTCTAGTCTCATCTGACACCAGGACAGACAGTAAAGTCCATGATGCCAGTCAGTTAGGCCCTGTGCTAACTAAGCACTGGGGATACATGAAAGATAAAAACCTAGTCTCTGTCCTCAAGGAGCTTACAGTCTGACTAGGGAGATACCATGTAAAAAAAAAGCATACACTTAAGATCCATGCACTGTTAATTAGAAGGTGATGTCAGAAAGAAGGCTAGGGGGAGGAGAAGGGGAGGACAAAGAAAACCAAGAAGCAGAGAGAAAAATTCCAGGAACAGAGCCACCCAGCTGGGTGATAAGATATCATATGCAAGAAAGAGCAAGGCTGGAAGCACAGTGATATAGAGTATTTAGAGGGGAGAAAGGGGAGCTGATGAGACCATGGAGAAACCTGAGAGAGAGAAAAGAGATGTTCCCTTGGGGGACAATTATGGTGAGTGGGCATGATCTGGATGAAGATTTGAGAGAAAACTGAGAAGGAATGGCCAAACAGGTAGGAGAACTGGGAGAAAGCCTAGAGATGAGAGAGTACTGAGGAGAAGAGAGTGAACCACAACATCAAAAGCTGCAGAGAAGTCAGAAAGGCTAAAAACGGAAAGAAGGCCACTGGGTTTGGCAGTTAGGAGATGGTTGATGACTTGTTGAGGGCAGTTTCAGTGGAATGGCGAGGATGCAGAGAGTTTAGAAGTGGAGAGTCTAATTAGTGGGAACAGTCCTGTCTTAATGATCCTAAAAAATGGAAAGGGAGAGGAAGGAAGTAGGGGAGGAAGGAGCTGGGAGAATACCTCCCATAATCAGGTATACAAGTACACATCTATAAAAAGAGGAGGGAATAGAGTGGCTGACACTTGAACCTCACTCTCATTTGAACTGATCAAAGAATTCACACACACACACAAATAGATAGATACAAAAAGATACTGTACTCAAGAGAATGGAAGGAAAAAGGGAGAAAGGGGAATTGGAGATAAGGTAGATTAAGGGAGAGATTAGTGTTAAACAAAACAAAACCTAAGAATATTTAAAACTCTTTGAGGTAGCAAAGTATGGGAATCGTTGGGGAAAAGGCTGAATATGCTATGATCTGTAAATGTGAAGGAATACTATTGTGCTTTAAAAATGATGAAGGGTATGGCTTCAGGGAAACCTGGTCGGACTTAAATGAACTGATACCAACTGAATAGAAACCAATCTCAGAGGGCAAAATGAGACTTTTTTTTGAAAACAGTCAATGAAAAAAATGTTTTGCTTGACCATGTATGTTGGTAATAAGGATTTTTTTTCTTTTGTTCTCAGAGAGAAGAGGGGAAAAGAGGAAGATCTTTGCTGACTGAGAAAGGCTAATTTTAAGAATGAAGTGAATGAAAGAGGAGGAAGTGAAGGCACCAAGTATAGTTAGTTTTCTATGGAATATGGACACAAAAAAGAAGCACTTTAGAGCAGCAACAGGCACAGAGATCTAAGATTAGCAACAATGGGATGACAGAAGGGGCAAATTGTTGGCATAGATCCAATGGAATGGAATTAAGAGTATGTAAAGGGATTTGTCTCAAAGAGAAGAACTCGCTTAGTAAGAGCCAGAGGTAAAGATACCTGAGTGATATAAGGAGGAGGAGGAGGAAGAGGGAGCTCCTAGTGCAGGAACTCTTCGTTTTTCAGCAAAGGTTGAAGTGAGCTAAAAGGGTGGTGCTATGAAGGCTTGAGAAGGGGAAAAAGGTTTGGAATAGCCTCTGTAGTGAGTGGATGAGTAAATCAATTTGGGAAATGCAAAAAGACTGCCTTGCTTCAGTGAGGGCACAACTGAGATTATGAAATAAATTTGTAATGGACTCAGTCAAAGTGGTTTGATGACTCTGTACGACTCTGTTCAGCAATGTGTGACTAGAAGCAAGATGGAAGATCGTGGGAATAAGCCAAGGTTGGGGAATAGCATCAGGAAAAGAACAAGGGATTCGAGGGAAGAGAACAGTGTGGAGATGAACTAATTCAACAAGGGGATGAGACAGGGAAGAGAAGAGAGAGTGCACCTAGGAAAGAAGTGAAAGGGTGGGGGAGGGGGTGTCAAAGACCAGAATCAGGGGTCCTAAGACAGAGGGAAAGTTGGAATGACAAAAGGTTATAATGAGATAAAGGATTTGAGATCGGGAACATAGAAGTGGGTGATATCAAGCTCAAGATAGGACCATCTTGGTGTAGCTGAGGTAGAGGGGAGGAGGAGGCTGTGGGAAGTGAGGAATTAGGGTAGTTGAAGGAAGGAGATGGGGTGGAAAGACTGAGGCAGGCACTGAACTCATTGATTAAAGCAGCATTCTGGAGTTCCAAAGATGAGAAATACCAGAATCTTCACTGGGTAATAAAGGTGGAGTCAATGAATCTCAAAGGAGGAGTCCAAGTGGTAGCCTGAGTCTGAAAGTGGGAACAAGGAACAGGTAGTATTCATACCCCTAGAACCACCACAGCCAGTGACTGTGCAGCCAGGACTGAGGAAGGTTGGCCAGGAAGCAGTGTCATCAGCAGGGAGGGGGTGAGAAAAGGAAAGGTCTAAGATGGAAGCAGCACATCTGTTAATTATGGAACAGGCATTCCAAACAGCACGGTGGAGGGCAGAGGCAGCCAGGCAGCCACCCAGCATATACTGAGCACCTACTATGTGCCAGACACTGTGTGAAATTCTGGGAATATGAAGAGTTTGTGCTCTTTGGGAGCTCACATCTAAGTGGAAGAGAGCATGCAAACGAATATGTGCAGGAGAAATGAGAGAGAAACAGTAGAGCATTAAACAGGATCAGGAAAGACTCTATAGAGAAGGTGTGATTTCAGCAGACTTGGGGGAAGCCAGGAGGCAGTGAGGAGGAGGGAGAGCCAGTGAAAAAGCCTGGAGCTGAGAAGGAGGGCCATGTGCAATGAACAGCAAGAAGGCCAGTATCATGGAGTCACAAGGACATGTTGGGATGGGGAGGCAGGAGAAGGCTGGAAAGGGTGGTTTTAGAATGAGATAATGGGGAGGGGGGGCTGAGGGAAGAGAATAAGGGAGCAGGCAGTGGAGGATGAAGAATGGAGTTTGCACGGTTAACATTTTGGGGTTCAGAATCATTGGAATAAGGAATAAGCTACCCATTTATGAACGAGTCCAGGCCAAGTAGAAGTGGTTGGATCTCTTGTGATATCTGGAGGGAAGCAGGCATCGATACTGTTCAAGGCCTTCCCTCAAGACCCAGCTTTGGGGAAGGTGGTGATATGTCCTGTGAGGCCCAGGAGGATTATGTCACAGCAGAAGCAAGCAGGGGGAATGAATAGGAGGCAAGAGCTGGCAGTTTGAGATGGGTCAGCAAAGGCCTCCAGGAGCACTGGAGAAAGCCCTGGAGTGAAGACAAGAGGACAGAGGTAGGTGATCTAGAATCAGGGATGACTTGGGGGCTCTCTGTGAAGTCTGACCTAAGCTCAGGGTCACCCCTGAAACATTAGAGGATGCGAGGCATACTGTAGGCTCTTAATAATTGTCTGCCAACTAAAAATACCATACAGCAGCACTCTTCAATAAACTCTAGGGACATGATTCAGTTGAACATAGAACGAACGCTGGTATCTGTAATAATGATTCTAAGTCATCCAGAAAAGGTTAATTGTGTTTCTTGTCCTCAGTTTCAGAAGACAAGGAAGTGCATAATCCATTTTTGAAACATTTTCATAAAAAAGTGACTTAAACTTTAAAATGTTTTGGTATTTGAAGAGTAAGAGTTTTAGTAACCTGGAAAATTTAAATTGCATGCAACGGCCCTTTTTCCACTCTCATCTCAGAACAATTCAAGTCAGCATTGAAGAGAGCTAGTGAGAACACTTCTGTTCATCTCCAACTTGGCTCCTTCTATCTATCAAACACATAACCTCTGCGGGTCAGTCAAAGAGAAGTTGCAGACAAAGAGGTGTGTAGGCCCAGATGACAAGATCACTGTCAAACACCTAGCACGGTCTTCCAAAGAAGCTTTCAATTAGTCCAAGCTTCAAAACAACATTTTTCCAAAATTAAATCCACTGATGGCCGAACCCTTCCAAGGTGATATGCTGTCATGTCAATGAGCTCCCCTCCTCCCCATCAAAAGCCCTTCCTTTGGATTCAAGCATAACTCAAAGCCCATCCAAGAAATGTGGCTCTTGCTAACTGAGCCATGTGATTAATATTTGTATTTATACTTCGAGGTTAATTGTCTCTTTATGCCTTGGAATTAATTGGGTCTATATCATTCAAGCAGCTGCCATATTATAATGAGTGCATTTGTTCCCAACGACATTCCATATGTTAATGAGCCCAATTCACTTTCTCCTCCATCCCTAAATTGTACAAGCCAACCAGCCACATCAACAATCCACACAAGTAAAGAAAGCACCACTAATTCACTGGAATGGGAAGGAGGCCAGTCTGACTTAGGACAAAGGGGGTCAAAGGAGCCCAGCACCGGACATCACTTACAATGACAGAGCATTTTACCATTTAAAAAGTCGTTGTTTTCACAGGATCTCCCTAACAATCCTGTGACATCGCCATGGTAGGGGTGATTCTCTTCAATTTCAAAATGAGGGCATTCTGACAAAGGCTACCTAGTTAGAAAGTGATGAGGCCAAAATTTTGGACTCCAATATACTTATTACCACAACAGAGGGGCTTCAATTTTTTTTTTAAACCCTCACCTTCCATCTTGGGAGTCAATATTGTGTATTGGTTCCAAGGCAGAAGAGTGGTAAGGGCTAGGCAATGGGGGTCAAGTGACTTGCCCAGGGTCACACAGCTGAGAAGTGTCTGAGGCCAGATTTGAAGCTAGGACCTCCCACCTCTATCTAGGCCTGGCTCTCCATCCACTGAGCCACCCAGCTGCCCCCAGGGCCTCATAATTTCTATCATAAAAAGTACAATTCACAATCGGGCAAACAACATAAAAATATATCAGTGGATAGAAAGACAGGCCTAGATATGGGAGATCCTGGGTTCAAATCTGACCTTAGATACTTTCTAGCTGTGTGAGCCTACACAAGTCATTTAATTCCAATTGCCTAACCCTTGGCTTTCAGCATCTCAGCTCAGCTCAGCTCCACACAGATAGGAAATGTCTGGAGCTACATCTGAACCCAAGACCTCCCATCTCCAGGCCTGGCTCTCTATTCACTTTGCCACCTAGGTGCTCCGAATCTTAAGTTCTTAAACCCAGGGTTTAAGGAAGCTACTCATTTTAGACCAGGTTCTCTTTTAAGACACAGATAAATCATTGTGAGCTTTTTCCTGAGTGAGTATCATGAATGCTGCTTCTAAATTAGTATAAATTCCTAATTACTAGAGTCAAAATTTATAGGATTTTCTTGCAGTTAAATCTCTTTAATGAGACACCTGCTGTTCCCTGGGAAAAGGATTTTTTTTTTCTTTTCTGGACAGGTGGATTCTGAAGGAAGGTTCTGATCATTTGTTGTCTAAAACCTATGCTAAGAAAATCCAGCCTTTTAGACAGGTGCCCTTCAAACAGAGGAGGTCTCCTTGAAGGCTTCAATCTAGTTATAGCTGAAGAAAAAGTCATGCTGAAAAGAAATTGGAGTGAGAGCCAGGCTGTGTCCGGATTTAATGAAAGTGACAGCACCAGCTTTAGCACTGTCAGGAGGACAATGATGGAAGGAACACATTTTCCCAATTATTAATGTTCTTCTTAATCAAAGCATAAAATGACGTGTGTTTGGTTGAATTAAACCCCTCTTTTGTTTTTAAATTCTTCTTTTTCTTCAAGGGATCAGTATACTTAAGCTATAAACTGCCAAAAAAAGCCCAGAAAGCTCTACCCTCCGTCTGCCAGATTCTGTCTGGATGACTCTGGACAGGTCACCTAGCCCTACATTCCAGCCTGGGATTTCTCATCTGTGAAGGGTATAGGAGCCCAGGAAGTCTTATGAATATTTAATGAATGTAGACCTCAGTTACCAGATGAATAAACTGACTTGAGCACTTCTGTTGATCTGACTGACAAAAATCTTACATTCATTAAAAAAAAAAAGCATTTTTACATATATATCTTTCATTCATCATCTTCATTTCCAAATATATCCTTCCTTAGAGGGCTATCCCTTGTATCAAAGAATAAAAAAATACGAAAAGTAAATTACGAAAACGAAACAACACATCAGCGGAGCTGGACAGCAAATGCGAGGCTGCACCTCCCTCCATTTTCTCATCTCCTCACCGGTGGGCTCCAGTTCATCCACTCCTCAGAACGCTGCTCTGAACTCTTCACACATCACACCTTAAGGCACAGTAAAACTCCGTCCCGTTATGAGCCCCCATTGTTTCTAGCCTTTTACTACTACACAAAATGCTGCCCTCAATGCAGATTCCCTTGGAGCACATAGCCAGGTTAACCACTTTCTTATTATCATTCCAAATCGCTTTCCAGAATTGTTGAATCAATTCATAGTTTCCCCACTAATGTATTACCGACAGGCCTCCTCCAGCCTCCACTACTGATTATCTTTTGTCTCCTATAGTCATTTCTTCCTCACAGAGGCAAGCCATTCTCTATACTGGCTTAGATGGCACAGAGTTTGAGAAAGCGTTGGAAACAGAGTCAGGAAAGACTGAGTTCAAATCTGGCCTCAGAGACTTACTAGCTTGGTGGTATTGAGTAAGTTGCTCAGCTCCTGCCAACCTCAGTTTCCTCATCTGTAAAACAGGGATAAGATCAGGACCCGACCCAGGTTGTTGTATGAAGTGGTCCATAAGCCTTAAAGCATCCCAGAAACAGTGCTATTATAATTATTAATGTCATAAGAATCAAGCTGAGAAAGCAGTTTTCCAGGTAGGTTTGGAAGGGTGTTGCTGGCCCCGGGGCCGAGAGCCTATAGGCTGGTTTCAGTTCTCCCTCTGAATAGCCATCGTAACATTGAAGAAGGCAATAGAAATTTCTCTGAACTTCCAAGACCAAAAATATAAAGTGAGAAGGTTCTAGTAAATGGGATCCAATGTCCCAGCTCTGAAATTCTGTGATTATTTTCTAATCGTGTTATAGGACCATTAGATGCCTCATTTGTCCTTTGAAGCAAAGCCAAAATAAAAACTGGACACATGATTGCTCTGAAAATCTCCCAGAAAAGAGCATCACAGGAACCCCAACTCCTAAGACATATTTCTGTGCTGCTAAATAAGGAAATGGAAAGAATGAGGAAGGAATGAAATAGAAGCGACTTTCCCTTTAAAGGAATACAACAGGATGACCAAATGTAACTGACTTTGCTACTAAAAGCAATGCAACAATCCAGGACAATTCTGAGAGACTTGTGAGAAAGAACACTATCCATATCCAGAGAAAGAACTGTGGGAGTAGAAGGCCAGAGGAAAACTAAGATTTATCACTTGTTTATATGGGTATATGATTTGGGGCTTTAGGTTTAAAAGATTACTCTATTACACAAATGAATAATAAAGAAATGGGTTTTGAGTGATAATATATGTATAGCCCAGTAGTATTGCTTGTCAACTCTGGGAGAGGGGAGGGAAGAGGGGAAGGAGACAAGAATTATATAACCATGGAAAAATTTTTAAATAAAATTTAAAGCTAAAAAATAAATAAAGGGGGCAGCGAGGTGGCTCAGTGGATTGAGAGATGGGAGGTCCTGGATTCAAATCTGACCTCAGACACTTCCTAGCTGTGTGACCCTGGGCAAGTCACTTCACCCTAATTGCCCAGCCCTTACCACTCTTATTCTTTGGAACACTGTATTGATTCCAAGACAGAAGGTAAGGGCTTAATAAACAAACAAACAACTGGATCCTAGATAAAGAAAAGGAAGAAGGACCCACCCTGCCAGCCCAGCAGAGCTGCTATACAGTTATCATTCATAGATATGGAGAAGTCAAGCACCTTGACAATGTCCAAAGACAAAATCTCTACAAAAACAGACTTACAACATCAAAGATAAAGGAATGCCAAGGGTCAAAAGATCTGGGTTCCAGTTCTAGCTCTTCCAATAATTAAGTTACATAATCCTGGACAAATCCTTCAGTCCCTATGGCCTCTGGATCCTAATATTTCCAATAAGAACACCAGTCTAGATCAAGGGTTGGCAAACTATGGCCAGCAGGCCAAACCCAGCCTGCCACCTACTTCTGTAAGACCCAGAAGCTAAGAATGGTCTTTAAATTTTAAATAAAGCTTGATGCACTTGAAAGTATATAAACCATTCTTAGTTTACTGGCAGCCCTCCAAAAACAGGCCAGGAGTTTGCCCACCTCTGACCTCAATGATTTTTAAAGTCCCTTCCCCCTTTAAAATATCTAGACCTGAAAATGTGGGAGGACGAGCCACATTTACTGTGTGTCCCTGGAGGGCATGGTGTTGTCTAACTCTTCAATGGCAAAAGTGTTCAGGGTTCAGAATGTGCAGTGGAATTCTTAGGAAGAAGGTTGAAATGGGGCTGAAATGGCTCTCCAAATGGCAGAGCACAGCACACAATGGACTGTACCCTCTTGGTTGTTAGTATCCATCAATAGAAAAAGTGGAGCATTCACTAAAAATGATCAAAGAAAGCACAGTGGATGGGGCTCTGCCCACAGTTTTTTCAAGTAATTCAAAGAAATATCAGAAGATGGATATGAACTGATGCACAACCATAATAACAATATACAATAACAACAATAATATAAATGGAAATCATCTCAAAGGCACACAAATTCAAACGACCAATTTCAGTCCTGGAGAACCTCCTGGAGAAGCCAGGTGGGTCAGGGAAGAGTGGTTCCTACACAAGGAGGCCCAGCTGCTAGGTCAGGTAGTTCTATTAAGCCCTTTGGTTTTGCTGGAGAGGAAGGCTCAATAAGCTGATAAAATAAAAGGCCTCAATAACCTTGAAAAACAAGCCAACTGCCTCCTCACAACTTCTTCTTTTCAGGACAGTCTCTTAGTCCTAGCTTCTGACCCTCAGGTAAAACAATCAGGGCCAGTGCCTCAGAGCCTACCTTGGCTTGGACAGCATAGGAAGCCAGGAGCACTGATGCCTCGGGAGGGCAGTAGATCTTCTCATCCAGAATCTGCTTCTTCACCTGCAGAGAGTACAAGGGAGAGTGTGAGAGAACAGGCATGGACCATGTAACATGGCCTAACAGCAGATGGCTGCAGCCTCTTCTGAGAAAGGCTGCCCAAACAAATAGATCATTAATGACTTTTCTGACACATGATGTGGGTCTGACCAAGAAGCCAGGGATAAAATGGCTGCTTGTCTTCACCTGAGCATATACTGAATTAGCAAAAACAAGGTCTGTGCTGCCAATCAGATGATGTGTGTGCCAGATACAAAAGTGAGCAGTTAAGAGCTGATAGCTAAACCTAAAGATGCTCCACTCTGGGAGGCAGCTGGGTAGCTCAGTGGATTGAGAGCCAGGCCTAGAGATGGGAGGTCCTCGATTCAAATCTGGCCTCAGACACTTCCCAGTTGTGTGACCCTGGGCAAGTCACTTGACCCCCATTGCCTAGCCCTTACCGCTCTTCTGCCTTGGAGCCAATACAAAGTATTGACTCCAAGACGGAAGGTAAGGGTTTAAAAAAAAAAAAAAGATGCTCCACTCTGGGCCCCTGCTGAGTCTGAACACAACATCAAGGCTGGACAGACTGCCCAGCTGAACTATCTGAGAAAGGGCCAGCCCTGTTCATTTGCTCATTCTAAGGAGAAAGGAATCAATAAAGTCTGAACAATTAAACTTTTAAATGCTTACAAGTCTAGGAAATAGAATTCTTGGGTCAGAATGTAGGATTAACGTATCATCCTGCCAATCTGTAGCATGTCAGACCCCAATGAAGGGGGAAGGAAGTTCACATCTGTGCTGATCCAGGCAGCTGTGTCTGAGGGACATTCCAATGTACAATGCAGTTCAGTCTTTACCCAAACACTCACACAGCAATATGGGAAAACTTGGGAGCATGCCACACTGTCACACTGTGTCTAGACACCATTTCCAAGTACTTTTAAGGGAATCATTTCTTTAACATTTAAGCTATCTCTCAAGGTTCTGTGGTAATCAACCCTACACTCAAGATTTCTTCCCAATTTTTAAAATTATCTTTGCCTTCTTGGAGTTAAAAACGAAATTCTGGATGTTTTCAAATGTAGAAAGGAAAAGGGTCCCCTCACACCTTTTTATCCCATGTGTTATATTTAAAATTAATATGGACCAGTTCTTATTTCCCATAAAGTTTATTAATCACTCGAAATAGAAAAGGTAAACAAACATAGATTTAAAGTCTTTTCCTTACTCTAAGTTTGACCACATGTAACCATCCTCCTGCAGGAATCTCCCTCTCTCCCTCTCACCTCTCTGCTCCAGCCCATAGCCCAAGCTAAAAGACTCAGGTGGGCTCTGCCCACACCCTTTTATTTATGTACAGGACGCAGCACTGGCATGTGAAGAATATTGATGAACTGGGTCAACAACTCAGGAGGGGCAGGGGATGAAATTCCCTCTACATACATGGCTTAAAAGAAGAGGAGGGGAGATACATATGTGAAATCTCTTCTTTTCAAGGCTAAATATCTCATCTGTCATCTTCTTTGTCCTCTCACTTCCCCATCTTTCTCCTTTACCTCTATTTCTCTATTCTCTCACCCTCCTGTCTCTCTCCTCTGTTGCCTCACCCTCCCAATTCATCTTGAACTTATCCATGTCCAGGAGAACAAATGATGAGAAACACCTTTGAGTCTGGCTACCTAGCAGAGTGGCTTTCATAACCGTACATTTTATTCTAGTTGTGGATGCTGTTTTGGTGGTTCTGCACCAAATCATACAAATCTCTTCTTTGTGGAGGTGCCCAGACCAGAAGAGTCTCCTGGCAATCAGACCAAGAAAAGATATGGCACTACTATAGCCCTTTTCTTTGCTAATGGTAAGAATTCTTCAAAGCACCTGACAGTTTCCAAAGCTTTGGAGTGATGACATCTAGTGAAACTAAGAGTGACAAACTAGAAAAGGAAGCTAGATAATGAGAAAGTTTGCCGGCTGGAGCTCTGTGGAAAGATATGGGCCTAAAATGCCTTGAAGGACAGGCCTGTGCAAGGTTAAACCAGCATGGAGAGAATGAGAAGCTATAGATGCCAGAGATCCACTGACGTATCAAAATCAGATGGCAATAAGTCTGGGGCTGCCAAGTCATAGTGTTCATTCGTACCAAGCTGCAAAGAGTCACCATTGACCATTCCTTCCATGGCATATTTCTAGGGGACTGTCAGGGGACATGTCAGACCCAGGTGTAACAAGCTCCCACAGCACTCTGCTTTTGTCTCTCCTATTCAACTAGAGGGTCCTGGAAGGGGGGAACCACATCTTCATAGAACTGACAGAATCTCATAGTGGGAGGGAATGGAAAAGGCCAATGCATCTGATACCTTATTCTAGTATCTCCTACTACGCTCAGTGGAAGAGGAAGGCTAACCGAAGGAGAAAAGTATGCCACTAAATTGAACTTTCACTGAACACAACAATATGCTGAGGGCTCAGGCTCAAATGAATGATAATAGCACTACATGACAGACAACGTTCACTTCTGGGAAATTATGTAATAATCCTTCTGCCTCCCTCCCTCCCCCCAGCAATCTTTTCTATTACTGACAGCTGGCACCTTGGGGCATAAGCGGCAGCTCAAGCACAAATCGCTGGTAACTAACCATGAAATTGTGGAAGGCCTGTGAGTGCACAGGCAGGAGGAAGACAAGCCAGACTGGTGGCCTTCTGGTCTCCCTGTGGACCATGCCCAGCGATGCCCCAGAAACACAGCAGCCTGACCATGGCATGTCTCCTGACGTCTGCCATTTGGTCCAGTCCAACAGTTATCTCCTTTTGAGAGCTCAAATCTCAAATTGAGATGCTTTTCCCAGGGACTCCTCCTTCATCTTAGGGCTTTATCAGAATACCCCCACCCTATCCTCTCTCTGATTTGTGCCTCATTACTAGCATGCTGTTTCCCCTACAAGATTGGGAGTTCTTTGTGGGTAGTCTCTCTTTTGCCTTTCTTTGCATGCCTAGTATTCAGTCAAGTACCTGGCACACAGCAGGTGCTTAATAAATGCTCCATGACTGACTACTTCCTGGAAGTACCAAGTGGTGTGGAATAAACGTCTGCAAAAGCTACCTCCTTACCTGGACTTCATATGAAGGAAGGGAGCTAAGCCAGGACTAACTACAAAGCAAGGCAGAACAGGATAAAGGCTGCATTAGCATTTAAAAATAAAGTCCTCCACCCATCACAAGGGGAGACATGCTCCCTTCTAAGTTCTCCTGCCTGCTTGGTCCCATTGGTGTGCCGAGCCCATCTCTCCCATGTTCTTTGTGCCTCTTCTTTCCCTGTCACCTAGCCAAAGGACTGGCACGTGCTCTCTCAGGCAGGCCCCATTCTCCATTCCCTCCATCCCCACCATCACTGGCCCTCACAAATGCCCACTCAGCCTAACACAATAGCTTTCTAACAGGAATACCACCTCCACTATCCCTGCAGCCCCAATCCCCTCCCAAACGCATCCTCCTTTATACAAAGATCTTGTGGTAGCTGAGGGTAGGAACTAGAAAGCTAGGCAGGAAAGAAAGAGGCCCATGCTCAGGTCCTGCCATCAGCACATACACAGGCCCAGGCCCCTGGGCAGGGGCCTAAGACAGTCATCTAGGATGCTATGCTGAAGAGCAGGAGCCACTCTTCTTCACTGGAAGATCCCCATGCCAATTATTTCAAATATCTGGACAAAAAAAAGCACAAAGAAGTGGCCTACTGTCACCTCTGCTCCAAACTCTTCAGTGGTTCCCATGGCCATCTGCCCTGCAGTCCCAGCCCTAATGTCATCCCTGGTACCACCAGCTGGCACTGTCATTCCCCAGCCTCTGCTTCTCTGTCTTCCATGCCAGTCCCGATCTACTCTTTGCTGTATGTCCAAGAGGTCCTGCCCTTTTCTATCTTTGCGCACACTGTAACTTGGATGGGGAATGTCCTTCTCTGGCAGTCTGTCTGAGGACCTTTCCTCATCCTTCCAAAGCCACCTCCTCAAAGGAGTCCTCCTGGATGTGTCACATGCTGGCATATTCTCCACGTGCCTCACCATAGGGTCTCTTGCCATCCTATCTGCCCCTCTCCTCAATGTAGCTCCAAACCCACCATGGCTTAGACTCTGACCAATGCCCTGACTCCCATCCCTCTCTCTCTAACAGTGACACCACTGTTAACTCAGTCATCTCTACTTTGTTCACTTCTCTCCAAGCCCCAGCCTCCCACTGGGCCAAGCCCCAGCCTGGCCTCATGGCTGTGCTCACTCACCTCTGCTCCCACATAGGCACTACTCTACAGAGCCAGACCAAGATTCCTGGACCAAACTTGTTAAGGACCCTTTCACTTCTCTTAGCAGATCCCTTATCTCACTCCCCCAGGAGGTTATCTGTCAGGCCCCCCCCTTCTCCTCCTACTGTGGGTCTTAACTCTTTCTTAGCAGATGCCTTTCCTCATTCACCACCTCATCAGGCTCTTTAGCTCTGGAGATAGCCCATATCTCTGTTCTGGGTCCTCTTCTCCTTTCTCTTTATACCTTCCCTTATGGTCACCTCATCAGTAATCACAGATTTCATTATCATCTTTATTCTGATGCTTCCTAACTCTGCTACTTACAGACTAGGAGCAAATGGGCAAGTCTCTAACCTGCTTCTGGGCCTCAATGTTAAATGAGGGGCATGGACTGGATGGCCTCCAATGGTCCCACGTGGTCTTGATTCAAAGGTTAAAATGACTGTAAAGACTCTTCTTGTTCTGCTAATTTCCAGGGGCAGGTATTTTTGCAATTGGACAGGCAATCTGTAAAACCTCCTAAGAGGGACATTGATCTCAGAGGTAAAGGGGAAAGCATGGATACACTAGGATACCTGAAGGAAGAATAAATGCTGGGTGATCTCCTGGACCAGCTCTTCCTCTGCATTCTCTGGATAAAACTTGGCCAGGAAGTGGAAGGTAACTGGCTCTTCCTTCGAAACATCATGATCCAGCACCTGAAAAATTGCAAGGCAAAAGATCAACAAGCTGAGAGCCTGATCTGGCCCCAAACCACTGCTCACTCTGGGTAGTGAGGATTTCTTTTTCTCCTGAAGGCACAATGCCTCCCAAAGGCTACGACTTGGCAACACAGAGTACACACAACACTGTGAAAACTGCTCCAAATATTCACTCCACACTGCTGTCACTGAGCTAAATGAGTCTCTAGGACCTCAAGGAATATGGCTTTTTTTTTTTTGAAGGGAAGAAAGTAGAGAAAAAACAGTCCTCTTTTGTCCCAATTACAGCTCTAAGATGTCTTCCAGGTCAAAGATCATGGCAATAAACCTGCCAGCTTGTGGGTAGGTCTGGTTCAAGCTGTCAGGGATTGGAAGACTCCTGGAACATGGCTTTCGCCTGCTCAACCTTAGTCCATGTATTGGGCTGGAACCTGCAGGTAATTGCCAGAACAGAAGAAGTCATAACCACTGTCTCTTGAGCAAACTCCTGAGATATTTCAGGGAACACTGGGGGCCTGTAGGCCCTAGTCTGGGAACCAGAGCCCTTGGCCAATCTACAACCTCCCCTAATCAAGCATCTGCTTGCATTTGCATTCAGGACACAAACATGTCATACTGCATACTGCAAAGTTCCATTAACATGTCATAATTTATTTCCTCTGAGCAGTAGACTCTATAGTTCCTTATGCCCCCAATCCATCATGCATTTTCCTAGCAGTCAGGCATAATTTAATCACTTTGTTTAGAATCACAAAAGGAGCCACAGAAAAGTTCTACAGCTTTTTGGGCGTACAATTCTCCTGCTCAGACTCCATGGAGAAATGCCCAATTAGATATAAACCCTGAGTCAGTGCATTGCCACCCATGTCAGCCACCTTCCAAGAGTCCTTGCTGTGAATTCGGTCTTGCTGTGTTTATAACTGCAAGGGATTCCAATATGTCAAATCACATTAATAGATATGTATGTCTGTACACACAAATGTGCCCGCACGCGCACGCGCGCGCGCGCACACACACACACACACACGCCCGTGCACAGTTTAGAGGTTAAAACTGAAAGTAAAATTTTAAAAAGCTCCCAGAGTGTTAGGCACAGAATTAGTGCAGCCATTTTTTAAGAGTTTGGGATATAAAGCAAAAGGCCCTGTTCCCAAATGCCCTCAAGAGAGAGGAATGAGAAATTCTTTAAGGTGTGGCCTTATATTTCAGACTGTGTCCAAATTGCTGGAGAAACACAATTTCTCCTGTCCCAGTAAGCCTATTACAGAAATGGTCATTGCACTGAATGGTGTCAAGGGAACTCTATTCTCTTGGATTACAATTTGATTTTAAGTTTAAAAATTTTTTAAGTTTAAAAACCCTGCAGAATAGTAGAAGTCCTGGTATGGCCTTTTACACACATAAACTGCAACAAGATATGTGGGAAAGAAATGGGAATTTTTGTTCACAAAGGCGAATGAGTGGCTTGATTGATGAAAAGATATAAAGGCAGGCATCAGCAGCCTGGCAATACTGAATAAACAAACCAGGACAGCACTAATTTTACCTTGGTTTATATGACTTGAGCAGGAGAACCTGTGAGTAGGGGGAAACCTGCAGGATTTCCAAGGAGGATAGCCTTTTGCTCTCCTCTGAGGGTCTGTATAAAGGGGACTCTCACCTGACAGATAAGTATAAAACTAGGCATGTGCCCAGTAAAAGAGCTGGGATGAAACTAGCCTCTTGGCTCTCCATTTCCAGCTCAGGGACTGACCTTTTTGTCCATTTTGAGCCAGGCCACCGTGTCCTTAATTGTATACTGCAGTCCAAAGAACCAGGTTTCCCGTAGTCCCAGAGTCCGGCACACCAAGTCAAACAGGTCCTTCCCTTTCCATTTCATCTGCAATGAAATCAACAAAAATCAGCCTCTTCTCTCGTTCAGCCAGTCCTAAGATCTTTTCTCTGTATCATCACTTTCTAACTTTAGGATTTCAAAATACAAAACTCAAATTAAGATGGCTGGTGAACACAGAACACAAAACGAATTTTCCTACCAGTACTGTTCAAAGGTGGAAAACATCACTTGAAGTATAATGATTTAATAGCTATAATGCAAATATGGTGAGAACCTCCTAGGAACATTTTTTTTGCAGATCACACACTTTCTAAAAGTGCTAAGAACGACTTCCGGGTAATCATGGCTGCAATCTAGACGCCGCACGTTTCCTCTCCCCAGCACCGAACGAAATAGACTACATCAAAGGAGCATAAAATCACCTTTGGAGGAACAGAAGGACTCCCCAGTACCCCACAGAGGCAAAGGTACGTGGGGCTTGAACATTTCCACACTAAAATAAGAAGGAAAAGCTTGCACAGAAAAGTGAACTGAGCCGCCCTTCCCCCACCCCACCTCCCCCACTAAACCAGAGTGAGCTACCTGAGCGCTCACCAGGACAGCGAGTGAGTGGGGAGCGTCTCTGTCTGGGGGGGCACTCCAGGGTCCTTGGGATCTGGGGACTGCCAGGAAAAAACGTCTCAGGGCGCTTTCACTGGAGAAGCCAGCGGACTTCGGGCGGGCTGCGCTGAACAAGGCGCACGGATTATCTGGGCGGAGCTGAATACCTGGGCTCGGAGGCTGGGAAGAACTAGTCTGAAGCAACCTAAATTCACAGAAAAACCACTCTTATAACCCAGACCCCAGACCAAAAAGGAAAGGGAAATAAAACCACCAAAGGGATGGCTCACATGGCCCAAAATCAAGCCTCCAGGAAGAAAGGGAAAAAAGTGACTATTGAAAACTTTTATGGTGGAAGGACCCAAGGGAAAGAGGAGAATGAAGAGGAAATCCAAAAAAATTCAGAACACGCCTCCCAAAATGGAAACTATCAACAAGCTCTGGAAGATCTCAAACTGGAACTTATCCAAAAGATGGAAACCTTCTGGAAAGAAAAATGGGAGAAAGAGATCAGCTGTCTGACAGATAAGACTGCTCAATTGGAAAAAGAACTCGAAGCAGCCAATACAAGGGCAGACAAGGCTGAAAAGCAAATCCAGTCCCTAATGACCAGAATTAAGGACCTCGAAGAAAGTGAGATGATAAAACAGCAAGAATCAATAAAGCAAACCCAAACAATTAATGAATTGGAAGAAAACAGAAAATATCTCACTGAGAAGGTCACGGACCTGGAGAACAGAGGAAGACGAGAAAATCTCCGTATCATCGGTCTCCCAGAAAAACCAGAGGTAAACAACAAATTGGATTTTATTCTAGAGGAGATTATAAAAGAAAATTGCCCCCACGTTCTGGAGCAAGGGGGCAAAATAGAAATAGAGAGGATTCATAGAACACCTTCTATACTAAATCCCCAAAAGACAACGCCTAGGAATGTAATTGCCAAATTCAAGAGTTTCCAAGTAAAGGAGAAAATCCTACAAGAAGCCAAGAAGAAGAGCTTCAGATATAAGGGGGCTCCCATAAGGATCACACATGACTTAGCGGCTAACACACTAAGAGACCGCAAAGCATGGAACACGATATTTAGAAAGGCAAGAGAGCTGGGTCTCCAACCAAGAATCAACTACCCAGCAAAACTGACTATATACTTCCAGGGGAAAGTATGGGCATTCAACAAAATAGAAGATTTCCAAGCATTTGCTAAGAAAAGACCAGAGCTCTGTGGAAAGTTCGATATCCAAGCACAGAAAGCAAGAGAAACATGAAAAGGTAAATATGAAAGAAAGGGAAAAGGAGATAAATCTT
This sequence comes from Monodelphis domestica, assembly GCF_027887165.1. Classification (NCBI taxonomy): domain Eukaryota; kingdom Metazoa; phylum Chordata; class Mammalia; order Didelphimorphia; family Didelphidae; genus Monodelphis; species Monodelphis domestica. The sequence goes on from NC_077229.1 coordinate 21,717,882, forward strand.
ATCTTTCTCTTTAAGTCAAACTCTCTTCTATAAGGACTACATTTACATCTAATTATATATATTAATATGTGGGGAAAATGTTTTGTGTAACTCTCATAAATTGTATCATCATAAGAGTAGTTAGAAGAAACATGCATAGGGAAAGATTGGGGAATCAAGAAGATTTGGGGAAAGTTGGGGCAAAAAAAGGAAAAGGGAGGGGGGAACCGTGATAATACTAAGATTAACTTCAAGAAATAGGGGGGGAATCAATAGAATAAACTTTCCCATATAAAGATACACATGGGAAGGGGAGGGGAAGAACTCTCATATGAGAAGGAGAGGAAGAGAGCGTGAAGTGGAAGTACTTAAACCTTACTCTCAGTGAAATCAAATCTGAGAGGGAAGAACATCTAGATCCAGTGGGATCCTGATTTCTATCTTATCCATTAGGGCAAGAAAGAAAGGAAAATTAAGGAGGGGGAGGGGGGAGGGAGCACAAAAAGGGAGGGAAGGAGAGGGGGGAGGGGAAGGGAGCATAAAAAGGGACGGGCTACAAAGGGAAGCATCTCAAGGGAGGGGACTAGGGGGACCGACCTAAAGTAAATCACTGGTTCAAAAGGAGAAAGCTAAAGAAGAAAGGTCAGAACTAGGGGAAGACATCAAAATGCCAGCGAATCCACAAATAACAATCATAACTTTGAACGTGAATGGGATGAACTCACCCATAAAACGCAGACAAATAGCAGATTGGATTAGAACACAAAACCCTACCATATGTTGCCTTCAAGAAACACATATGAGACGGGTTGACACTCACAAGGTTAGAATTAAAGGTTGGAGTAAGACCTTTTGGGCCTCAACCGATAGAAAGAAGGCAGGAGTTGCAATCATGATATCTGACAAAGCCAAAGTACAAATAGACCTGATCAAAAGGGACAGGGAAGGTAAATATATTCTGCTAAAAGGAAGTATAGACAATGAGGAAATATCACTAATCAACATGTATGCACCAAATGGTATAGCATCCAAATTTTTAATAGAGAAACTAGGAGAATTGAAGGAGGAATTAGACAGTAAAACCATATTAGTGGGAGACTTGAACCAACCACTATCAAATTTAGATAAATCAAATCAAAAAATAAATAAGAAAGAGGTAAAAGAGGTGAATGAAATCTTAGAAAAATTAGAATTAATAGACATATGGAGAAAAATAAATAGGGACAAAAAAGAATACACCTTCTTTTCAGCACCACATGGCACATTCACAAAAATAGATCATACACTAGGTCATAGAAACATGGCACTTAAATGCAGAAAAGCAGAAATATTAACTGCAGCCTTTTCAGATCACAAGGCAATTAAAATATTGATCGGCAAGGGTACATGGAGACCCAAATCAAAAATTAATTGGAAATTAAATAACATGATACTCCAAAATCATTTAGTTAGAGAAGAAATCATAGAAACAATTAACAATTTCGTTGAAGAAAATGACAACGGCGAAACATCCTTTCAAACCTTATGGGATGCAGCCAAGGCAGTACTTAGAGGAAAATTCATATCCCTGAGTGCATATATTAACAAATTAGGGAGGACAGAGACCAAGGAATTGGAAATGCAAATCAAAAAACTTGAGAATGAACAAATTAAAAACCCCCAGAAGAAAACCATACTAGAGATCCTAAAAATTAAGGGAGAAATTAATAAAATAGAAAGTGACAGAACTATTGAGCTAATAAACAAGACTAGAAGCTGGTACTTTGAAAAAACAGACAAAATAGACAAAGTACTGGTTAATTTAATTAAAAAAAGGAAAGAAGAAAGGCAAATTAATAGCATCAAGGATGAAAAGGGGGATCTCACCTCAAATGAAGAGGAAATTAAGGCAATCATTAAAAACTACTTTGCCCAACTATATGGCAATAAATTTACCAATCTAGGTGATATGGATGAATATTTACAAAAATATAAATTGCCTAGACTAACAGAAGAAGAAATAGTTTTCTTAAATAATCCCATATCAGAAATTGAAATCCATCAAGCCATCAAAGAACTGCCTAAGAAAAAATCCCCAGGGCCTGATGGATTCACCAGTGAATTCTATCAAACATTCAGAGAACAGTTAACCCCAATATTACACAAACTATTCGACATAATAAGCAAAGAGGGAGTCCTACCAAACTCCTTTTATGACACAAGCATGGTACTAATTCCAAAGCCAGGCAGGCCAAAAACAGAGAAAGAAAACTATAGGCCAATCTCCCTAATGAATATAGATGCAAAAATCTTAAATAGGATACTAGCAAAAAGACTCCAGCAAGTGATTAGAAGGGTCATCCACCATGATCAAGTAGGATTCATACCAGGGATGCAGGGCTGGTTCAACATTAGGAAAACTATCCACATAATTGACCACATCAACAAGCAAACCAACAAGAATCACATGATTATCTCAATAGATGCAGAAAAAGCCTTTGATAAAATACAACACCCATTCCTACTAAAAACACTAGAAAGCATAGGAATAGAAGGGTCATTCCTAAAAATAATAAACAGTATATATCTAAAACCATCAGCTAATATCATCTGCAATGGGGATAAACTAAATCCATTCCCATTAAGATCAGGAGTGAAACAAGGATGCCCATTATCACCTCTATTATTTGACATTGTATTAGAAACACTAGCAGTAGCAATTAGAGAAGAAAAAGAAATTGAAGGCATCAAAATAGGCAAGGAGGAGACCAAATTATCACTCTTTGCAGATGACATGATGGTCTACTTAAAGAATCCTAGAGATTCAACCAAAAAGCTAATTGAAATAATCAACAACTTTAGCAAAGTTGCAGGATACAAAATAAACCCACATAAGTCATCAGCATTTCTATATAATTCCAACACAGCTCAGCAGCAAGAACTAGAAAGAGAAATCCCATTCAAAATTACCCAAGACAAAATAAAATACTTAGGAATCTATCTCTCGAGACAAACACAGGATCTATATGAACACAACTACAAAACACTTTCCACACAACTAAAACTAGACTTGAACAATTGGAAGAACATTAACTGCTCATGGGTAGGACGAGCCAATATAATAAAAATGACCATCCTACCCAAACTCATCTATCTATTTAGTGCCATACCCATGGAACTCCCAAAAATTTTTTTTACTGATTTAGAAAAAAACATAACAAAGTTCATTTGGAAAAACAAAAGATCAAGGATACCCAGGGAATTAATGAAAAAAAATACAAAGGAAGGGGGTCTTGCAGTCCCAGATCTCAGACTATATTATAAAGCAGCGGTCATCAAAACAATTTGGTACTGGCTAAGAGACAGAAAGGAGGATCAGTGGAATAGACTGGGGGCAAGCAACCTCAGCAAGACAGTATATGACAAACCCAAAGATCCCAGCTTTTGGGACAAAAACCCACTATTTCATAAAAACTGTTGGGAAAATTGGAGGACAGTGTGGGAAAGATTAGGCTTAGATCAACACCTCACACCCTACACCAAGATAAATTCAAAATGGATGAATGACTTGAACATAAAGAAAGAAACTATAAGAAAATTAGGCGAACACAGAATAGTATACATGTCAGACCTTTGGGAAGGGAAATACTTCAAAACCAAGCAAGAATTAGAAAGAATTACAAAATGCAAAATAAATAATCTGGATTACATCAAATTAAAAAGTTTTTGTACAAACAAAACCAATGTAACCAAAATCAGAAGGGTAGCAACAAATTGGGAAACAATCTTCATAAAAACCTCTGACAAGGGTTTAATTACTAAAATTTATAAAGAACTAAATCAATTGTACAAAAAATCAAGCCATTCTCCAATTGACAAATGGGCAAGGGACATGAACAGGCAATTCTCAGCCAAAGAAATCAAAACTATTAATAAGCACATGAAAAAGTGCTCTACATCCCTTATAATCAGAGAGATGCAAATCAAAACAACTCTGAGGTATCATCTCACACCTAGCAGATTGGCTAACATGACAGCTATGCAAAGTAATGAATGCTGGAGGGGATGTGGCAAAGTGGGGACATTAATTCATTGCTGGTGGAGTTGTGAATTGATCCAACCATTCTGGAGGGCAATTTGGAACTATGCCCAAAGGGCGATAAAAGACTGTCTGCCCTTTGATCCAGCCATAGCACTGCTGGGCTTGTACCCCAAAGAGATAATGGACAAAAAGACTTGTACAAAAATATTCATAGCTGCGCTCTTTGTGGTGGCCAAAAATTGGAAAATGAGGGGATGCCCCTCAATTGGGGAATGGCTAAACAAATTGTGGTATATGTTGGTGATGGAATATTATTGTGCTAAAAGGAATAATAAAGTGGAGGAATTCCATGTGAACTGGAACAACCTCCAGGAAGTGATGCAGAGCGAAAGGAGCAGAACCAGGAAAACATTATACACAGAGACTGATACATTGTGGTACAATCGAAGGTGATGGACTTCTCCATAAGTATCAATGCAATTTCCCTGAACAATCTGCAGGGATCTAAAAAAAAAAATACTACCCACAAGCAGAGGATAAACTGTGGGAGTAAAAACACCGCTGAAAAGCAACTGCTCGACCACAGGGTTGGAGGAGATAAGACTGAGGAGAGACTCTAAACGAACACTATAATGCAAACTCCAACAACAGGGAAAAGGGTTCGAGTCAAGAACACATGTGATAACCAGTGGAATCATGCGTCGGCTATGGGAGAGGGAAAGGCGGGGGGGGGGGGGGGGGGGGGGGAGGAAAAGAAAACGATCTTTGTTTCCAGTGAATAATGTATGAAAACGACCAAATAAAATAATATTAAAACTTAAAAAAAAAAAAAAGTGCTAAGAACAATTAGTACATCGAAACAATTAGTACATAGAAATAAGCCTTTGGGTAAATCGAATATGGTCCATGAGATTCTTAGCTTTCAGAGACATCAGTTCAATATTTTTTAAATCCTCACTCTGCCCTGTGATTATGGGAAATTAAAAATGCTAAATTTCAGCACTAAATAACTGGTTTTAACCACTGGTCCTATTATTTTATATTTCAACTCTGTAGCCCTCCAGTAATGAATGCTAATTGAGACAGTCTTACATATGGAGCGTAAAAAGACAGAGTTTTGTACAACGATAAAAGGCAACTCTAACTAAGCATTTACAATGCCCAGAAGGATATAGAAAATCAAGGTTAAATAAAATAGAGTCCCTATCCCACTCTAGTGGGAAGAAATGCAGCATACTAAGCACTGTAATGTGACAAGGCGTGTTAGGAAGTTATCAAACAAAGGCCCAAGAGGGATCAGAAGGGGAAGGGTTTAGAACCAATCAGAATTGGCAGGACCTTAAAGGCCACCTACTCCAGATCAAGAAAAATACAACCAGAAACATGGAGTGTCTTGCTCAAACTAACTCAATAATTCCAAAATCTTAAGAACCCGAGATTGTGTGTTGTTTTCTTTCTGAAACAAAAGGGACTGGCCCAGATCTCCTTGCCACCTGCAAGGCTGGCATCTTGGTGCCTGCCAGCGTTAAGAAAGGACTCACTCCTTCCTCAGCTTTAGTCACTGCTACCCTCTTGTGGCTAACCCTGTTAAAGTCAACCAAGGCTCCTCCAGGAACAAAGCACTGTGCTCCAACAAAGCTTACTTCTGCCTGCAAGATTCCAAAGCAAGAAAGAAGTACCACCACAGGAAGGCCTCCCAGAAGTGACAGGATGCAGGGTAAGTGTGGCAACTTCTGGGCAAGGAGGCTACTGCAGAGCTGTCTATCCCTCTGGGCGCTGAAAAAGAGTGCCCCTGCGCTCCCTAGGACACCAACAGGGGATAATAGACTGTCTATGATTCTAAGCAAAAAAGGAAAAACATTTTTCAAAAGATTCAAGAGTCCAAGCTCTTTCGTTTGTCAGAAGCTCCTCAAGGGCAGGGTTTACTGCGCCTCTCTGTATCTCCAGTGTTTGGCACAATGCTTGGCACACATGGGTGCTAATAAATGCTTGCTGATGCTGACTGATATCTTTGCTAAAAGCCGACCCTGAAAGGGTGCTCTCTTCACTATCACTCAAGGGGTTCAGGGTCCTCTGGGCCCCACCAGGAAAAGGCCAGATCCTGCCCTTACTACCAGGCAGTCAAAGCAGCCAAAGAGACGATGCTCCCCAGAAAGAAGGCTGAGGCGAAGGGTCATTCATTCCAGGTGCCCTCAGTCCAGTCTCTTCTGTCTATTTCTCTGGCTCTCAGAGATCAAAGAGTTATAAGAGGAGTGATTTTAAATAAAGTGAAGCACCATTTCCGTGATGTCTTTTAACAAATAAAACTCTTGAGGCCGATTGTAGGCACACCTGTTTCCCCATTAAGCTAAGGGTTTTCTAGTCCCCAGCACACTTTAATCCCAGGGAACAGCCTGTTTTATTTCTGAACAACAAAACAAAACAAAACTCAGCCCATAACATAAATGAACGGCTGTTTGACAAGAAAATGTAAACATGAAAAAGTCAATGTGAACTCTGGAGAAGGTGAGACCAAGGGCCAAGATGCTCAAAGGAGGAATGTCCTTAAGCTAACCAACATGTAGCATCACATCCATAGCATCGGCCTGGTACCTGCTATTACAGTAGACAGTGAGGACAAGTTTTATGCATAACATCACTAAGATATAGTTAATAAGGGAATTTTAGTCAGATTTCTTGAGTTTGAATTCTCAACTGAGATACTATATGAATGAAGTTCTACTGCATTCCCCTGTGTTTCTTTGCTTAAAAAAAAAAAGGAGCAAAAATATGTGCACAGAACTTTACAAACAAATACACAAAAGGGGGGGTGGGGAGGAACCGGGGCTTCCCTGACCTAGATAGGATCTTAATTTGGTCTTCAGGCCCATCAGCTAATAATAATTTACATGCTACCGTTGGTCTGTTCAGAGTCCGCCAGAGAAAAACAAGGAAACACAAATCCTATTAAGGATGGAAGCAGCAGACGCAGTCCGTGTCAACGGTATGTCACTAAGTGACGAGGCTTTACTTTCAAGGGATCTGTGTCCTCCCCATCGAAGGCCCACAGTCCTTCCCAAATCAGATGGCCAGACCAAAAAGGAAATCTCTTCTCCCTTTTGATCAACTGAGATTCAACTAGATGAAAGAATCTAATTTTATGAAATAATTAGGGAGAATAAAAACAGCCTGGCACAAAGAACGGCTGGAATAAATGGTGAAGGTCACAAAGACACCCTCTGAGTAACTCATCTGGTCTAGGCATTAGCAGGCATTCCTCCCACCAGTACAAGAGCCCCCCCACTCTCTCTCCCTGCTCCCCCCTCCTCTTCTGAAATAAGTCCGATCCTCTGCCTCCTTTAAGGACTCTGTAATAGCGCATGGACACCAGGAGACCCTCAGGAGATCTGGTTCCTGGAGCTATACAGGAAGACCCTCAACAACACCTTCAGTTGAAAACTGAAGCTTCCTCCATTCGGGCCAGCTCTAAAACTGTTAGAAAGTTTATCCTCCCAGAAAACCACAACTTCCCTATCAACTTTTTTTTAGCCCTTACCTTCCACCTTAGAATCAATACTGTGTATTGGTTTCAAGGCGGAAGAGTGGTAAGGGCTAGGCAATGGGGGTCAAGAGACTTGCCCAGGGTCACACAGCTGGGACGTGTCTGAGGCCAGATTTGAACCCAGGAGCTCCTGTCTCTAGGCCTCTCAATCCACTGAGCTACCCTGCTGCCCCCCACCCCCCACTCCAGTCAACTTAAGGCTATCTCTGAGTGACCACTCTGGCTCTCAAATTCTGGCCTAATTCTCTGTGGCCTGAAGATGTACGTAGAGTCCATTTTCCCTTTCACCTTCCTTCAACTCCATAGTTGGAAGGAGCAGCAAAGTCGCCCAGGATCACTGAGAATAGGCACTTCAGGTCCTAAGTCCTTTGAAAAGTCCCTTTACACATCCGCAGCCAGGGGTGCCATCTCTGTCAGAAGGCCACTAATGATGAATCATTCCTTTATGCCCCACAAGCCTCCTTTTCCTTTCTAAGCCCAGTCACCCAATGCTTCTCCTCCCTCGCCCCTCACACACGCTGCCTTCAGAAAGCTCGGCCCCAGCGCTGCCGAGTGACAGCCGAGGGCCAGCCTACTCAATCAGATTTCCTTGCAGAAGGTGACCCCGATATGGCCAAGAGCACAGACATAAAGGCAGCGGAGGTCACTCCATTACAACAGGTTTTATGCACAGCTTCAATCAATAAAGCACGACTGATGAAATGCCTGTTGGGTGCCAGATACAAATACAGACACTGGGCAGTCTGGAGCTGACATTCTATTACATGTACATACATAGTACATACAACATGGTCAAAGAGAACTGCATAGGAGACAGATACAAAATAAATGCTCCCTCGCTGGAGATGGGGAATTGAGAAGGCAGAAACTCCAATGGAGCCTGGAAGGGAGCCCCAGGTCCCTGGAGGTGGAGGCTGGGAAGGTGAGGATGCCAGGTGGGGGCTGTGAAGAATGGATTTATCTATCTCCAGATTATAACAATGAAGACACTTAGCTCTTCCTTTATTGTGAAGATTAAATTGTAATCCCCTGATTGTAACTATGAAGGTATTTAGCTCTTCCTTTATTGGGAAGATTGAATTGTCATCCACAATTTATTTTTAGATTTTAATCTACAAAAAGGTGGTAACTCAATATTTGAAGTAGATCTACCCATTTTAAGTACAAAAAAGTGTTAAGTAACTATAAAAGGTGAACTAACCAAAAAAGGTGTTAAGTAACTACAAAAGATATAACCTAACCAAAGAAAGTGTGAACTAAAGAGTGGGCAGTCCTGGAGAGGAGCGTCTGCTGTGATTTCAGTAGATGTGAAATTTAGGGGAGGTGACACAAGAGAAAAAGATCTTTAAAAAGAGGACCAGAGGCCAACAGAAGATCTCTCTCTCTCTCTCTCTCTCTCTCTCTCTCTCTCTCTCTCTCTCTCTCTCTCTCTCTCAATCTCTCTCTCTCCCTCTCCCTCTCTCTTCCTTAATATCTTCCCTCTATTGTAAATAAACTAACATAAATTCCATTTACTTTAGTAATTCATTTTGGGATTTAGAAATTAAATCCCTGGTGACGACCTACATAAATATTCATAGTCCATCCACAATTAAATTTAACAGAGCCCAACTCACACCATGAGGGGATGCTCGGATTCCTTCCATCGACAAAGTTCATGAGTTCCCACACTCTGCATGTCAGCCTACTGGGGAGGGCCCTCCCAGGACAGATCATGGATACAGCTTGACATGCTGGCCTGACAAGGTTGTGCTCTGCCAACAGAGCCTTCCAAAACCCAGGGCTCAGGGGCTCTCTTCAGCAGTGCAAGGATGAAAATGGCAATAACCTTTAGACTAGGGCGACCCCTGCCCAGGAATGACGTATGACTTTAGGAAGTCATGAGGCATTCAATGCAAAGTGAGGAGCACAGAGAATAATTTCTACTCAACCAAGGTCATCATAAGCACTTTCAAACTCTGATAGACATAAGCACAAAGCCCCATTCCAGCGGACTCATTATACAACATGCTGCCTTGCCTCCTAACTCAGAGGGTAGACAGACACATTTTCTTTTGGACTTTACCAACAGGGGAATTTTTTTTCCCTTGATTATCCATGTTTGCAATAGGGGTTTTGCTTTTCTTTATTTCTTAGTGGGAGAATGTGGGAGGGAAGGATGATTTCCAGTGATGGAAGAAATAAGAATTGAATTGAATTTTTTTTTTAAATGAGACATCAGAAGAAGGCTTCTGTGAAAGCCCTCAAATAGAGATAGGTGTTTTATTTTTTTTCAATTAATGAAAATCTGCCTCTGTCTCTGTCTGTCTCTCTCACCCTCCTCTGACCTGCCCCTTCCCCACCGAAAAAGAAAAGCAAAACCTTTGTAACAAATATGCATAAATAGGCAAAGCAAATTTCCCCATTAGCCATGCCCAAAACATTTGTCTTAATCTGCCCCTTGAATTCATCACCTCTCTGTCAGGAAGTAGAAAAGCTATATAAAATTACTAAACCTATTGTACAACCCTGCTCCCTTCCAACAAAGACTTACAGGTCAAAGAAAGAAGAGATTGTTAAGCCTTATAAGTTAATCATATCATGGAGGAAAAAAAAAACTTAACCTGACAAAGAGGCATCACTGCGTAAAATGAACAGTGACCTGCATTTAATCATGAAGACCTGGGTTCAAATCTTCCCTCAGACATTTCACTAGCCATGTGGGACCTAAGCAAATAAGTAAACCTTTCTGAGACTCAATTTCCTCATTTGTAAAAATGGAGATCTATAAAAATAGTGCCTATTTCACAAGGATATTGTGAGAGGGAATGGATGCAATGTTATAGAAAGATTTGTGATGCTTCAAGGGCTATCTAAATACCAGATATTAGAGACAAAAAAGAGTGTAAACAAATGTACTGGATAGGCCACTATGCCACACTTTTCCCATCTGAAGATCGGCATAAGCAGCTCCTCTGCAGTGCTGCCTCAATGCCCAAGGCCATGCAGCAAAGGAAGAAAAACCCATTTACTCCCAGTTCCCAGGAATGCTGCCTCAAATGTAGTAAACACCAATATCTTTCAGAAATAAAGTACCAGCACCGGGGGCCTTTTTTAAGTGTTACTATTAAAGTATCTGTGTAATAACCAATATTTTCCATCCTGGATAGGCTTTTCCTTCACGCCTTGCACCAATACCATTCTGCTATTCTTTTTAAAAACTTCTTTTACAAGATGCTTACAGAAACAATGAGTTTCTGTTAACTGCACTTATGATTTGCCAAGCACTGTGCTGAGTGTGGGAATACGAAGAAAGGGAGAAAACAGTTTGCTCTCAAGCAGCCAACAGGCTAATGGAACTGATGACAGCATGATCCATGGTGGGATCAGCAAGTTGGGGTCCGAGCACCACATGCAGGCCATTGCCCCTGCTCTTTCTGGGCCAAGGCAAGAACATCTATGACATGCTTATGGTGTCCTGTTCTCCCCCCACCATCAGAATGGTCTTCAGAGTCTTCAGCAGTGAGGCACTGAAGACACAAAGAGGTGCCGCCCAGGCCTTGCCCTCGAGGAGCTTCTATTACATGCTTCTGGCAGGGACAGGTTGACACAGTAATCATGGCTGACGTTGATAGAGCTCTTACCAGCCATTGGACTAAGAGCTCTACAGTTAGGGTCTCGTTTGAGCTTCACAACAACTCTGGGAGGTAGGAGCTATTATTATCCCATTTTACCAGTGAGGAAACTAAGGCAGGCAGAGGTTAAGTGACTTGCCCAGGGTCACCTAGCTAGAAAGGATCTGAGCTCAAGTCTTCCTGACTGTGGCCAGGCACTCTATCTGCTGAGTAGCTTGGACTGCCACGGTGCACATGTTTGCAGATGGATAAATCTAGGCTGTACGCAAAATCGATGCACAATGACTTGGGGGTAGGGAGAACTCTGAAATACCTGGGGAAATGAGGAAAGGGCTCCTAAAGCTGGGGTCACACAGCCAGGAAGGCCTGCGTGTGTTCAGAGACCAGGAGGAAAGAAACAGGTCCCTCGTCTGGATGACGGGGCCGGGGGAGCTCTGCCTTTCTAACCACTCCAAGGACAGAGCCCCCTGCGAGTCCAGGGGAGCCCCCACATGCAGGGCCTCCAAGACCGAACACAGGAGTCTTAACCCTGAACAGAACCATTTTACTGAACAGGTGGACTCTCAACAGAGTGATGAGAAGCCACCCAAGTCTTTTTAAATATTCCCTTAACAGGGCTTTTGGAATGAGCTGCCCAGCTGCTATGGCATTTGTCACAGATCTGATTAAAGGTCAGCTCAGGCACAGATATTATTGACAGAAGGAATTAATGTATTTAACTCCCCAGTCATATCCAATTTCTCCACAGAGATCTCATTCATTTACCAAATATCCATGCCTTTAGGGTCTCTGGTAGCCCAAGGTGACCAAACATATGACCGTGGAAAGGAACTTGGACACTATTTAATATACCCTCCCTCATTTACAAATAAAATGGAGTAAAAAGGTCAAGGGACTTGCCGAAGGTCATATGTGCAGTAAACAACAAAGGCAGGATTTGAATCCAGATCTCCTGACGGAGTATTTTCCACCATCTAGACTTCCCATTTTACTTTAAAACTCTAATATATCAACAACACACATGATTTTCTCATTTTAAAAAGCCAAGTAAAACAGATGTTGAATACCTTAGGTTACAAGTTAAGCACAATAGGAAGAGTTATAGAATGATTTTACTGCTTTACAAGTCCTGGGTAGCAACTTGCTAATGAATCCCATTAAAATCTATTCTAATTAACCAAAGAGGATGCAGAAAGCACTAATGCTGGTCTCAAGCTGACACTCTCCAGATTAATGGGGAGGTATCGGCACACCACAAAGGCAGGGTCTCGTGTATCCCTAGAGCTTAAACTTCAAAACCGCAGGGCTACTTATTGCTCTGAAAAGCCATCGGCCTCCTTCTGGATTAGTCTTTCTTAGTGGAAGAGAGCAGGAGAGGCTCCAAATAAGAATGTCTCCTAGCAAGAAGAGTCATGAATGAGCTCTGCATTTGGGGAGCTTCATCTTTTTTCCTAAGTGATAAAATCTGGCCCTCTGTCATTCCTGCTCCAGAATACACCAGAAATAAAAGGATTTTTCTGTTCCACACGACTGGCACCAGTGACCACCCTAATGAATCACAAGGGCTAGTTCACTTCTCTCATTTGTCTTTTTCCTATTGTTAGTGTCTGACAGTTATAGATTTTTTACAAATCATTTTTAGCAATAACTAAGGAACATGGATCTTAAATATCTTTCTCTATAACCGCTTACTCGGGGAACTAAGTAATTCAACATGGTCTCAACTACCAGAAAATCCTTCTCTGCTCTTAGCCTCTATTCATCTCATCATTGCATATAGTAAGTGCTTAATAAATGCTTTATTCATTCATCTCTTTAGGTAGGATTCTTCCAAATGCTTTTACAATAGCTTCCATCACAAAGCCAGCAGGGTTAGCCTTCCTTACCAAGCCGGTGGCAGTGTACCACCTATACTGTCCCCCCAAGTCAAGCATCAATCGGAGTTTCTTTGGGGGCTTATACCCACATCTACCTGTCTCTACTTCCCTCAAGGCCAGCATGTCCTTCTAGTCCTCAGGCCACAACTAAATTTGCACCTTTTCTAAAAAAGAATCCCATTTCAACACCACACCTGGTATATGTAAACTTTAACTCTTGGCTTTTCACTCTTTCTAGTTTTTCCTCTTATCCATTTCATCTGTAAAATGGACCAAGACCCACTCTGAGTCTTCTATTCTAGTCCAGGAAGTCTAGCCATAAGATCAGGGAATCACAGATTTAAAGCTGAAGGGAATCGACTATGTTTAAAGGCACTGGGGGGAAAACACAGACGCTGCCCTCAAGTAATCCCAGAATCTGTGAGTTGGAAAGCTAAGAGACCACTCAGGCCAACCAATCCCTCCTCAACAATGTATATGGCAAGTGGTGACTCACCTTGGCATGAACACCTCCAGTGAGGGGGAGCCCAGATAAAAGAAACTGATTGTTAAGAAGGGGTTTTTTTTACATAAAAATTAAATGTGCCTCTTTGCAACTTTCCTTCCCAAGGTCTGTCTGCTATTTGTAGCCAAATAGGACAACACTAAAGAAGAGGTCTAAGTGTCATTTCCCCTGTTAAATGTGATTTAGAGATATATGAATAATTTTAGTTATGATGTATATTTTGTTATTATTTTTTTCTAATTCTATAAAAAAAAAGTTTTTTGGAAATCAAGCAATTTCCCAAACGATAAATGGCCAAAGGACATGAATAGGCAGTTTTCACATGATGAAATCAAAACTATCAATAAGCACATGAAAAAGTGTTCTAAATCTCTCCTGCTTAGAGAAATGCAAATCAAAACAACTCTGAGGTACCGCCTCAACACCTAGCAGATTGGCCAATGACAGCAAAGGAAAGTGGTAAATGTTGGAGGGGATGTGGTGAAATTGGGACACTAATGCATTGCTGGTGGAGTTGTGAATTGATCCAACTATTCTGGAAGGCAATTTGAAACTATGAGCAAAGGGCTTTAAAGGAATGCCTGCCCTGTCAGTTTGGGGTTTGTACCACAAAGAGATAATAAGGAAAAAACTTGTACAAAAATATTTATAGCCATGTTCTTTGTGGTGGCAAAAAAATTGGAAAATTAGGGAGTGTCCATTGATTGGGGAATGGCTGAACAAATTGTAGTATCTGTTGGTGATGGAATACTATTGTGCTCAATTTCTTTTTATTCTCTAATTGCTAAAGCTAGCGTTTCTAGTACAACATTAAATAATAGAGGTGATAATGGGCATCTTTACTTCACTCCTGATCTTAGTGGGAAGGCTCCTAACTTATCTCCATTGCAGATGATACTTGCTGATGGTTCTAAATAAATACTGCTTATTGTTTTGAGGAAAGGCCCTTTTATTCCTCCTGGTGTTTTCAATAGGAATGGGTGTTGTACTTTGTCAAAGGCTTTTTCTGCATTTACTGAGATAATTGTGATTTCTGTTAGTTTGGTTATTGATATGGTCAATTATGTGGATGGTTTTCCTAATATTAAACCAATCTTGCATTCCTGATATAAATCCCAACTAGTCACAGTAAACAATCCTTGTGATAACTTCCTGTAATCTTTTTGCTAATATTTTATTTAAGATTTTTGCATGCATGTTCATTAAGGAGATGGCCTGTAGTTTTCTTTCTTTTTTTGGTCTTCTTAGCTTAGGAATCAGTACCATATTTATGTCATAAAAAGAATTTGGTAAGACTCCTCCTCCTTTGCTTATTTTGTCAACCAGTTTGTATAGTATTGGGATTAGTTGTTCTTTAAATGTTTGATAGAGGGGGAAGCTGGATGGCTCAGTGGATTGAGAGCCAGGCCCAGAGAGGGGAGGTCCTGGATTCAAATGTGGCCTCAAAAACTTCCTAGCTGTGTGACCCTGGGCAAGTCATTAAACTCCCATTGCCCAGACCTTACCACTCTTCTAAGACAGAAGATAAGGGTTTTAAAATAAAATAAAAATAAATGTTCTTTTATATTTATGATATATATAGTTAAATTAAAATTCAACTACATGAGTATATTTATAATATATAATAATAGATATCATCTGAATAATACCTAGATATATGCATATATTCCCTCAGAATACACATATATCATTTCAATTCAATTAACCATATTTCTGTTCATTATATGCAAGTTTCTGGGCAAACCTCTATACTACTCATGAAGGGAATACAGTAGGCCAGTGATGGTGATACCTTTCAGAGACTGAGTGCCCAAAGCACACCCTCACACCACATGTGAGCCCCCGCCTTACCCCAGCCAGGGGAGGGAGGAAGCTTTCCCACTGGGCTACTGGGCAGAGGGGCGGGCCATGTGAGAAATGTCCCTAATCACACATGGAAAGGGGGAGGGGAGCAGTCCCCTCTGGCACACATATTCCGTAGGTTTCCCAAAAGGGCAGAAGGCAGTTATGACTCACAGAGATAATCACACTGCACAATATCTAAGTAAATAAAAGATGCCTATAATTGTCATTCAGAAAAGACAAAATGGCTTTAGGCAGGAAAGATCACTTTTAACTTTGAGAAAAAGGAACATGGAAGAAGGGATCGTTTGATCTGGACCTGAGAAGGCAATGCAGGCTTAGAGAATGGTGTGAACAAAGGAAAGAAAGCCCTGGGTATGGATAAGAAATACAGAATCCAAGTCTGACAAGAGGAAGTGAGGAGCCTGAGACAAGCCTGAATAGGGAAAGAGAGCAGCAGGCTAAAGGACTTAGGGTTCTGTCCTGTGGGCAGTCCAAGTGCTAAAGGGCTGTAAGCCAGGGCACATGAGCAGAGCTGCCTTTCATGGCCAGCAGGCCTATGATTGGGGAATCAAAGCACTTCTTCAAATTTTCTAGTACGAAAATGAGCAATTCCTCATTCACCGCCCTGCAGCCTCCCTTTGTTTCGGAGTAGCTGGCTGGCCGTCCAAAAACATGGATGTTAGTCTTGGCTCTGTCCCTAACTCACTGTGGGACCCTGAGAGTCATTTCACAGAATCATGGAAATCCAGGCCACACTTGCCTGGGCCAGAGAACCTGATGGGCAAAATGACGGGAATGAATTAGATAATAATCTCTAGGCACCTTACAGCCATGAACTTCTGTTCTCTGATCTGTGAACTGCCACTGAATCTTCCAATTAATTCGAAATCCTTAACCCAGCACTCTCCTACAGCTACCCACTACTCAGATTATGATCGATCTGTCTCTGTGTGTGTGTGTCTCTCTCCCCCTCCCCTTTCTGGGTAAATGCACATGTGTATATACACATACCCACAAACACATAATGCTGGTACCTGTACCTAATGAGCCCAATTTCCCTTTAAAATAGAAACTCTTCGAAGTCAAGACCTGCATTTTGAATCGAAAACATCCCAAGGGCCTAGTGAATACTCCCCACTCCACAGACACTCAACAACTGTTTGTTGTTGCTAGGAATGTTGATGATAATGATGATGATATCTCTAGGAGTCTTCAGAGCAGTTCAGCTTTCAAAGCAATGATTGCAATAAAGCAAGAATTTATTCTCTGCCTTATAAAAATTCTAATTGCATAATTAAGCCTTAAGGTATATATTTTCCCCTTTAGTGACACATACTGATTTCCTCTTTCTAAAAATACCTTGAAGAAAACCTAGATCTCAAAGACTCAATAAGAAAAATATCCAGAGAGCAAAAAAGACAAGTATGAAATATATTACAGATATTTTAAAATATGCAAGTTAAAACTCTGGTCTTTGAAATCACTTGTTCTAGTACAAGTTTTTAAAAATAGATAAAAAAATTAGATAGATATTCATGTACAGAGATATGTGAACACTTATCTACATCTATACACATCGGTAATTTTAATGCATACATATTAACACATACCCACTTTCTGTCTGTAGCTTTTGCATCTTCCAGGATCTAGCTGAGGAATCCAGAGCCCTGGGTTCTAGTCCTGGGTCTGAGACTACATAGTGGTGGAACTATTAGCACTGTGGTCAGCCCTAGGGATAAAAAATAGTTCCTATCCTCAAAAAGCTTCCATTCCATTGGGAGAATACAATAGGTACACAAATTTTAAAAAACTGATACAAATTAATCTCAAAAAGAAGAAAGCACTAATAACAGGGAGGCACAGGAAAGACAATGTAGAAAATGTCACCTGAGCTGACCCATCTTTTATCCTACTTCTCCTGACTCAATGGTCAGGGGAAAGGGGAAGGAGAGTCCAAATACTCCTTTTCCCCCAGTACCACTTCCAGAGTCTCTCTTCTACTACCATAACTCAGCAAAGTCTCTTCCTTTCAGGGTCACTCATTCAAATTTAATCATCAAATCCAGAGATTCTGATGGTCATCAAAGAACTCCCCAAGAAAACATCTCCAGGGCCTGATGGATTCACCAGTGAATTCTATCAAACATTCAAAGAACAACCAATCCCAATATTATACAAACTATTTGACAGAATAAGCAAAGAAGGAGTTCTACCAAACTCCTTTTATGACACAAACATGGTACTAATTCCAAAACCAGGCAGGTCAAAAACAGAGAAAGAAAACTATAGGCCAATCTCCCTAATGAACATAGATGCAAAAATCTTAAACAGGATACTAGCAAAAAGACTCCAGCAAGTCATCAGGAGGGTTATTCATTATGATCAAGTGGGATTTATGCCAGGAATGCAGGGCTGGTTCAATATTAGGAAAACCATCCACATAATTGACCACATCAACAAACAAACCAACAAGAACCACATGATTATCTCAATAGACGCAGAAAAAGTCTTTGATAAAATACAACACCCATTCCTATTAAAAACACTAGAAAGCATAGGAATAGAAGGGTCGTTCCTAAAAATAATAAACAGTATATATCTAAAACCATCAGCTAATATCATCTGCAATGGGGATAAACTAGAAGCCTTCCCAATAAGATCAGGAGTGAAACAAGGATGTCCATTATCACCTCTATTATTTAACATTGTACTAGAAACACTAGCAGTAGCAATTAGAGAAGAAAAAGAAATTGAAGGTATTAAAATTGGCAGTGAGGAGACCAAGCTATCACTTTTTGCAGATGATATGATGGTCTACTTAAAGAATCTTAGAGAATCAACTAAAAAGCTAGTCAAAATAATCAACAACTTTAGCAAAGTTGCAGGATACAAAATAAACCCACACAAGTCATCAGCATTTCTAATATTTCTAACACAGCTCAGCAGCAAGAACTAGAAAGAGAAATCCCATTCAAAATCACCTTAGACAAAATAAAATACTTAGGAATCTATCTCCCGAGACAAACACAGGAACTATATGAACACAACTACAAAACACTTTCCACACAACTAAAACTAGATCTAAACAATTGGAAAAACATTAACTGCTCATGGGTAGGATGAGCTAATATAATAAAAATGACCATCCTACTCAAACTTATCTATCTATTTAGTGCCATGCCCATCGAACTTCCAAAAAACTTTTTTACTGAATTAGAAAAAACCATAACAAAGTTCACTGGGAAGAACAAAAGATCAAGGATATCCAGGGAAATAATGAAAAAAAAATGCGAAGGAAGGAGGACTTGCAGTCCCAGATATCAATCTGTACTATAAAGCAGTGGTCATCAAAACAATTTGGTACTGGCTAAGAGACAGAAAGGAGGATCAGTAGAATAGACTTGGGGTAAATGACCTCAGTAAGACAGTCTATGATAAGCTCAAAGATCCCAGCTTTTGGGATAAAAATCCACTGTTTGATAAAAACTGCTGGGAAAATTGGAAGACAGTGTGGGAGAGATTAGGTTTGGATCAACACCTCACACCCTACACCAAGATAAACTCAGAATGGGTGAATGACTTGAATGTAAAGAAGGAAACAATAAGTAAATTAGGTGAACACAGAATAGTATACATGTCAGACCTTTGGGAAGTTTTAAAACAAAGCAAGACTTGGAAAGAGTCACAAAATGTAAAATAAATAATTTTGACTACATCAAATTAAAAAGGTTTTGTACAAAAAAAACCAATGTAATTAAAATCAGAAGGGAAGCAACAAATTGGGAAGCAATCTTCATAAAAACCTCTGACAAAGGTTTAATTACTCAAATTTACAAAGAGCTAAATTGTACAAAAAATCAAGCCATTCTCCAATTGATAAATGGGCAAGGGACATGAATAGGCAGTTTTCAGATAAAGAAATCAAAACTATTAATAAGCACAGAAAAAGTGTTCTAAATCCCTGATAATCAGAGAGATGCAAATCAAAACAACTCTTGAGGTACCACATCACACCTAGCAGATTGGCTAACATGACAGCTATGGAAAGTAATGAATGCTGGAGGGGATGTGGCAAAGTTGGGACATTAATTCATTGCTGGTGGGGTGGTGAATTGATCCAGCCATTCTGGAGGGTAATTTGGAACTATGCCCAAAGGGCGCTAAAAGACTGTCTGCCCTTTGATCCAGCCATAGCACTGCTGGGTCTGTACCCCAAAGAGATAATAAGGAAAAAGACATGTACAAGAATATTCATAGCTGCGCTCTTTGTGGTGGCCAAAAATTGGAAAATGAGGGGATGCCCTTCAATTGGGGAATGGCTGAACAACTTGTGGTATATGTTGATGATGGAATACTATTGTGCTCAAAGGAATAATAAAGACGGGAACAACCTCCAGGAAGTGATGCAGAGTGAAAGGAGCAGAACCAGGAGAACATTGTACACAGAGATGGATACACGGTGGCACAATCGAACGTAAAGGACTTCTCCACTAGTGTCATTGCAGTGTCCCTAAACAATCTGCAAGGGTCTATGAGAAAAAAACACTATCCACAAGCAAGGGACAAACTGTGGGAGTAAAAACACTGAAGAAAGGCAACTGCTTGACAACAGGGGCCGAGGGGAAATGATTGAAGATGCAGACTAAATGAACATCCTAGTGCAAATACCAACAACATGGAAATGGGTTTGGAACAAGGACACATGTGATATCCAGTGGACTCGCGCGTCGACTATGGGAGGGGTGGCGAGAGGGGAGGGAGGAAAAGAAAATGATTTTTGTATCCAATGAATAATGTTTGAAATTGTTCAAATAAAAATAATATTTAAAAGTAAAAAAAAAGAATTAAGTATTTATCAGCTCTTAATCAAATTTCTGAGAAAATAAAAAATCCTTTCTCTCCCACCTAAGCCTTTACTCTTAAGAAGGTATATAAAGAGTTAAGAACAAAAGCTAAGAGTCTAGGAAATGGATTAGACTTAGACAGAAATATCTCAGGTAGAGCCTAAAAAGAAACTAGCCAATGAGATCAGTCCAAGTACAAGCAAAAACAGAGTGTCACTAATGCAATTCCCCAAGTGTCTCCCAGAGAGTGGTGGTACCCTGTAAGAAATGCCTTGCAGGGGGCAACTGGGTAGCTCAGTGGATTGAGAGCCAGGCCTAGAGTTGGGAGGTCCTCGGTTCAAATCTGGCCTCAGACACTTCCCAGCTGTGTGACCCTGGGCAAGTCACTTGACCCCCATTGCCTAGCCCTTACCACTCTTCTGCCTTGAAAGCAATACACAGTATTGACTCCAAGACAGAAGTTAAGGGTTTTATAAAATTAAAAAAAAAAAAAAAGAAATGCCTTGCAGTCTTTAGAGCCTGCATAGACATCCAGTAACTGGTTCTAGTCCCCTAAGCATAGGGAAATAAAGAGGCCTCTTGATGAACAATTCTGTAAAAGGAAAGGCCTTCAAGGCAATGTGCAGCCTTGGTTCTTTGGTATTTGTTTTTCTTTTTACATGAAGAAAGCTGGAAACAACTAGTTTGTGAGTTTCCAAAGGTCCCGGAGTCAGGAGTTAGGAATCAAGTCACTGCCCTGAGGAGCAAGAAGTGATTGCAGGGACCTATCCCATCAGTAGCTGAGGCAAGTAAGACCTCACTGACCATCAGGAATCGTGGCTATGTAGAAACTGCCTGAAGTCCAAGCGCACTGTTCCCAAAGACCACGGTGGAATAAGACAGGAAGTGTCTGAGATACTAGCAGGAAACTCATACCCAAAGAGATGCAGTGATTTGCTCATGGTTACCCAGTAAGTAATGGGGCCATATACTGATCTCCTGCCTCCAAATTCAGCAAGCTTTCTACATCACTGCAATGGAAAGAAGAAAAAAAACTTGTGGGAACAGTAGGGAGAAGTGCAGGAGTTGGGATTTTTTTTGAGAATAGAGGAGACTTGGAGATCTTTGTAGGAAGTGAGAAAGAATCTAACCAATAAGGAGAAAACAGAGCATACTAGAACTGTTCATGAGGTTTTTTGGCAAAGATACTGAATTGGTTTGCCATTTCTTTCTCCAGTGGATTATGGCAAACTGAGGTTAAATGACGTGCCAAGGGTCACATTGCTAGGAAGTGTCAGAGGCAGGTTTGAACTCAGGTCTTCCTGCCTCCAGCCCAGTGTCTATCCACTTAGCCAACTAGCCACCTCCATTAATAAAAACTCTACTGAGAAGGAGGAGAAAGAAGGTTGGAGGAAATAAGAGGTTAAGAGTAGTCACTGGGCAGTGAGAGTTGATTTTTGAGAGAATAGAAGGACTGAATGAGCAAGAATGATCAATAGGACCTGAGTTAGCACAGATCTTACTTTCTTCCAAACTTGTTCAGCAGAATTCTGAATAACTCAGAGAGACATGGGAAGCCCTGTACGAAGTGGGGCCACATGAAGAAAGCAGAGCCAAAGGAATCATTTGCACAATGACAACAATGGAAGTATAGCTCACTTGAAGGGGTGTGTAGAGGGAATTTCATCCCCCCCCCCCTCCTGGACTGCAGACCCGGTTCATCCCATTTTTTACATGCCATCCATGAACATAAATAAAGGGTGTGGGTGGACCCCACTGGGCTCTCCACTTCCCTGAGCAGGCAGGTGAGACGGCGAGAATTCTACAGGATAGGCTACGTGTGGTCAGACTTAGAGTAAGAAAGAGACTTTAAATCTATGCTTATGTACCTTTTCTATTTCAAGAGATTATTAATCAACTTTATGGAAAATAAGAACTCGGAGATATTAATGTTCATCTAACAGGGGTAATGAGATTCAAACACCACAGGTAAACTTTGAGGATAGAAAGTAGCACAACCATCCTTCCAGCAGGAGTTGATTAAGGTGTTTGTCAGGAAATGTCACATGTTCAGACAACGTGCTGATAAATAAAAACATTTTGAAACAATGTCAATTGACAATTGTAATAGTTAAAATTAAATTATGAGTACGACTGGGAAAGTAGACTCAACAATCACCCCAGTGCAAATATTAATAATGTGGAAATAGGTCTTGATCAAGGACACAGGTAAAACCCAGTGGAATTGTGCATCAGATATGGGAAGGGGGTGGGGGGAGGGAAAGGAAAGAACATGAGTCTAGTAACTGTGGAAAAATATTCTAAATCATCTAATTAAATTAAATTTTAAAAAAAATTAAATTGTGAGGCTGCTAGTAGCTTTGGTAGTTTTATTACATCAAAGTAGTGAGAGTAAAGAGAGGGAAATGTAGGAAAGAGGTAAGAGTTGCTGAGCTTAATACCCTATTTGCTGTTTGATGGATTGAAGCTCACCACTGACAGGGCCTGTGGGAAGCGAATTTTCCCCTTCTCACACAAAGAAGGAAAAAGATGCCAGGATGAAACATCTCAGTTCAAGGTGGTATACAGAAGCTAGAGTCTGGCACAAAGACATTTCTCTCATCAGAGCTATAACATTAAATAACTTTCATTTAGTCAATGAGGAAAACAACCTCATAAGAGCAATCACAGTGGTCTCAAAATAATTATGAAAAAAGGAAATACTTTCAGCAACTGTTTTTTTCATGGCGGGATGACCTTAAAATGTCTCTCAATTCTCTGCTTGATAAACTTTGAAAAGGATTTATAAGCTCTGGAAATTTTGAGATGAGTGGGAATGAATTAAATGCAAATTAATAAGCAGAACTGGATAATGACTTAATTTTAGTAGTAGTAATAACAATAGATAACATTTTTAGAGCATTTAAGGATTTGCTAAGTGCTGTACAAGTTAATTCATTGATTCTCAAAGCAACTTGGGAGGTACCCATTTTACAAATGAGGAAACTGAAGGTAAGAGAGATGAAATGACCCTGTGCTCAGGATTTCAAAGCTAAACAAGTGTCTGAGGCAGGATTTGAATGCAGATCTTCCTGCCTCCAAATCTAGTATTCTATTTACATCAGCACTTTTTAATTCAATAAAATTAAGTTTAATGAACAATTAATAGGCATTCTAGGCATTTCCACTGCCTTGATAAAAACCAGGGCTCAGAGCAATGAGCTGACCTGCCCAACCGTGGCAGTAGTTCTGAAGGGGCAGGCAAAGAATGTGAATCCAGCTCTCTCTTACCTCTAAACCCTGGGCTCTTTCCATGAACCCATTCTCCCTCTCTGTCCAGTTAATTAAGTAAAATATAAAAATACATTTGCAAAATGGCTCTAGTCAAGTTCCAATGATGCGGAGTCATCAAGGTGGTTCAGTGGACAGAGCACCAGCCCATGAAAAGAAGTCCTAGGTTCAAATGTGACCTCAGGAACATCCACATTTTGTGACCCTGGGCAGGTCACTTAACCCAAATTGCCTCACCCTCTCTGTTCTTCTACCTCAGAACCAATAAACAGTATGAATTCTAAGACAGAAGAAAGTGTTTTTAAAAAAAGGGGGAAAAGTTCCAATGATTCAAGCAGCAATTCTGGTTGGATCTTAAGCTATTCCCTGCCCCCTCCCCCACTAAAAAATACTACTCTTTAAAATTACTCCAAAAGGATTTCTGAGATATAGAGTGAGAAGCCACAGGAGAGCCTGAGACTTCATGACCCTCCTCAAAAAATAATAGCAACAAAGAAAAGTAATAAAATCACTAGAAAATCTCACACGAAATTAAAATGTAGCAAAAACAATGAGCAAGCTGAATTAACTTAAGTATTTTTAAAGTCATTAAGGATGAAAAGAAATAATAAGGTAATATAACGGAAGAAAAGTTTACCACAATGATTTCAGAAGCAGCACCAAAAATAACACAAGAAATCCTGAGAGATGAAGAATTAAACAGATAACACATACTGGGGGAATCAAAAGAAAAACTAAAATCACTCCTCTGCCCCTCCAAAAAATAAAGAAATCACATGAGAAATTAAAAAAAAAAACAAAACAGCTCTTAAAAATCCTGAAGAAATTAAAGGAAGAATCACAATGCGGCTAGAAAATATTAGGAGAAAATGACAAAACTCAGCAAAACAGAGAGTCATAGAGAAAAAACCTAAAGGAGGCAGTTTGGCATATGCTGGAAAAGAGCCTAGCTTAGGGCTAAGAAAACCTGAATGTGAATCCTGGCTCAATAACTTCAGTAAAATGAAGGTCTTCAATGTCCCTTCCAACTACAAAATCCTAGGATGTGCTGAATCTATGTACCCAAAAATATTGCTCGGGAAGGAATGTGGTTGCTTCAAAGGGGCATGGGATTTAGAATCAAGTCCCTTGATAAAGTCCCTGAAGCTCTCTGGGCTCCAGCTTCTAAAAAGGTATTCTCCTAAGGGCCTTTTCAATTCTAACATTGAGTCTATTATTAAAATAGGAAAGGCAGCCTGGCAGAGAACAGGGTAAAATGAGAGCAAACAGGCTCAGAAAGGAATTCAACTGAGTATGTGGATGAAGTGCATAGATTTAGAGAACAACAAATCAAGGAAAGAAAACCTCAGAATTATAGAGCTACTTGGAAATATCAAAACAAAGTAAGTTATCGCTGTAGTTTAAGAAAATATACAAAAAAATTTCCTAGAACCACTCAAAGGATCCTTTGAGATCATCTAATCTAACATGTATCTGAAGTCAGAATCCCCTCCACATCATGACTTGACAAATGCCTCTTCTTGGACCTCTCCAGTGAACAAGAACTCACAATTTTTCAAGGCAACTCATTCCACGTGGGGATAGTACCAATTGCTAGGAGTCTTCTTAGACTGAGCTGAAATCTCCCCTCTTGTAACCTCTACCCACTGAATAAAGCAAATGCCTCTTCTCCTGGACAATTCTTCAAATGTCTGAAATCAGGGCCCCGAGTCTTCTCTTCTTCCAACACCCCCCGCCCTCAGTTTCCATGTGTGATATGTATGTTCTTGACCAAGGCTGCTAAACTGTCTAAGAAAAGATCGAAAAATAAGGTGATCACTTCAACTCACAAGTATGTCTTGATGGAGTTTTTAAGGCAGACAAAATATCCCCATGTTGTAGATGTGAAAATCCAAATCCACTGCTGGTAAGAATTTGTTTGGATTGATACAAAGGACCAGTAAATAACCTTCATGTTATCTTTGAATGTTCCTTTATCATCTGTAATAGCAAATGGGCCCCAAGGTGTTCCTAACACCTCTTGCGTCGATTCTTCTCTAGTCCCACTGCCAGGGGCTAGTTCAGACCATTATTATCACTCTACTAGACTAATTATAACAACCTCTGAAATTAGATTCCTGCCTCTGATTCTTTTGCTAGGAAAATTTTCCCTAGAGCTGCCCATGTCATTCATGGGAAAAGAAAATTCCCTGTTCTCCTTATTAGTTTAAATTGCTCTGCTTGGCATTCAAGGTACTTCCCAGTCTGGTGCCACCCCATCTTTCCAGCCTAACCTCACCTTGCTCACATCTGCACACTCTAGACTCCTTCCTAAAGTCACCTGCCCCGGTTCTGCATTCTCCCACCCCTGGCCCATGACTCCTTCTATTCCCAATACCTGGAAAGTTCCTATCAGTCAGCAGGATTTATCAAGTTCTTATGATGTGACAGTTGTTGCTCAGTCACTTTTCAATCATGTCTGACTCGCTGTGATCCCATTCAAGGTTTTCTTGGCAGAGATACTGGCGTGGCTTGTCATTTCCTTATCCAGCTCATTTGACAGATGAGGAAACTGAGGCCAACACGGTGAAATAATTTGCCCGGGGCCACATAGCTAGTAAGTGTCTGAGGTTGGATTTCAACTCAGATCTTCCTGACTCCAGGCCCAGCGCCATATCCACTGAATCGCCTAACTGCCCTTACTATGTGAGCACTGTGCCAAATGCTAGGTACAAAAAAAGGGGAGCTGGGCTCTGGCTCTTACATTCTTACTGATGACAGAACATCAATACAAAATGGACAGAGTGGTGAGGGAGGGAAAAGTGCCCTAATGACTGAGGGAATCAGCAAAGGCTTCCTAAAGGAGGAGGCATGTGAGCTGAGCTTATAAGGAAGGAAGTCGAAGTGATAAGGGAGAGCATTCCAGGCCTGGAGACAAAGACAGCTTGTGCAGAAGAAATAGAATGTTATGTTTGGGGATCAGTAAGTAAACTGGACTGGCTGGAATGTTTCCCCTTTGGAAGAGGAAGATGTAAGCAGCCTAAAATAGACCAAAGCAAGACTAAGAGAGGAGCTTCTAGTGTATCTTAAAGGCAACAGGGAGCCACTGAGACTTCTTTTTTTTTTTAATTAGTCAATTTAGAACATTATTCCTTGGTTACAAGAATCATATTCTTTTCCTCCCTTCCTCCACCCCTTCCTGTAGCTGACACGAAGTTCCATTGAGTTTTACATGTGTCCTTGATCAGAACCTATTTCCATGCTGTTGATGTTTACACTAGGGTGATCATTTAGAGTCTACATCCCCTACCATATCCCCTCAACCCATGTGATCAAGCAGTTGTTTTCTTCTGTGTTTCCACTCCCACAGTTCTTCCTCTGAATTTGAATAGTGTTCTTTCTCATAAGTCCCTCTGAATTGTCCTGGATCATTGCCTTGCCACTAATGGAGAAGTCCATTACATTCGACTGTACCACAGTGTATCACACTGAGACTTCTTGAAGAGAGAAATGACAGGTCAGACCTGAAAATGGTCTCAGATGGCATACTGTCCAACCTTCTCACTTTACAGAGGAAAAAACTGGGGCTCAGAGAAGAGAAATGACTTGCACAGTCACAAAGGTAATAGAACTTTAGTCCAGCTCTGACTCCAAAGTCTGTATTCCCTTCTGTGTCCCATGTTCAGATCCAACCCATTTTTCAAACATAATTTTTATTATTTTTAATATTTTCCATGGTTATATGATTCATGTACTCTCCCTCCCTGAGCTGACAACCAATTCCACTGGGTTATACACATATTATCACTAAAAACCTATTTCCATATTATTCATTTTTGCAATAGAGTAATCTTTTAAAACCAAAACCCCAAATCCTATACCCAAATAAACAAGTAATAAATCATGTATTCTTCTGCATCTCTTCTAGCATTCTGTCTCTGGATGTGGGTAGTATTCTTTCTCATAAGTCCCTCAAGATTGTCCTAGATCATTGCCTTACTATTAGTAGCAAAGTCCATTACATTTGATCATTCCATAATTTGATCATTCAGTCTTTGTGTACAATGTTCTCCTGATTCTGCTCATTTTAATCCGCATCAGTTCACAGAGGTCTTTCCAGTTTATATAGAAATTCTTCAGTTCATCATTCTTTAGAGCACAATAGTATTCCATCCCCATCTGATACCACAATTTGTTCAGCCGTTCCCCGATCGATGGACACCTCCTCATTTTCCAATTTTTTGCCTCCACAAAGAGCACAGCTATGAATATTCTTGTACAAGTCTTTTTCCTTATTATCTCTTTGGGGTACAGACCCAGCAGTGCTATGGTTGGATCAAAGGGCAGACAGTCTTTTAGCGCCCTTTGGGCATAGTTCCAAATTGCCCTCCAGAATGGTTGGATCAGTTCACAACTCCACCAGCAATGCAACTGCGCTACTTTCTAAACATGGCCTTATCCTATATCTTGTCCTCCTTTTCAACTCGAAGCCCAGCTCTGTCTAACTAAAGTACTGTGTCAGATTCACACACACACATACACACACTAACATAATGCACTACCATTGAGCTCCCATGGCATAATCTTCAAGACTCAGCATTATTTCTAAATGATGACAAAGAATCAGTAGAAGACATAGGAGAAAGTACAAGATGTGGCCAAAGCTGTATTTAAGGGGCCTTTAAATATCACTCAAAGTCTAAATGAACAAGGGAAAAATCAACTCAATGAATTGGTCCTACATTTAAAGAAAATTAAAAAATGAAAATTGTAATTAATACATCAAAGAAAAGGAAAAAGGATAAGATGATCAAAAACAGAGGAGAAATGAATAAATTAGGCAATAAGAAAATAAAATAAAACTGTAAGATGTAGTTTTAAAAACCAATCAAATTGCTAGATTTTCATCCACTAACCACAGGCTCTATTCCAGGCTTCTTCTCTCTCTTGTAGAGTCAATTATCCCTAAGAAGAGGATTCTCTAATCTATCTATCCAGCCCAAACTAGGTGTTCCATGGGCCTCTTAAACCCAGCAAGTCCAAAAATGAACTCATTATCTTTCCCCTAAATCTTGCCCCTTTCAAACTTCCCTATCATTGTCAAAGGTAACACCATTCTCCCAGTCCCTCAAGCTCCCAACCTAAGAGTCATCCTGGACTCTTCTGGACCTCTCACCACCCCCACTCCCAATCCAATCTGTTGCCAAGACAGGTCTATTTCCCCTCTGAACCATCTCTCAAAAATGCCCCTTCTTCTCTTCTGGCTCTGCCCCCACCCTGGTACAGACCCTCATCACCTCATACCTGGACTACTACAGTAGTCTGCTGGTTGTCTGCCTGCCTGCAGTCTCCCCACTCCAGTCCATCCTCCATTTAAACATTTTCCACAAATGCAGATCCAATCATGTCAGCATCACCCCCTCCCCCATTCAAGAAATTCCAGTAACTCCCAATTATCAAATGCAAAATCCTGTATTTGAGATTACAAACCTTTCTTAAACTAGCCCCCTCACACATTTTCCAGTCTTCAGACACCTACATTCCCCATACTCTTTGGCTGTCATTGCATACCTGTAATGCTGTCCCAGCGAATCTTTACTTTCTGGCTTTCCTGGCTCTTTTTAAGTCTCAGCTTAAATTCCACCTATATGTCTTGTTTGTAAATTTCTGTTTGCATATTATCTATCTCATTAGATTGTGAGCTCCTGAAGGGCAGGGACTATCACTTGTCTTTTTTTCCTATCCCCATAACTTAGCACAGTGCCAGGCATATAGTAGGTGCTCAAAAAATGCACATAGACCAAATGACTGGCTGCCTCCCCAGACAGTCTATTTCATTTGTGGATAGCTCCAATTGTTAGAAAATGGTTCCTTATATCAAACTTAAATTTGCATATTCTACTCATTAAATGGCTCTTTGTTCTTGTCCTCTGAGGCCAAAAAAATTAATCACATATTGATTAAAGCAGCTAAGTCTTTCACAGTTAACTATCATTACAATAATGCTGTTACTCTATACAATGTTCTCCTGGTTCAACTCACTTCACTATGAATCAGTTCATATAAATCTTCCCAGAAAACTAATAAATCTTAACAAAATAGCAACAATTTGCACTGTCTCCTTATGAATCTATTTCATTTTTGTTTGTTTGTTTTGGGTTTTTTTTTTTACCCTTACCTTCTGTCTTGGAGTCAATACTCCAAGGAAGAAGAGTGGTAAGGGCTAGGCAATGAAGGTCAAGTGACTTGCCCAGGGTCATACAGCTGGGAAGTGTCTGAGGCCAGATTTGAACGGAGGACCTCGGGTCTCTAGGCCTGGCTCTCAATTCACTGAGCTACCCAGCTGCCCCCCCGAATCTATTTAGTTACAGTTTTGTTGGACTTTTCAGCTAGGTGGTGCAGTGTACAGAGAGTCAAGCCAGAAATCAGGAAGATCATCTTTTTGAGTTCAAATCCGGTCTCAACTGTGTGACCCCGAGTAAGTTGCTTCAATTTCCTTATCTGTAGAATGAACTGGAGAAAGAAATGAAAAACCATCCCAATATCTTTGCCAAAAAAACATCAAATGGAGTCAAAAAGAATCACTGAAAAGACTGGACAACAACAATGGCATCATTTGGATCCTCATTCAATTTTTAAAAACCCTATCAATGTAAGCATTACAGACTCTTAGAGTTGGAAGGGACTCCAAAAGCTTTCTAGATCAGCCCATACCTGAGTATTCCTAAAGGCCTCTAGCAATACAGAACACCCGAACCTCTTAAACCAGACTATGCTAGCACTCTACAGCTCTAACAGGATTATAGGAGAAAAAATGGAGGCAAAAACACATTAATTACATTATGTGAGAATAATTATAACACTGTAACATGAGTAAGATTGAATAATATGAAGCTAAAAAGAAATCTAGAAAAACTCTACAAAATAATACAGGACCAAAGAACCCTGGAGAAGCCTTGGAAGGAGTGACTAAAAGACTGTTTTAAACCATCATGGGTTAAAATTAACTTTTATGTGTCAAGAGTTACAAAAGCAAATGGAATTAATTCTGCTGGAATGCAAGGCTAAATTTTTAATAAAATATTTAATTGAAACGAATGACAGACTCTAGCCTATTTATTACCCATCGTGGATCTTTCTATGGCCCTTTGTGCCAAATGCAACTCTGATTCTTCCCAGCTCCCTGGTATTCATTTGAGAGCTGAAGTTATAAAGGGAGGGCCACAAGGAGAGACTGGTAATAAACCAATGAGATCAAGCAGAGACTCAGCACTTTCAATGATCCCAAAGATGTCATTGTTTCTCCAGAAGCCTACTAGTACAAAAAATATTTACTGCTGTTTTATTTATAATGGTGAAAAACTGGCAACAAGTTCTATGTCCAACTATTGGGGAAGTGACTAAATAATTGTAGTATGTTCATAGAATGGAATGTTACTGCATCATAAAAAAATAACCAAGAAGCCAACAAATATGGACAAAACTAGAACATATACTGACTACAACTATAAAAAATAGTAGAAGCAAAACTTTATGAATAGAAACTTAAAAATAATTATTGTTATTAATTTGATAAAATTTGTAATGCTTCCTTTTATCATGATATAATTAGGCTGAATTTCATAACTGGTTTTTTATTTCTCATTGGATTATTTATAGGTTTGTAATAAAAATATTAAGTAAAAATGAAGCAAAAATAATTCACCCTGGACTTGAGATTCATTCTTTAGGAGATTATATCCCTGATCCCACTTTATATATATTTTTACTGTCTTTCCTTTGTTTAGGCTGTATAATGATGAGCCCTCCAGGTTAAGAAAATGGTGATTAGAATCTGCAGAACAAAATTTTGCAGTGTCTTCCACACTGTTGGCATTTAGTAATTATCAAATAATTATGAAAGTTTGAATTACTGAAAATAATTCTGGAGATAGATACAAATAAGGAGTATTCAATTCTGGGCAGCCAGAAGCAAGGCCAAACTTCAAACACCTTGAACAGTCCATAGAAACTGAGAAATAAATGCAAAACTGATAAAATATTATTCAACTGCCTAATTAGTTTTGCTGTGGGCATTTTAAAAATAGTACTTTGCATTTTAAAGTATTTTTCTTCAAAGAGCTCCCAGAACATTAGACATACTTTATTTCTCTCATGCAAATAAATGAGCCTAGGCCCCAAAGCCTAAAAGTAAACAGACAGAGGTCCTACAAAGACATTGGCCTTTTTTCCCCTTTCCTTTCATTCCCTTTTGGCTAAGTTTCATGGTTAGCTATGTTGATGAGAACACTAATAGAGAATCAATACAACAAATTTATAAGCAATGTCTACTGTGTAGTGGGGATAGCCCATTTCTAAGAATTTTTCTTACCTTTCTAGAGTTTACAGTTTACAGAGGATAAAACAAAACCCACAAGGCAGTTATAATAAAACAAAGCCCCTAAGGGCATAAGAGATATACAAAGTGCTAAAGATAAAGGAAGGCTTTCTAGAAGAGCAAATGTATGAAGTGGGTAGGATTTCAACAAGCACAGAGGAGGGAGTGCAGTTCTAGGCAACTGGGATGCCTAAAGGGATATATTCAAACTTGGGAGGAGGAGAATAATGTGGAGAGAAACTTGAGCAAAGGTAGGAAAGGTAGGGTAGAGGCACAGAGGCAACATGATTTATATAATCAGAAGGACCCTGAACTTGAGAGGCCAGAAGGCTGGGTCTGAATCCACTTTTGACATCTACTAGCTATGAGAACATGAGCAAATCGTTTAATGTCTCTAGTCCTTGGAGATTTCTCTCTTGTAAAGCAGAACAGATAAGAAATCTAGCACCTTCTTCACAGAGCTGCTGGAAGAAAGGAGAGAAGGCACTTAAAGTATTTTATAAACAAGATGCCAGAGTATGTGGGCTCCTCACTCCTCAAAATAGTTCTAGAAATACGCCACACCGAATCCTGCCTGGAAAATCCAAGAAAAAGTCTAAATGAGTTCGTTTCCCAGCCCAGGTCCACATTAAGAGACCAGAGAGAACACTCTCTCCAGGGAGAGGCTGTACACTAGGGCAAGAGGCGGTCCCATCACAGGGTACAGGGAATAGGTCCTAGCTAGGAGCTTTTGTCCCTTGCTACGCAGGTTCTGGGTCACAGATCTAGAGTGGATGATGAAAGGGGTAGCATTGTAGGGTAGGAAAGCCTAGGCTGAGAGGAACAAACGCAGAAGCACAGCAACTGTGTGGCTCCAATGCCAGGAACAGAGCAGAGTATCAGTACCAATTTATAGTCCAACCTGAAGCCTGCAGAGGAATAACCAGGGCAGAAATACCAGACCAAAGAGGAATTCACATCTCTGTTCCCCAGATCTAATAAGGCTTCCCAGCTAGCTGATAATGGCTAAGTTCAGCAGCAGACCTCTGTGGCGGACCAAACACAGAACAAGAACTTACAGAGCTTAAAGCAGAGAGAGGAAACCATCAGACTTTGCTCTGGACTTATACACACAGAGATGCACTCACAGCTGGGTACAAAAATACATTTCGCTCAACAGGGAAAAGAGAAGGGGAAAAGGAAAAGAAAGGAAGGACAGATTAAGGGAAGAATTAGACTCAAACAAAACAAACTCTAACTAAGGATATACAAAAATATTTATATCTCTTTTTCAGGTTGTAAAGAAAGAGACTCTGAGGGGGCATCCATTGATTGAGAAACGGCTGAACAAATTAAGGTATATATATATATATATGTGAAAGAACACTATTAGTTGTAAGAAATGATGAAGGAGATGATTTCAGAAAAACCTGAGATGACTTGTATAAACTGAACAAAACCATAAGTACATTTTCTACAATGACAACAATACAGTGAAGACAGAGAACTCGGAAAGAATTGGGAACTTGGATAAGTCCTGATTACCAAATACTATTTCAGAGAACTAAAATGCCCACTTCTGATAGAGAGCTGACAGATCAGCAGGAAGAGTGAGACTATTTTTTAGACACAGCCAATGCAGAAATTTGACTACAGATGTCAGGAAGCAGGGTTTTGTTTTTCCATCACTCTCAACTGGTAGGGGGGAGGGGGAGATTTTAGGAGGAAGAGAAAACCATATTTTTGATTATTACATGCACACATGTATGCATGTGAGTATCTAAATAACTCTAAAGTATTGGCTAGAATCCAACTCTCATGAGACTTGAGATAAAAAGAGAGCAACATACACAATTAGAAGGGTTAAAACCTTTTTTTGACATACAGAAAAACAAGAGGGAAAGAGGGGTGGGATAAGGAGAGGCTTTTAAAAAAAACTAAAATATTTATTTCTGCACAACTCAACTAGAATGACATTTTACAGTTACAAGTGTTAAAAAAGCCATCATACATTTAAGTAAGTTAATTTTTTTAAAAAAAAGGCAATACTGCAACAAGAAGTATGAGACATTCGATTATTTCACTTCACAAAGAGAAAAGTGGAACAAATACAGGTGAAGAAATCTTAAACCCCTGAGCTATAGACAGGAGAGTTTCAAAATTAACTGCTTTTAAGTCTGTCATAATAGTTTTAGAACCATTAAAAAAAAAAAGAATGACTTACCATCGAACAGTCTTTAAGTATGCCACATATTCTTCCTTAAAACTAAGTTTTTTAAAAACATGGTCAGAACTAATTTTTGGCATGATGATATTAAAGACTAACTATCTAAAAAGGGTTATTTTTCTTACATTCAAGACACTTTAATAGAAAAATACAGAAAAGATTGCACATTTCCCCTAGGGAAACTGAGGGACTAAAAGAAGGAAGGGTTGGTTAAAAGAAAGGACAAGGGGATAGGAACAGGGAGGGGAAGGAAGGATACCTAGAGGGTAGTACCTATCAAGAAGTAGGGGATAAGATGAGAAGATAAGGGAATCAGGAAGGGCACAGTTGGGAGATAAGTAAGGGATTTGGGAAAAAGTGGATAGAATAAGAATTAAAAGGTAAAAGGGAAGGCCTAAGGGAGTGTAACAGTTAAAATTTAGGGGAGACGGGGAGACTGAGGCATCTGAGGCAGGTAGAAATTAGTTTCTCTCTGCAAGAAGTATTATATTTTTTAGAGGTTTATTAAAGGTTAAAGATTAAAGAATATACAAGTAAGAAACATGTGCCTAGGCCAGAGGCCTAGACAAAATAACCTCACATTACGCAAGAGACGCGCCTGCTCCAAAACGGAAGTCCAAAAAGAGCCAAGAGAGAGACCCCTCAAAAGCCTTTGAATCAGCTTAAATACCTTCTCAATCTCAGCCCAGGTGAGATTACAAGGCATTCTGGGGAAGTGGAGCAAAGGCTCGTGGGGATTGAAGTCCTGTATTCGAGTCTATTTTTTACAGGAGGAACCTTTGGAAAGTGGGCCAATCTGTAACTAAGAGGGCAAGGGGAGAGGATAAGGAAGCATCTTCAGGAAGGGATGTGAATAGGAGAGGCATTGGTCAAAGGCAACTGGATATCTGAGGAGGGACCCAGCAGAAAGGAAGAAAGAGGTAGCAGTCAAACAGGGAGGAGGAATGGAATAAATGGAAATGCACAGTGATGTGGTAGTCTTCTTAGGGAGAGCCTTAAATACTAAGCTCAGGAGTTTAGATTTCATTCTGAAGGTAAATGGGAGAAGCCTTTTGAGGGGTTTTGAGCATGGGAAAGACAATGGTAACAAAACTAAACATTCAAAGGTATCAATCAGAATAAGATTTCACGGAGATCAAACTTTTTGAACATTTTCCAACATCAATTTACTACTCCTCAAGACCAAAAAATCTTCCCAGCTCCATTAAACTGCCTAAAATGGCCAAGGCACTAGGCCTTACACACAGTGCTAGCCCACAAGAATCACAGATTTAGAGCTGGAAGGGGCTATCCTTGGCCAAATGAATCATCAGACCCATTTTGTGGTGCTCTGTATTGAATATGGCACTTTGAGTGGGCCCAATCCTCCTGAGCCCTGATTCACAATATGAACCCAGCTATATGAAGTAGTACAGAGGGGGGATGGGAACGATGGAAACCGTTTAACTGAATCGGAGTCGAGCAGGAGGACCCAGTTGGATCCTTCTTTCCTAGCTCAACCCATGGCACCTGGAACAACTCAACTTAATGGAGGAGTGGGAAAGGACACCAGTTTTTTTTTTTAATAATATTTTATTTGATCATTTCCAAGCATTATTCATTAAAGACATAGATCATTTTCTTTTCCTCCCCCTCACCCCCCATAGCCAACGCGTGATTCCACTGGGGAAAGGACACCAGTTTTAAAGAAGCAAAAAAGGGCCAGATTTAGGCACTGATAAGAATGACTGTGCCTATCCCCTCTTCAGAGGCAGCTATGTAGCACCATGGACAGTGCTAGGCCTGGAATCAAGAAGACCCCTCTTCCTGAGTTTAACGCTGGCCTCAGACCCTTACTAGCTATGTCACCCTGGGCAAGTCACTTAACCTTGTTTGCCTCAGCTTTCTCATCTGTCAAATGAGCCAGAGAAGGAGATGGCCAACCACTCCGGTATCTTGGCCAAGAAATCCCAAATGGGGTCACAGATCAGACACAAATGAACAATTAAACATCCCCTCTTCAGAGCCAGATGACAACACGGCTTGACAGGAGCTGGGCAAAAACTGGGTGACTTGGCCTCAGTGTTACTGAAGAGAATCCCAGGCTCTAAGAGCCCCCAAGGGTCACCACTTAAAGCATAAATGCCCTCATGAAAATCCCTGATCACCAGCAGCCACCCAATCTTCTCTTGAAGCCCTCTAGCAAAAGGGAGCCCACCATTTCAAAAGGCACATACACTAAGCCATCATCTCCCACTGCTTCAGTCAAAAGGGGTGACTTCTTGTTCTCTAATCATGGAGGCAGAGAAAGGAAGATCCTTGGCATCAGATGCCCCAGATCTGAGTCCCATCTCTCCACTCACGAGCTGTGTGACCTTGGGCAAGTCCCTTAATGTCTCAAAGCTGTGGTCTCCCCACCTGTAAGATGGGCCTGATGGTTTCCAAGGTCATTTCTAACATTTAAATATTATGATTCTTTGATATGTCCCTACCTTTCCCCGTTCCCCCTCAGCATTCACTGCAGCTGGAATATCCTTTCCTTCCTTTTCATGTCTACCTATCTGAATGGCCTCTTCTTGTCCGAGCCACTTCCAAATGCCACCTCCACCATGAAGCCTTCTTGAATCACTAACATATATACATCCCAGAAATTGGTCATCTTCTCTTCTGACCTCCCACTCGCCCTCCTCCTCAACTGTCAAATGAGTTGCCCAGAGTCAGTCCCATTTCTCAACCCGTCCTCTTCAGAGCCAAGCCACTCTATTCAACTCTAAAGCCGTTATCATCTCTCACCCAGACAACTTCAATAGGCTCCTCCCTGATCTACATGCAGAACAGGACACTGGGTCCCAGGGTTTGGGGTCCTCTTGGAACCTGCCTCTGCCACTGGCCACCGGGGGGACAGCATCTATAGAAAGAGGGGTCACACCCTGTGACCGCTAGGGTCTCTCCCTGCCCGGCATCAGTGGCAGCTATGATCCCCCTCCCTGAACCCATCCTCAGCACAGCTGTTTCATGCATTCCAAAGCACAGGTCCCTTTCTCCTTGTTAGAAAGATTGACTAAACGATCGTTCCATGAGCCAAGAGAAACAAAGGTTTGATGGATATATGATCCATCTTCAAGACTTAAAAAAAAAAAAAACTTTGACAAGGTAAGGAATATGCAATTGGGGTTAAGTCACATAAGATTTGTCTGAAGCCACATTTGAACCCAGGACCTCCTGTCTCTAGGCCTGGCCTTCTATTCACTGTCACCTAGCTGCCCCTCCACAAATACTTTATAAGCACGTACTGCAACACAAGGAACTTGCCAGTTGGGACCACGACACTGGGGACAACAGGAGAGCCGGGAATGGTTTTTGCCGAATAGCCCAGACTCTAGGCCCTCTGATCTTCTGGGTGCCCTGCTCTGGACAGTTAGTTCAATTCAGTGGGCAGCTGTTATGTGTTCCGAGGTGTGTGGCACTGGGCTACAGAAGAGGGGGCGGAAAATGAAATGAAAAGCAAGCCCAGCCCTTAAGGGACTCACTTTTCCTCATACCACAGATACCACCACTTAAGTCATGGCTTAGCCACGCATGTATGTGAATGAACTTCTGCTCAACTGCGATTTAAATAAAGAGAATACCTGCGTCAACCGGCCCAAGCCGTTGTGAGGATCAAGGAGACAGGCTTTGCCCACCCTCAAACACAAGGTAAATGCCAGCCACGCTGATGATACAATTATGGTTGTGCCTTTTCATAAAGGGGGCATTGTCCACACCCTTCCTCAAGTCTGGCATCTAGATCTCCCCCTACTCCTCCAGCGTGAGGCTCTCCTTCCTTCTGAATCCTCAGTCTCTTACTAGGTTCACCGGCCAAAAATCTCAGTTGGTATCCATGACCACACTTAATTCAGGTTGAGTTTAGAGTCCCCTAAAATGCCTACGTCTTTTTCACATCAGGATTTCATATTCACTTTGCTTATTACCCACATTCTGTCCATCCATGAACAGGCCTTTATTTTATTTTATTTTTTTAAATTTTATTACTCAATACCTCTTTAGATGTTGTTGGCCACTATCTGTTTTAAATGTCCCACATTGTACTTACTCTCTATGGTATCTGGCCTAATCAATAAATAGATGCAGCCCCCCCCCCCGCCTCAATCTGAAGCCCCTTTGATTAGATTTATAAGACTGCAGGCAAATAAATTCTTACTAGTCCACATTACAAATGAGATAATATCTCTAAAGCATTTTAACACAGTGCCTGGTGCTTATAAATGCTTGTTCCTTCCCCTTTGCTCCACCTCTAGCCAGGGGTCTGTTACCTCTGTATTTTAATCCATGGTTCATATCCTTGATTACCTTTTGGGACATGGTATTTGGCTTCACATATTTCTGCTAGCTGTCCTTATATGTTGGATGCCAAACCCTTATCCAATAAATCAGATACAAAGATCTTTTTTACCTAGTCAATGACTTCCTTCTTAGGCTAGATGTGTTAATTTTGCTTGTGCAAAAGCTTTTCAAATCCACAGAATCAAATTATCTATTTTA
The DNA here is from genome assembly GCF_027887165.1 of Monodelphis domestica. Lineage (NCBI taxonomy): Eukaryota > Metazoa > Chordata > Mammalia > Didelphimorphia > Didelphidae > Monodelphis > Monodelphis domestica. The sequence continues at coordinate 21,756,461 of NC_077229.1, forward strand.
TCTTTCATATTTGCCTCTACCCTTTGTTTGGTTAAGAATTAATTTCCTGCCCGTATCTAGAAAGGCATGTGATCTCCTTTTCTAATGTTTTTTAATGGTGTGAGCATTAATATTCAGCTACTATGTCAATTTTGAATTTATTATGCAGTACAATAGTAACAAGATACTGGTCTAAGTTGAATTCCTACAAGACTATTTTCCAGTTTTCCCATCAATTTTTATCAAACAGGGAGTTCTTCTCTAAGCAATTTGTGTTTTGGGATTTCGAAAACATTGGATTATTGAGTTGTTCAGTTGTTCCATTATTTCTGATTCTCTCCTGTCTATACTTTTTTGTTTTTTTAACTTATACCAAATGATTTTGCTGACTGTTGTTTTACAATATAGCCTGAAGTCTAATGGTACTATTCCTCTTTCATTGCTGACCTTTTCCATTAATTAATAATAAGTAAATTATAAGAAAAATGCAAGTCAAAGCAACTCTTTTTTTAGGGTTTCACCTCACATCCAGCAAATTGGCAAAGATGGCAACAATCGACGTTGGAGGAAGTGTGGAAAGACAAACACACAAATCCATTATTGGCAGAAATGTGAATTAGTACAACTAACCATTCTAGAAAACACAAAACAATTGAAAAGAAATGTTGCAAAATTACTAAAAAAACAAACTCAGACCCAAAGAAGAGATGTGAGAATGCTCCTTCCCATTCTTCTTTGAAGAGCTACAGGTGTCCAAAAGAGTGGGCCACTGTATATAATATCAGATTTTTTCAGTCTTACTTAATTTTTTTTCTCTTTTTCCTCTTCCTCTTTTTAAAAATTCTTTGTAAAAGGGTCATTCTCTGTGACGAGGCAGGGAGAAATCTAGGCAATGTAAAAACAAAATACATCTATCCATAAAAACCTATTTCTTTTAAAAAGATGTGGTCCAGAAATCCAAATCCCATCCTCAAATTCATCTTCTTCATCAGCCATCTGCTTTTCTCCTCTGTGGCCCCCAGTCTTAATGAATAACAATGACAAAAAAACCATCTATGGTGCTAGTCTTGCCTCAAACTTCATCATTTTGGGCCGTGCTTTTGATGTACCCCCTGACACTGTCATCTGCCTGTAAGTAAATCACCAGAACCGTGCCGAAGTTAACAACAACTACTGCCTCAGTGTCCCTTCCCATCCTCCACTCCTCTGACATTCCTAGACGATCTCCCATCCCTCAGCATCTAACCTGATTTCTCTTCAGGGCAAGCACTTGGCTCCCTCCAAACACCCAGCCAATGGTCTCTCCTCCTGCCAATCTCCAGACAAAGGGTCAAGTCTCACCTCTTCAGGGAAGGAGGCTGCCTCTTTAGATTCTTTTAATTTCACTTCAAGGAGACAAAAGAGGAACTTCATTCCTCCTCACTGGACATCAAGAGAAAATTAAAAAATGTTTGAGGGGCTTCCTATTCAGGTGTAAGCTGGCCTAGAGAACCCTTTAGGTCCCTTCCAACTCAGATTCTGTCCTCACAATAACCCTATGAAGCAACTAGGAGTATTACTTCCATTTGACAGATGATGAAACTAAGGCTTATCTGTAAAATGGGCCAATAATAACTGAGAGGTTAGGTAACTTATCATAGTTCCATAGCCATTAACTGTAACCTTTACCTTCTTTCAGGCTCCCAGGCCAATCCAGTGCTCTCTCCACTACCACATAAACCATCAAAGTAAATCTGGGACATTCCACACTGTAGCCACCCCCACCCAAAAAATCTTTATCCAGGCAATGCTGAAGTCTAAAGTGTGTGACTAAATTGGGAATGAATGCATTGCTGGTGGAGTTGTGAACCGATCCAATCATTCTAGAGGACAATTTGGAACTAAACCCAAAGGACTGTAAAACAACACATACCTTCTGATCCAGTCATACCATTACTAGGTCTGTATCCCAAAGAGATTTAGAAAAATGGTAAAGGATCTGCTTGTACAAAAATATTTATAGCTGCCCTCTTTGTGGCAGCAAAGAATTGGAAACTAAAGGGATGTCCATCAATTGGAGAAAGGCTGAACAAATTGTGGTAAATGTTGGTGATGAAATACTATTGTGCTGTCAGGAAGGATGAACAGGAGGATTTCAGAAAGAGGTGGAAAGTCCTACCTGAACTGATGCGCAGTGAAATAAGCAGAACCAGGAGACTGCACACAGAAACAGCCACATTGCTGGATGATCAGCTGTGATAGTCTTTGCTACCCTCAGCAATTCAATGATCCAGAACAATTCTGAGGTAAGGACTTAGGGCAAAGACTGTTCCCCACCTCCAGAGAAAGAACTGTTGGAGTAGGAATGCAGCTGAAAGCATACAGTTTTTCTCTTGTTTATTTGGGTATATGTTTGGCAGTTTTGATTTTATTAGATTATTCACTTACAAAAATGAACAATATGGAAATATGTTTTGCATGGTAATACATGTATAACCCAGGCTGAATTATTTGCCAGCTCCAGAAGGGGGAAGGGAATGAGAGAGGGAGACCATTTGAGACACATAACTTCTGAAAACTTATGTGGAATTTGTTATTACACATAATTGTTTTTTAAAAAATTTAAATATATAAAGTGTGTGACTATTAAGGAAAAAACAATCTTGAGAGCTAGAGAAGCAGACTCTCCGAGTTCCTGAGGAAATGAGGTGTTCCATCCCCGCCTAGTGGTCCTGGCTAGGCTGCATCTGCTCCCTTTGGGCTGGAGAGGAGGGGTTCAAGATTGTTCTCTGAAAAAAAGGATGATCGTCCTTATTAATAAATCCCAAGCACTAACAATGTTCTAGAACACGACGATTCGTCATCTGAATCAGCCAAGGCAGAGACAGAAGGGAGGAACACGTCATCCCCCTCTAACGCTCCAGAAAGGCCGAGTGACCAGCTGGTTAAGAAGATATGCAAGCTGAAGAAAACGTAACTCGGATTTCCAAAACACTTAGAGCAAAGACTTTCAAAAGCTTTTAAGTGGTGAAGCCAAAAATAAATAAGCCCCAGAAATGTTCTTGGAGCAGAACGCCAAGTAACTGTGACAAGCACAAGAGGGACTGGAAGTGGGATAAGTGCAAACAAAGACAGGGGAAGTTTCAAAGAGAAGTTCAGGGCATGAACAGTGAGGATGGGGAGGGAACAGGAACTGGGGAAAGGCCTCGGGAGCCTCCCTAAACAAGGTCCGTCAGCCAGCCTGCTGGCACAGGCAGTCTCCGACCTCAGATCCCTCTGCCCACCACGACAAGGCAGGGCGGTGAAGGGCAGATGAGCCGACAAGCACACTCAGCCCTCGGACAGCAAAGGGGAAGGCTAGAAACTCTAATCCTGAGGCCTTCTTGTCCTTCTCGCACCCCCTATTCCCAGCGAAGGCCTTGTCATTCCACCCCGCAGCAGGGCTTTAACAGGGCCTCCACATATCAGATCCCTTTCCCCCCCGATCCCATCTACACACCCACTCCTGCCAACTCATCTTTCTAATGCACGGCTCTGATTGCATTACCTCACTGTTCCAATGACTTCTGGGGCTCCCCTTTCCCTAACAACCTTTGAATTCCTTACGCAGTGGATCAAGGGCTGTAGTTTCCAAGCCCTTCCCCAGTCTGACTGCAACCTATCTGTGCAGGCTTCTAGAATGCTATTGTCCAGCTTCCCGGAATAGAGTCCGGGTCATTCAGCAACCAAGCGTGAGCTCCCATTCTTATCCACTAGGAAGAGAATGCTCTTACCTTTCCCCAATCATCTCTGGGGGGAGACATTGGCTCAGATGTCTTCTCCTCGCTAAGCTCTGGGCCTGCAGTCAGAAGGACCTGCATTCAAGCTTGGCCTCCAACACTTACTAGCTGTGTGACCCTGAGCAAGTCCCTGAGACGGCCTCCCTCAGCTCCCAACTATAAAATGGGCGCAATAATAGCCCCTACCTACCTCTCCAGGTTGTCATAAGGTCAGACACAATACTACCTGTAAAATGCTCTGCGCAGGGCCTGGCAGGCCCTGCCTTCCTCCTCACCCACTTATCGTGGTCTAATACGGAGTATAGTTTTACCTCTATATCTTTTACCATTCCGATGAGATTGTAATCCTCTCAGCCATTTCTAATTTATTTTTCTATCCCCTTGGGGGACTACCCCAATGCATAGTGTACCGATCTACGGAGTAAGAGTTCAATAGTTCGTTGAATTTAAGACTATCTGATCCCATTAATTCATTGCTGGTGGAGTTGTGAACTGATCCAACCATTCTGGAGGGCAATTTGGAACTATGCCCAAAGGGTGACAAAAGAATGTCTGCCTTTTGATCCAGCCATAGCACTGCTGGGTCTGTACCCCAAAGAGATAATGGACACAAAGACTTGTACAAGAATATTCATAGCTGCGCTCTTTGTGGTGGCCCAAAACTGGAAAACGAGGGGATGCCCATCAATTGGGGAATGGCTGAACAAACTGTGGTATATGTTGGTGATGGAATACTATTGCGCTCAAAGGAATAATAAAGTGGAGGAATTCCATGGAGACTGGAACAACCTCCAGGAAGTGATGCAGAGCGAGAGGAGCAGAACCAGGAGAACATTGTACACAGAGACTAATACACTGTGGTATAATCGAACGTAATGGACTTCTCCATTAGGGGCAGTGTAGTGTCCCTGAACAACTTGCAGGGATCCAGGAGAAAAAACACCATTCATAAGCAAAGGATAAACTATGGGAGTGGAAACACCGAGGAAAAGCAACTGCCTGAATACAGAGGTTGAGGGGACATGACAGAGGAGAGACTCTAAATGAACACTCTAATGCAAATATTATCAACAAAGCAATGGGCTCAAATCAAGAAAACATCTAATGCCCAGTGGACTTACGCGTCGGCTATGGGGGGTGGGGGGGAGGAAAAGAAAATGATCTATGTCTTTAATGAATAATGCTTGGAAATGATCAAATAAAATATTAAAAAAAAAAAGACTATCTAGTCCCTATGTGAAGTCCCAGCACTTAGCAAAGTGCCTAGAACGGAGCAGACTCCTACCCAATATTTAGTAACAAGGCAATTCTCTATTCACCTGAACCTGCCATAGTCACATCACCCCAAGGACCCAGAGTGTTGAGACCACTTCCTATCTAGGATCGAAGAACAAACTCAGACTTCAGCCCTTTAGTCGTGCTCTGGGCACGCATGCAATTTCTTGGGTCTCTCAAGCCCTGCCTGCTCTCTCCTCTGAATCCTGACTCCTTCCTCTCACTTGGCTGACATGTTGAGCCTCCATATAGTCTTCTGACTGTTCCTCCCACAAGATCCTCCATCTCCCAATCCCAGACATTTTCCCTGACGCCCACATCCCCTCCTGGTGGCTGCCTCCTGGCTTCCCCAGCTTCCTTCAAGTTTCAGCTAAAATCCCACCTTCTATGGGAAGCCCTTCCTAATGGCCCACAACAGTGGTGTCTTCCCTCTGCTGACCAGCGCAATTCATCCACGTGTGGGTGTTGTCTGTACATAGTTATTTCGTGTTGTCTCCTCCCATTTAGACCATGAGCTCCTCAGGAGCAGACAAGCTTTTGTCTCTCTTTGCATCCCCTACATTTAGCAGAGTGCCTGGAGCATAGTAGGCACTTAATGCTTGACCAGCCTCTGCTGGGACTTCCTCATTCTTCTCCCTGCATCAGAATAGAAATGGAAGGGATAGAGAAAAGAGAAGAGAAAGAAGAGGAGGATTTACAGCATTTCCTGACCTTTAAATTATCTTGTTGGCAAAGGTGAGGGAATACAAGGATGGGACACTACAAATGCCATCAGAGAGAATCTGCCCATTCCTTGGTTTTGCCGAAATGCTGCCTTTCTTTTCCCGTTACAAGAGAAAGCTTACTGGGCAAGGAAGGAAGGATATGTTCACAAATGTGAGAGAATAATAAAAAATGTAATTGAAATGAATGTTTTTTTAAAATAAAAAATGCCCTTTAGACCTTAAAGTGTATACTATAGGCCTCAGTGATTAATTTTTCAGCAATTACAATTTTCAAGTTGATATCTTGTAAGGCAGAAGAGTTGCAATCTGTGTTGCTGAAGGGAATAATTACCGATCCTTGAATTACTGAAGCAAACGTACGCACAACCAACATAGCAGGGACCAGCTGTCAATCATATCAAAAGCCTCTCCATCACACTCAGAAAACTTGAGTGTGGCTCTCATGTCATTGAGAGATATTTATAGAATCCCAATCTAACTTTCCCTATAGATTCTCTCAATTCACACAGCCACCCCGCAGGTTCCGGCCGTGACACCTCTCACCTGGATTACTGCAGCAGCCTTCTGACTGGTCTCTCTGCCTCCAAGGTCTCGTCCCTCCATACTGAGGTCAAAGGGATCTTCCTATAGCCGGAGTCTGATGACATCATTGCCCAAACCCACTAGTTCCTTACTTCCTCTAGGATTAAATAACAACCACTGGGTTTGGCATTTGGAGTCCTTCAAACTGGGATCCAAACCACCTCACTGTCAGTGACTCATCTTCGCCCACTTAATCAATGTTCTTTCTGGAAGCACTTACCCTTTTCTCCTTGTTTCTGTCTGTTTATTAGGACCTGCTCCTAGGACATACAGGGGGCTGCACAGAAGAACCAGATAAGTCAGCCAGTGTCCAAAGCAGTGGGTGCTTTAGCCTGGCAAACTATGGTGAGGAAAGGCCTCCCCAAATGGCTTAACTAGAGGCGGTTCAGAGAGCAGTGGGGGACCTGGCACAGCCTGACCCCACACTCTGCCTCACTTGGGCTCTGGGTCCTTCCTCTCTCCATGTGACAGGATGTGGTCCAGTCGGGAGGGGAAGAGGCCAGGGGACCCTGGTCGGGGCATCTCACCAGTAAAACGAGATGGCTTCTAGGGTTCCTTCCAGCCTAGATCTATAGCCCCAGGATCTTAGCAGTTCAGAGAGCCTAAGCAGGACCCCAGGTGCTTCTCCAGGAACTCCTCCTGAGGTGACCTTCCACTTCCAGGGAATATGCCTTGTGCACAGATGTATTCACACCCCTCCAGAGCCTCAGGGGTTGGCCCAGCATCTCCAGGCCACTGACAGCTTACACATGCTGAAGGTATATGACCGCTTACCCTCCTCGGGGATCACAGGGAGGACTAAGGCTCCTGCTGTTCCGTCCCCCCCCCCAGATGCTTCTTTCTTCCTCCTACGCTAGTCCCTCCTCTTTCTCCTACAAAGTCTAAAACCTACCTAAGGTCTCCATGCCACCTGGAGGGACAGGTAGGTATCCGGGTGCCTGGAGAAACATCCCTTCTGAACAAAGAACAAAAGTAATTCCAATGAAATCACCACCTCCCGGAATGTGGTCTGCAAGAGCTCTATAAAGACGTTTTTTGGATTTTGCAATTAAGTAACTCGTTGAAAATACCAACATTTTAGGGGCATCTAGGCAGCCCGGTGGACAGCCCCTTACCGCACCTACACTGTGCCCCCCCAGCCAAGATCCACCTGAGCTTCATTTCAGTGAAAGATGGAGCGCACACCCAAAGGGCCACAAAACCAGGCATACCTTTTGACCCAACATTAACACTGTAGGTCTGTATCCCTAAAACGATCAAGGGAAGGGAAAAGGACATATTTATACAAAAATATTTCCATTGGAAATCAAGGGGACACCTTGGGGCTTGGAGAATCCATTGGGGAAGGGCTAGATGAGTGGTGAGCTATGGTAGGTGATGGTGATGGAATGCTATTGTGCCATAAGAAATGACCAACAGGAGGAGTTCAGGAAAAGCTGGGAAGACTTTCATGAAGGGATGTATGCAGTCACATGACTCTCCCCAGCCAAAGAAGGAACTGCAGGCGTCCCAACATGCATTTGAAGCTGGGAGACCTGCAGTTCTACTATATTCTACTGTGGCCAAGTCATTTCTTTTCCAGCTTCTGCCCCGTCTGCACAGGGATCATCTCTAAAGCCCCTTCCAGATGGAGATCAAAGGCCTTCATTCAGCCCACTTCCTTCAGCACTGGGCCTTCAGAGAGGAAAACCTAGGTTCAAAGCTAACTTAAAACACTTTCTAGCTGTGTCACCCTGGGCAAGTCACTTAACCCTGACTGCCTAGCCTTTTGCCACAGTTCTGTCTTAGAATCGATACTAAGGGGACAGGGCAGCTAGGTGGCTCAACAGACAGAGCCTCGGAGATAGGAGGTCCTGAGTTCACATCTGGCCTCAGACACTTCCTAGCTGTGTGACCCTGGGCAAGTCACTTAACCCCAAATGCCTGACCCTTATCCCTCTTCTGTCTTGGAATCAAACAAACAGAATTTTGTACTGGAAAAAACACTAGATTTGGAAGATCTAGATTTAAATCCTGACTTTGCTACTTACTAGCTATGCCCCTTAGAACCAGGCACTTAATTTATCTTGGCCTGAGTTTCTTTATCTCTATGATGGGAATAATGCTACTCGTACCACCCACCTCACAACACTACTTTAACATGTTACTTATTATTCCACTCAGTGTTCCTGATGGTATGGATGATTCTGCCATTTATAAAACCTAATATGTGCTAGTATGATTGATAGCTTTAGCTTTCAATAATATCTGCTTTGAGAGGTAATACCAACCCCAAGTTGCAAAGCAGGCTTGTCTGCAACAGAACAAGCAGTATGGGAATCTCTTAAAACTCAATATAATAAGAAATGATAAGCAAAATATTACAAAAAAAAGCTGGAAAGATCTGCAGGAAGTGATGTGGAGAAAAATAAGCAGAACTGGGAGAACAGTGCATACAATAAGAGCAATACTGGACGATGATTATCTGTGAAAACTTGGCTACTCTGAGCAATGCAATGAGCTGAGACAATCCTGAATTATGACAGGCAATGCTCTCCACCTCCAGAGAAAGAACTGTTGGAGTCGTCTTTCACATCAGTGTATTTATGGTTATGGCTCTTACAACAATGACCAATATGGAAGTGTGTTTTGCATAAGGATAAAAATAAAATTAAAAAAAAAAACTCAACATAGAGAATCTTCAAAATCTGGCTCTTTTTCTTGATGCATTATTGTGGAAAAATCCTGAAAGGCTATTCCCATTTCCTGGCAAATTATGTGCAGCACCTTATTTCTCAAAATGACTAACATCAAAATAACTCTTTCAAATATAGAAATTCTCCAAAACATCAAGCTAATTGCGTAAAATGCTTCAAGGAAGACCTGGAGGATGGGGGCAGTAGAAGGGCTGTTCCCTTATTCTCTTCAGTAAAAGTGTGACTTGTTAACATGAGAGAACCTGAATCATATACTATCCAAATTCTGAAACATGAACCTTCTTAGAAAGTCACCTAAACTTGACCTCCTCTGGCTGAGAATTCCACAAGTGCCATTCGTCCCAAACCCACGTGCCAGGAAGATCACTGAATCATGCTCTTGCTCTCACCAGAGTTCTTCGAGCCTCTACTAGCACACACCACCCAGCTGCTCTCAAATGGACATTCCAAAGGGCTTTGCACACAAATCTTTCCTCTAGAAATTTCAGGATGAAGCCACTTGTCAAATCACAGCAGCCCAGTGAGGTCTTCATCTTTTTTGAATTTCAGACCTCTTTAGTAGACCTTTCTGAGAATCCTGTTTTCAAATGCATCAAATATGATACTCAGGATCACAAAGGAAACTTGAAATAAAGACAGAATTCTTCTCCTGGTCAAATTCACAGCCTCACAGAAATCTAGCTACAGACCCTTGGACTCAACAAAATCTACTACTCTAAAACAAACTAAAGAACATCCTGCTCATTAAGAGCTGGAAAAGTCCTAGTATGTCATCCACTGCAGAACAACCCCAATAAACATCTTCCCCTGCCCTCTGCCATCTGCCAAGGCCAGGGAAAGCATGAGCTCTGGAATTCCTGCCTTTTCTAAGAGCTCTTTTAGTGGAACTGAGTCATAGGCACTTCCTTTAGGTGCTTGCCTTCTTTAGTTTTTACTCTGTCCTCTAGAGGCTTCCACATTTACAATCTTAGGACAATCACACACACACACACACACACACACTCTCTCTCTCTCTCTTTCTCTCTCTCTCTCTCTCTCTCTCTCTCTCTCTCTCTCTCTCTCTCTCTCTCTCTCTCTCTCTCTCTCTCTCTTCTCTCTTTCTCTCTCTCTCCCTCCCTCTAATCCAGGCCAGTAACCAATCCCCTTCATCTTTTCCAACAGTTTCGTGGCCCTCCACCTCACCATCCTCCCTCAAATCACCCACTCCGGTTCTTTTGATATCAGTCATTTTGAGAAATAAGGTACTACGTATCATTTGCCAATAAATGGGAAGGACCATCCTTTCCAACACCTCTACTATTTCCCCTTCTACAACAGAGGATAATGAAATACCTCAAAGATCTAGGGGAGCTACCTTCACTGAAAGAGTGCACCCCCTCTGCCACTAAATCAATGGTCTTCAAGCGTCCGCAGGGCCAAACAACTTAGCACTCCATGGCCAGATCTGATGAACTTATCTTAGCTAGGCCAGGCCTCAAGAGGGACATGGGGTCAATCCATCACCAAGCTGCTCCCTAACACTGCCTGCACTCCCCTGCAATAGACTCGGAGAACGCATGCGTCAAGTTCTGCTTGACAAATTACTTGTGGATCAACGAACCAGGATGAGAAAAACGGTTCTGGGATTACAGGAGGACCAAATCACCAGACTGACAGACAAACATGCAGACAATCTTCTTGCTGAGCAGTGGCAGAGTTTAATGAGTTGGGGTACAAACTTTACAGGGGAAATGACCTAGACTGAGGGATTAGGTAAGCCTTTTGCAGGGACATGGTTTAGTAATGATTTACAAGATGGATGCAATGGATGTAGATTACCTCAGCGATTTCTATAGGATAATAAATCACAGGTAACATGTCAATTCAACATGTCAACATATGACCCAATACTGTATGTTCTTCTCACAGAATTCTTATATTATTAATTTTCTTGGCAGGATATCTAGTATTTAGAGAAGTGAAAAGTTTGCTTTTTCTCATGCTGGGGAGTCAACTACATGTTTGATGATTCCTAGCTTATGGCTCTGATTTTATTGGGGCCTACTCTCACTACTGGAGGCTACATCTGCTCCTTTTTTATTTAAATTAAACAAATAAAGGCAAGGTAAGTGAGTGTATGGTTTGGATAGATTGTATAAAAGACCAGAAAGCTAAATTCTAATTCTGTTTGCTTGGAAATGGAGCTTTGGGAATTTCATTTTTTATTTGGGCCTTTTTCCAGAATACACTATGTCCTTAGTGTTTTGTCAGAGGCAGACATTTCTCCATGGCTTTCGCATAGGAGCTAAGATGACTTTCACTCAAGGGTCTTCATTTATGGTCAATCAGATTTATTAAGCATCTACTACAAGTCAAGCCACTTCTCTAAGCCACAGATGATAATAAAAAAGGTCCTTAGGGAGTTTCCAATCTACTAGGGGAGACAACATGCAAACAAATCTATATATAAAGCAAGGTCTGGATGAACAGAGGGAAGGCCCTACAATTAAAAAGGGTTGGGGAAGGCTTTCAGTAAAAAAAGAGCTCTTAGTTGGGCCTTTCAGGAAGCCAGGGAGATCAAAAGCTGAGCAGAGAAGGAAGAACGTTCTGCACCATGAGGAGGACATTAGCTGAAGGGAACAAAATTTAACTAAAAACCCCTCTTCTCTTTATCCCAGCCCAACTCTAGGCTAAAAGCTCTCACTACTTTTCTAAAATCAAGTTTTCATGACTGATCAAACAATAGACATTAAGTGAATGCGATATGAAAAGTGCCATGCTAGGAGCTTAATTTCTTCCCCCTCAAATACTTCACTCAAAGAATTTCTGACAAATATGGGAAATGACACTCTTGTGTGTGTGTGTGGGTGGTATCCCACCTCCAGAGATGTGAGTGTTATACCTAAAAAATGAGGATTTCTTCCTAAGGGCCCTACCTGGACTGCCACAGTGACTTCTCCCCACTCCAATCCATCCTCCATCCAAACACCAAAGGGATTTTCCTAACCCACAGGTGTGACCATGTTGCCTCATCCCCAACTCAATAAGCTCTAACAGCTCCATCCAAAATGCTTTGCTTGGCATTCAAGGCCCTTCACAACCTTGATGGCCTCCTTCCTTTCCAAGCTTCTGTACCTTACAGCTCTCTCCCATGTATTCTTCTATACTCTAGCTCCCAAACTCAGCTTTTTCTCTGGCTGTCTCCAATCCCAGGAATGTCCCCCCACCCATCTCTGTCTCCTGGCTTCTGTAAAGATTAAAATTTAGGGGAGACGGGGAGACTGAGGCAGGTAGAAATTAGTTTCTCTCTGCAAGGAGTATTATATTTTTTAGAGGTTTATTAAAGATTAAAAATATACAAGTAAGAAACATGTGCCTAGGCCAGAGGCCTAGACAAAATAACCTCACATCACTCAAGAGACCGCCTGCTCCAAAACAGAAGTCCAAAAAGAGCCAAAACCCCTCAAAAGCCTTTGAATCAGCTTAAATACCTCCTCGATCTCGGCCCAGGTGAGATTACAAGGCATTCTGGGGAAGTGGAGCAAAGGCTCATGGGGATTGTAGTCCTGTATTCGAGTCTATTTTTTACACTTCCCTGGCATCCTCCAAGCCTCAGCTAAAATCTTTTCTCATCTAAGAAACCTCTCAGGATGTCCCTCAATGCTGCTGTCTACCCTCAGTTGATTGTCTCCAATTTAGCCAGCCTAGAGTTTAGTTTGTTTGAGCTTAGTTTTGTGCCCGTCATCTTCACCAACGTGATCACCAGCTTCTCCCACTCCATACATGTTACCAAATGAGGCCAGGAACAGATGTTTCCAAATCCAAAGTTCATATGTGGAAAAACTGTCCATTCATGGATCATAATGAGCCACTCAAAATCACACACAAGACGGAGTCTTTACCTTCTGATCCACCCTGTTAAAGCCGATTCCACTCTTCCTGCTCTACAATCCTCTTCTGTACTCTATAAAACCATTACTAGATATTGCTAACACTAATAAAGCACCAAAGAGTGCCAAGAACTTTTTACAAATATTATCTCATTTAATCTCCACAGCAACTATTATCGATATTAAGGGGCAGCTATGGGGCACAGTGCATAGAGAGCTAGGCCTGGCATCAGGAAGAGCTGAGTTCAAATCCAGCTTCAGACATTTGCTAGCTAGGTGACTCTGGGCAAGTCTATTTGCCTCAGTTTCCTTATCTGTAAAGTGGGGGTGATAATAGCACCTACCTCCCAAGACTAGTTATACCTCTTTTACAGTGGAGGAAACTGAGGCAATCGGCAGTTTAGGGACTTACCCAGGGTCTCACAGCTAATAAGTACCTCAGGCAATATTTAAATTCAGGTCTTCCTGACTCTTGCCCCTTACCGCACCTACACTGTGCCCCCCCAGCCAAGATCCACCTGAGCTTCATTTCAGTAAAAGATGGAGCGCACACCCAAAGGACCACAAAACCAGGCATACCTTTTGACCCAACATTAACACTGTAGGTCTGTATCCCAAAACGATCAAGGGAAGGGAAAAGGACATATTTATACAAAAATATTTCCATTGGAAATCAAGGGGATGCCTTGGGGCTTGGAGAATCCATTGGGGAAGGGCTAGATGAGTGGTGAGCTATGGTAGGTGATGGTGATGGAATGCTATTGTGCCATAAGGAATGACCAACAGGAGGAGTTCAGGAAAAGCTGGGAAGACTTTCATGAAGGGATGTATGCAGTCACATGACTCTCCCCAGCCAAAGAAGGAACTGCAGGCGTCCCAACATGCATTTGAAGCTGGGAGACCTGCAGTTCTACTATATTCTACTGTGGCCAAGTCATTTCTTTTCCAGCTTCTGCCCCGTCTGCACAGGGATCATCTCTAAAGCCCCTTCCAGATGGAGATCAATGGCCTTCATTCAGCCCACCTCCCTCAGTTTCCTCATTTGTAAAAAGAAGGGCTTGGACCTGACTACTACAGCCTCTTTCGGCACCACAGAGCAGTGTGGCCTAGTACAAAGGGCCCTGAACTGGGAATCAGGAGGCCTGGGTTCCACTCCAACACTTACTAGCCAAGAGGCTTCGGACAAGTCACTTCCCTTCTGTAAAGTGAGAGGAGTGGGCCCTGCAGCCCCAACAGCCAGAGGAAGAGGATCTAATCTGTCCCTCCCACAGGACACAAAGTGCCCCCCACACATTCTCTCCACCCCGCGCACTCTCCACCCAAGACAAAAGCTGGGCTGCTACAGATGATTCCCACGCTTTAGGCCCGGCTCTCTCCCCCCTCCAAAGAGGAGCCCGGGGCCCTTCCTTGAGGTCTTCAAGCGGAGCTGTGCCGCCCCTTGCCAGGAAGGGTCCAGTGCCCGACGGTGGGCTGGACATCCCGAAGCTCCTCACAACGCTCAAATTACCCCCCACCTCCTTAGGTGGGGGCGGCCATTAGTCATTGGGGGGTCGGCCAGCATGGGCACATTTCTACGCTGGCACACCATGTACATGCGTGCTTATGTGGACACACACTAAGATCTGTCCGTGCTCATCCATGTCTACCCCTATATTGCCTCCGCATACCATGTGGCCCTGCCTGCGGGGAGGTGTGCATACACATCTACAGATCTCTAGACTTGCGAATGTGTGAATGTGCACAGGTGAACTCTCAACTTCAGTGCCCTCAGCAACCTGTCTACACTAGTGAGTGTGCCGGGCTGGGCAAGGGAAGGGTCCGAGGAGTCTCCAGGATGAGGCCCTACATGTGGCTAGGTCCAGCGGGAGAGGCCATACAGCCATTGCCCCCATTTCATGAAGGAATAAGTCGAGGTTCTGCGAAGGCAGCGAGAAGCCTTGACTCTGGCCCGCCCCATTTGGATTTCCCTGGCGCAGTGTCAGGCCGAGGAGTCCCAAGAGCTGGACAGACCAGGATTCTGGAACCCCTAAACCCCTCAGAGGTAGCCCCTAGGCCCCGCCTCTAGGGTAGGTGGAGGCGTTCCCAAATACGTAATCGGCCACGACCCCGCCCCGGGACTCAGGGCGGGGCACTGGTAGACCACGTGGCCAAGCCAAGGCCCGCCCCCGGAGGCGGGGCTCCCCGGGGCGGTGCACACACCAGGTGCTCAATGAGTGCAGGCCAACAGGCTTTCTCCCTGACTTAACTGAGGGACCAGACGTACGTACGGCCGGCGCCCCTACCTCGCAATTGAACTCCATCTCGGCGTCCATAGTGACGATACGTACGGTGAATGTCTTGGGTTGCTTCCTCTTGAGGGAGCTGAAGCTCATGCGGGACGCAATGGCCCCGGCCATGGCGAGGCCCCGGCCCCGCACGGAACCCGCCTGGCCCGGGCCCGGCTCAGCCCACTGGCCGCCCAGGCCTCAGGGCTGCCAGGGCGCCTGCGCGGAGCCGGGGGGCCTCATGGCGCCTGCGCGGAGCCGCGCGGCCTCGGGCCTCGGCCCCCGTCCCCAGGCTCAGCCCTCGGCCCGCCGGCCGGCTGCCCACCCCACGGGCCCGGGCAGCGGGGACGGGATCACTCCGCGGTGGGCAGCGGCCGTACGTGGGTGCTGACGACCTCGAGCGGCCCCGACACCTCGCCACGCTCCGCTCCCGGCGCTTCCGTCCCGCCCCGGAGGAACCGCGGCCGAGCGGGCACGCGAGCGAGTGACGGGGGCGCGCGCGCGCTCCCAGGAGCTGCCCGGTCTGTCACAGTCCGCTGGGCGCGCGCTCCCCGACCGCAGCCTGAGACGCTGGCGGCAACCGAGCCGAGCTGGGATTGGTCAGATACGCCTCCTCGCCCCACCCCGATCTGAGCTGGGCTTGGAGACTCCGTCTCGGCTCCGTGAAGAGCATTGGCCAATAGCAAGTTGGGCTCCGCCGCGTTTAAGGCCTGACTGAGCGCTGAGTGGCCAAAATGGCTGTCACTCTGAATGTCTTTGTTTCCTTGGGGTCCGCCTTCTTCCTCTTGAGAGCTAAAGAAGAAAGCGAGGCTGGACTCTGGGCGAGGCCGGAGCACAGCATATCTTTGACGTCACTGAATAGGGATGCGAAGGGGCAGGGCATAGCGGAGAGCGCCTTCGCTAGGTACCTGGTCCTGCCACGGAGCTCTCGCACAGCTTGTTCCCTGTGCATCCCATGTTCTCGCTTTCCATCCTCTCTGCCAGAGTTTTCCTTATAAAATACAACTTATATCGTACTTTCATTCAATCTATAATATATGTATTAAACCCTTGCCTTCCATTTTAGAATCAATACTATACATTAGTTCCAAGGCAGAGAAGTGGTAAGGGATATGCAAGGCGGGCAGTAAGTGACTTGCTCAGTTACACCACTAGAAGTGTCTGGGACTCTATTTGAACCTAGGACCTCTCGTCTCTATGCCTGGCTCTCAATCCCCTGAGCCACCTAGCTGTAGGTGCAGGTAAAGGTTTTTTGTTTTGTTTTGTTTTTAAGCCTAGACAATGTATTTCAGGAAATCACCAAAGAATCTGCCCAGATCTTTTAGAACTAGAGACAAAGATAGAACCCATCGCCTCCTGAAAGAAACCTCAAAAGGAAAAGTCTTGGGAATGTCAGTCAAAATTCAGAGATCACGTCAAAGAATAAATATACTGCAAACATGCAGGAAAAAAAGCAGTTCAAGTACCAAGAACGAAAGTCAGGATCACACAAAAGAAGCCTTGGAATACAATATCCCAAGAGGCAAAAATAATAAGCTTATAGCCCAGAATAAATCAGGAAGAAGTGGTTGGAATCTGATGAAACTCTTGATCTGATATGGACAAAGGAGACTCAACCACACAGAGTTTTGTGCAGAAATACATTCAGGTTGGGGAGAGGATAGTCATAAGCAAAACAAATTTTATTTATAAGTGAGAGCTTAAAAGACATAGGGAGAACAGTTAGTAAATTGTTTCAATAGATCAAAAATGGGAGGGGGGAGAAGGAAGTAGAAAAGCAAAATTAGTGAACAAATCAACCAAGTCTCACAGGATATACAGTGTTCCACATCCATGGTCTTCCATCTCTCCAATGAAGGGATGGAAGCACCCTCCATGGGGGAGAGAGAAGCATATATGTTTATGGTTGTTAGTTGTCCTTTGTACTCAAAGAGAACCGAAATGGCATCATTGTGTTGAGGTAAATGTACAATTAGTCCAAGTGTAGCTGATGAGACCAGTATGAGCTCAGAAGGCTCTACCACAGGTTGAATCCAATGGCCCGGATGAATATTAGGGATGGAGATGTCACTAAACTTGTGCATCTTTTGAGTTACTGCAATTCTGCTCTGCCCATTGGGCATGTCTCATGTCTCACAATCGATACCAAACTTCAGAAGAACCTTGAGAGTCTCCTTGTATTTTTCTTCAGGCCTCCATTTGAGCACTTGCCTTGTCTGAGTTCTCTGTATAAGTCTTTTAGGCGTTTGAATAACATGCCCAGCCCATCAGAGTTGTGTTCTGTGCTGTAGAGTCTGAAGGTTTGGCAGTGCAGCTCAGGAGAGAACTTCAGTGTCGAGGATCTTATCATGCCAGTGAATCTGAATTTTCCTGAGACAAATCAAATGGAGGCAGCTCGGTTTCCAGGTCTTACAGGCATACAACGATGTGGTTGGCACAATGGCTCTGTAGACCTTCAGTCTGATAGGCAACCCAATACCTCTTCTCTTCCATACTTTCCCTGGGAACCTCCCAAACACTGAGGTCGCTCTGGCAATGTGTACATCAACCTCATCACCTACATGGACATCCCCAGAAGGAATACTGCCAAGGGAGGCAAACTTATCCACAGCGTTCAAGATTTCTTCATTTGCTGTGACAGCAGGTCCCTCACAGAGATGATGTGATGTGGGGTGGTAGGGAACCTCTTTTTCATTGTCAGGGTCAGGCCAGAATTAGCATAGGAGGCAGAGAATAGATCCATGTTCTGTTCCATCTCAGCCTCAGAGGTTGAACTGATCTCTTAGGGGAAGAAGCAGCTACCATGGAACACTTAACCATGTGTATATATACAAATATATATATATATATATATATATATATATGTTCATATCCACATACATATCTCACATGTAAATAAAAATAGCTAACATTTTTGTAGTGTTTAAAGTAAAGCACTCATATAAAGCACTTTACATGTGTTATTTCATCATAGCTACTGTTATTATCCCCATTTTACTGTTGAGGAAACTGAGGCAGATACTATAGTGACTTGCCTAGGGTCACATGGCTAGTACAAATCTGAGACAAGATTTGAATTCAGGGCTTCCAGATTCCAAGTCGAACACTACCTACAATGCCAATTACTTGCCCTAGTTATTTGCATGTCCACTCTCTCATCAGAGTGTGAGCTGTTTGAAGGGAAGTTCTGAATTGCCTTTCTCAGTATCTCCAATACTTAGGCCAGGGCCTGGCAAATATGTTAGATTTAAAATAGTTTTGAGCGTTAAATAGTTGTAGCTAAGAGAGTGGGAGCCATAAACTGTGATAATTAAAATGTTTGGGAGCAAGGGAAATATATATATCAATTATGACCGCTGAAATATGTTTCTACTGTGTCTTGGGTTTATATAAATATAAGATGGTCGCCAGGGAATATATTCCCAATTTATGAATATGCCCAAGCCAACTGGGTTTTATAGAGAAATTTAATTTATAATACACTGATTAATCAATAGAAAAAGAGAGAAAGTAAGAAAGGAATAAGAATGAAGGGCCTCAAGCCAATAAGGCCTAGACCTCAGTCCTAAGAGATAAATCAGTCAGTTGGTTTTATCACTCACCCAAGATCTCTCTAGATAAGGCTTCTCATGCCAACCTCAGGCTCCACCTTCAAGAGAGCCTCCTTTCAAGAAATGTTTCCAGAGAATTCTCCTCCTGACTCCTCCTGAGTTCACCTTCCACAGCCTCCTTCAAAACCTCTCCAGGCACTCTCCCTCCAGGACCTCTCTCCTCTCAGACCTCCTCCAGAGCATCAACAACCTCCTCTCAGTTCTCACATCTACCAATCACTGTCGATGTCTCCCCTGTGCCAGTGGTGGCTCTAGCTTAACCCAGGACCGCCCAGAGGTCTACCCCCTTTGCACATGTCTGTTGAAGGTCATATTCTCAAATAATTAAATCTTGATCTTTGCTGAAGCCCTTCCTAAATCCTGTTATTCTGAGTAGGGTAGAGACTGTAGTTTCCAAGCCCTGGTTCTGTCATTCCAAGTATCTCTATTGTATCAATTTTAAAATAAATCATGACTCAAAGAACTTCCTGTTCTATGCTTAAGCATAGGTCAAAGCCCTTTCCATTGTTTAGCAAAAGGTTTCTGTCCTAAAGTAGTCTTAAGTAGGGAGGAGAAGGATCCTCCCATGCCAAGGAGTTTCATATTCCAATAGAGTTCTTACTATCAGTAGGAAATTTTTTCAAGTATGAAATTTCCCAATGGGGAAATTTCCAACATTCATAAGTCTAAGAAATTTTAAGGTTTACAATAGCAAGTGCTTAATAAATGTGTATTGATTGTCTGGCTTGTCTTCTTTGGGGACAAGCTAGTTATTATGACTATACAATGTTCAGGCTCTGGTTTTTTATTATTTCTATTTTTGAAGTCTTGTAGAGATTGTTCTCATTTGGCTGCTTTCATTTTGTTTACCTTGCTACATCTTACCATTCTTCTAATTTCTCATTTTGTTTTTTACAATCCTTACCTTCTATCTTAATATCAATTCTAAGCCAGAAAAGGAGCAAGGGTAGGCAATCAGGGTTAAATGACTCACGCACAGTCACACACTGAGGAAGTGTCAGAGGCCCCATCTGAAACCAGGACTTCTCAACTCCAGGCCTGGCTCTCTATCCACTGAGCTTCCTAGTTGCCCATCCTCCTTTTTTTTTCTTTTTTGACCTAATTTGTCATTTCTTCCAACTCAATAATATCCCATTGCATCACTCATGGATAAATTGTATTGACTTCACAGACCATTCCCCCACTGATGGCCAAGATGGAGGGAACCAATCTAAATAGTTGTAAGTTTTTAGGAGCACTTTCCTCACAAGAAGCCTAGGAGAAAGAATCTAGAGATAAAAGGGTCTTCGATGGCTTAAAAAAAAAAAAACCTTAGCTTCCATCTTAGAATCAATACTGGGTTCCAAGGCAGAAGAGTAGTAAGGACTAGGCAGTGGGGGTTAAATGACTTGCCCAGTCAGGGTCACCTAGATAGACAGTGTCTAAATTCAAATTTGAACCCAGGGTCACCTAGATAGACAGTGTCTAAATTCAAATTTGAACCCATGACCTGCTCTTTAGGCCTGGCTCTCATCCACTGAGACACCTAGCTGCCTCCATGTACCTCAAAGACTTTTAAGTATAACTACCACATTGTACAGAGGAGATAACTATGATGAAGAGAGACAATGAGGTAATAATTTATTAAGCACCGACTATATGCCAGGCACTGTGCTAAGCCTTGGGAATACAAAAAAGAGGCAAAAGACAATCCTTGCCCTCAAGGAGTTTGCAATCTAGTGGAGGAAGTAACATGGAAACAAATACAGAGCAAGCTATGTACTGTAAGATTTAAATTAATGTTGAATACTTTATTATTTTTATAAAGTTATGTTAAATACTTTAAGTATTATTCTTTTTTTTTAACCCTTATCTTCCATCTTGGAGTTAATACTGTGTTTTGGTTCCAAGACAGAAGAGTGGTAAGGGCTATGCAATGGGGGTCAAGTGACTTGCCCAGGGTCACACAGCTGGGAAGTGTCTGAGGCCAGATTTGAACCCAGGACCTCCTGTCTCTAGGTTTGGTTCTCAATCCACTGAGCTACCCAGCTGCCCTCTTAAGTATTATTTTTTATAAAGTTTATCATCTAACAAAATAGAACCATATAACTAAGTTTTCTACCTGCTCAAAATACCCACTCCACCAAAGCCGCCAACAGGAAGGAAGAGAACACTAGACAAGGAACTCCACCCAATTTATATCCTGTCTGCATCAGCCCATAACAACAGGAAATGAGTGGGGTTCTGGGAATCGTAATTTTTACTGGGGATTGTAGTTTTTAGGGTAACAGCTTCTAATTTCACAGTCCAGGACAAAGAAGAAATAATTAACACAGAAAAGGCACTAGAATTGAGAGGTGTTGGAGGGAGGCTTTTTGTTTAGATTTCAAGAAAGTCAGAGGTCAATAGTTGGAGCTGAGGAGAGAGAGCCATCCAGGCATTAGGGACAGCCAAGAGAAGATGCCCAGAGCAAAGAAATGATGGAGTGTCTTGTTGGTGGAACAGCCAGAGGACCAGGGACACTGGATCAAAGAATGTGTTTGGAGTAAGGGATAAAAAATACTAAGGTAAGAGGAGGTTGGCTTGTGAAGGGCTTTGAATGCCAAAAGAGGGTTTCATATTTGATCCTGGAGGCATAGATAGCTAGAGTTTATCGAGTAGAGGGTGTCATGGTGGCACCTGTGCTTTTGGGTCCAAATGGAAGATGGTCTAGAATGGCGAGAGAGTGGAGGCAGGCAGATCCACCATCACCGTTGCAGTAGTCCATGTGTGAAGTGATGAGGGGCAGGATCAGAAAAGAAAAGGGGGTATATTTGGGAAATGTTGCAAGAGTGACATTGAAAGGCCTTGGCAACAGCCTGGATATGGGGAGTGAGGGATAGTGAGGAATCCAGGATGACCCCTAGATGGTGAGCCTGGGGACTGAAAGCACAGATAGAGGCCTCCACAGTAATAGGGAGGGTAAGCTAGGGGAGAAAGTTGGGGGGGGAGATAGTAAGCACAGTTTAAGTTCACATTGAGTCCAAGTTGCCTACTTGACATCCACTTAGAAATGTCTGAAAAGCAGTAGAAGATGCAAGATGGGACATCTCTTTGAGAATCATCAGTAAAGAGAGGATAATTAAATTCATAGGCGCTGATGAGATCCCTAAGTGAAATAGTATAGAGGGAGAAGAGAAGAGGGCCCAGGAGAGAGCCCTGGGGCACACCTACAATTAGAGGGTGTGATCTGAGGGAAGATCCAGCTAAGGGAACAAAGAAGGAGGAGTCTGAGAGGTAGGAAGAGAACCCAGAGAGAAGGGAGACTTGGAAACCTAGAGAGAGGAAAATAACAAGGAAGAGAGAATGGTCAATAGTGTTAAAGGCTGGAAAGAGGTCAAGGAGAATGAGGATTGAGAAAAGGCCATTGGGTTTGGCAATGATGGGATCACTGGTCACATTGGAGAAAATAGTTTTGGTGAAAATGATGAGGTAGGAAGCCAATTGGGAAAGGCTAAAAAGAGAATAAGAGACAAAGTGCTGGAATAAAGCCACAAGAACACAGAAGAAACATACAATTGACACCATGACAACAACAGTTGTAAAGACAAACAGCTTTGAAAGACTTAAGAACCTTGATCGTGGCAGTGACCTACCACAATTCCATAGGATCTAGGGTACATAAAGGATGAAGCAAAAGCAAGAGTGAACCTGACAGCTCTCCTTCCATGGATCAGGATTGACTCCTCCACTACAGGACTGGGAAGAATAGAGAAGATTTACAACCAGGAATATCCTAATGGTCTTTGCACCATGATGAAAAAAGGAGGAGGGAAGCCAAGATGGCATCCCCAAAAGCTGTTCCCATTACTCTGGTCACACTGACCTCTCCCTGAGGTTTCTGGGTCAATTCACTCCATGCTTCAGGGCACTTAATGAGGGAGTATGGAAAAACCAGTTTTTCATTTCGAGTTCTCTGTGCTCCAGCCATGCTCCTTCCTCCTGGCTGTGGGTATCTCTCTCTTGCCCTGATCCTTTTCTAGAACACCCTCACCCTCCCTTGTGCCTGGATTTCCTATGCCTGGAAGCTTCCAACCTATAAACATTTTATTTCCCAACTGTTCAGAGTGGGAGATCAACTTCATCTGCCTGACCCTGATTGGACCCCATGCCCATTCTTTAAAACCCCTACCCCTAAGCCTGAGCTAATTATCTTTCTCCTCAGAAATAGATGAGTTGTCTGAGCACTCACTTGAACCACTCCCCCAGCCTCTGGCTCTCCCTCCCAGGACCCTCTTCAATAA
The DNA here is from genome assembly GCF_027887165.1 of Monodelphis domestica. Taxonomy (NCBI): domain Eukaryota; kingdom Metazoa; phylum Chordata; class Mammalia; order Didelphimorphia; family Didelphidae; genus Monodelphis; species Monodelphis domestica. Next base: position 21,779,482 of record NC_077229.1, read on the forward strand.
ACCATATAATAGCTTCGAAGCTGAGGACTGTATGACCTTTCTCCCCTCTGCCCTTCTGTGATACTCTGACATTCCCTTACTGTGAGAGAACCATATTCATGTTGGCAAACCTATGGCATGTGTGCCAAAGGGGGCTTCCCCCCTCCTCCTCTCCACACATGCCTGAAGACATTTTTCTTATCACAAACCCCTCTGCCCATCAACCCAATGAGAGTGTTTCCTCCCTCCCCTGTCCCATGCTGTGTGAGGATTGCAGTTTGGGCACTCAGTCTCTAAAAGGTTTGCCATCACTGCCCTAGATTATAATCTTCTTGCTCAATTAAAGACCCTTTATTAGAACTACTTTAGTAGTTTTCTTCAATTCAGGTTGGCACAACTTTTTTATTGGACACAGTTCTAGGCACTATAGACATAAAGACAAAAACAAAGCCGTCTGGATATTCAAAGAATTTGTGTGCTCCTGGGAAAAGCAACAAGAGCATTTTTTAAACCCTTTCCTTCTGTCTTAGAATCAATACTGTGTATTCCAAAGCAGAAGAGCTGTAAGGGCTAGGCAATGGGGGTTAAGTGATTTGCCTAAAGTCACATAGGGAGGAAGTATCTGAGGCCAAATTTGAATGCAGGTCCTTCAGACTCTGGACTCTCTGTCCACTGAGCCAGCTAGATGCCCTAACAAGCACACTTATAAGCAAGACAGTGGTTGAAGCATGAGTTGGTCTTTGTATCCTAAGACCAGTGTCCTTCTGACTGAATTCAGTTAGACTGAAACTGAGAAAAGGCCATTGGATTTGGCAATGATGGGGTCGTTGGTCCTATCAGAGAAAGCAGTTTTGATGAAATGACAAGATAGGAAGCCAATTGGGAGGACCTAGGAAGGGAAGAAGAGAGAAAGTGGAGACTGGAAGCTCCTCTGGGGCAGAACCTGTCTTTTCCCTGTCTTTGTATCCCCAGGGCTTAGCATAATACCTGGCACATAGTAGGTACTTCAGAAATGCTAATTGACATGACTACACACCACACTATCCCACATTCCAGAGCCTTCTTGGCCAGCTGACTTGTGACTGTTTTGACTCATCCCTTGAGTTAATTTAAGATTTTTCAAGCAGCAAGCACTATACTCTCTTTGACAACACAAATAAGCGAATATGAATACTTCCTGTTCTTATATAATTTTCATTAAGAGAGGGGAGAGAGAGCTTGGAATAGCAAAGAAAAAACTATTCATCTAGTTAGTGTGAAGAGTAAATCAAACTCTCCTTGTCTATCAATCAGCAGATTTTTAAATGAATCAATCAAAAACCCAAGTACCCCTACTTAGTACCTTACCAGTCCCTAAGTATGAGTTCACAAGTCACTTGGTAGAGTGGGTGACAACTCCAGAGGCTACTGCACGCGCGCGCACGCGCACACACACACACACACACACACCAGTGTTAGGTAAATTGAAAGTCTGAGATTGGTCCCTCTAAAGTGGGGAAGGGACAGGAAGTGACATGGAAAAGGGACTATAAAAAGTCCTGAACTTCCTGTCTAAAGATCTTCTCCTTTGGAGTTCTTTGGAGGATGGCTTCTTGGGGCTTTTGGACTTTGACTTCAACTTGGAGCTTTGGGTCTTTCCACTGGAGTTTTTGGCCTTGGGACTGTGATTTTCAGCTTTGGAGCTTCTTGGAGTCAGGGACTTTCTTATTGGGTTCACTACAGCCTCAGTGAGCTTAGTTCATGAGGATTTTTCTGCACTGGGACCTTGCCTGGATCCTGCCCAGCTTGCTGATGAATGACTAGATTCCCACGTGGAGATTGGAACTCTGTCGAGGAGCGAGTTTCTAGGGTAGGCTTGCCTCTTTCCCTTCCACATTTCCCTCTTTTTACTAATATTCCAATTAAACAAAATTGTTAAAAAGCTGCTAAGAGTTTTCCCGACTTAAGGGATGATAATTGACAACCACTTTTTATAACTCTCTTATTTAGTCAAAATCCCAATTTAACTATTATATTAGGAAGATCTGAGTTCAAGTCCCACCCCTGGCACCTACCTGCAGTGGGTATGACAAATCCCTTAGCCTCTGAGTGGTTCCATTCAGCTAAAATTATAAGGACCAAAGAGTAACCACTCTGCATGGATAGAGGGAGTTACTTAACCTTCCCTATATCAATGAAGTATTCATTCCTCAATGAAGATTCCAAATGAAAACCATTCAGCTATCTATTATTTCCTCTGTAACCAGGAAATTCTGGGCCTTTGGGGTCTCATCAGGTGGAATCTTGCTCTTGCTGGCAGTATAAATATCTGCTGTGTACTTGTAGCAACCAGATAAGGCAAACCCTGCTCAAACTGCTATTACCTCGAGAATAAAATATAAACTCCTCTGCTTGGTATTTAGATCCCTGCAGAGCCTGGCTCCAGTCAGTCATAGACGGGCCTTTGCAGGCATCCTTCCTCCTGACTTTAACCACTTGGCCTTGCTCTTCCTCACACATGACGTTCCATCTTGGTGCCTCTTCACATACTGGCCCATTGCCAATGCCAGTATTGGCATCCTCATCTCCTCATCCCTGCCTCTTAATTCCCATCTTCCTTCAAAGCTCAGTTCAAATACCACCTCCTATGGGAAGCCTTTCCTGATTCCCACAAGCTGGCAGCTCCATTTTTCAGTCATGTACAATGCTTTGTGACCCCATTTGGAGTTTTCAGGGCAAAAATACTGGAATGGTTGGCCATTTCCTTCTCCAGCTCATTTTACAGATGAGAAAACTGAGACCCCCAGGGTTTAGTGACTTGCTCAGGGTAGTAAATGTCTGAGGCCAGACTCCAGTAACTTGTTTATAGTGTGTGTGTGTGTGTGTGTGTGTGTGTGTGTGTGTGTGTGTGTGTGTGTGTAAAAGACCTGAATTCATAGCTTGTGACCCTGGGTAAGTCACTTACCCTCTCTCTATCTCAGTTTCCTCATATATAAAACAGGGATAATAATAGTACCACTCTCCCAGGGCTAAAGGGGCAATCAATTAAGTCAGTATTTATAAAGCTCTTTGCAAATGTGAAAGTACTAGCTAGTAGTATTATTGTGTACAGAATGGTGGTTGTGGTTTAGTTGTGTCCAATTCTTTCTGGACCATAGAACATTGATATTGTCCATGGGATTTCCCAGTCAAGGACCCTGGAGTGGTTTGTAATTTCCTTCCTCAGTAGATTAAAACAAACAGGGGTGAAGTGTCTTACCTAGGGTCATATAGATAATAAATATCTAAGGCAGGAGTTGAACTCAGATCCTTCTGACTCCAGCTTCTCCTCCTCTTCCTCTTCCTTCTCCTTCCTCCCTCTTCCTCTTCTTCTTCTCTTCCTTCTCCTTCTCCTCCTCCTTCCTCCCTCTTCCTCTTCTTCTTCTCCTCCTCCTCCTCCTCCTTTTTCTTCCTTCTTCCTCTTCTCCTCCTCCTCCTCCTCCTCCTTCACCTCATAGGCATACCTGCTGACTCCCCTTATAGAATCTAAGTTCCTGGAGGGTAGTGGATGCTTCAACTTTATCTTCATAGAACTTGGCAAACAGTGGGTGTTTAATAAATGCTCATGGATAGATTGACTGAAATACTTGACCTCCTGTTCCCTATTTGGTATATGTGACAGAGAATCATGCGTTATGGAGAGAGACAACCCAAGAATGTTTTTACTGTCTCTTCCTTCATGCTCCAACAAGCCCATGGTGCTCCTCTTAGTCTCCCTTACAATCCTAAGCTGTTGAGAGGGCCCCGTAGCAAGCATCTATACAGGCTGAAGATGATTTTATGGCCCCTGGGGTCTGGGAATGTTTGTTAAAGGTTCCCCCAGACCCAGGCTAAGCCCCTGGGCAAAGATAAGCTGTGTCCTTGCTCCTGATTGGCCAAGTGTTGCCTTAGGGCCAGTGAGAGGTAAGTGAAGGGGGGGTGATACATTGGGGGAGATGCTGAACAATCACCAGCACACATCAGGGATGGGATGCTTTGCAAACACAAGGGTTTGGACACAGAGACACTCATCTCATTTTGTTAGCATCTCACCTGCCCCAGTGCTGGTGTGGCCACTGATGGGACTAAGGCTTCAGATTCTGAAACAGCTGAGAAAAACAAAGTTCTGTGTTCTTGGCTCCTTCTCTTCACCCACTTATTTAATCAAACAAAGCATTTATTAAATACCTACTGTTTTCCAGAGACTATTCTAGGCTCTGAAGAGTTGAAGAGAAAACAAGAGGTAGCACAGTGGATGGAGCACAAGGCATAGAGTTAGGAGGACCTGGGTTCAAATCTGATCTTAGATATTTCCTATATGACCCTGGACAGGTCACCTAACCCCAATTGCCTAGCCCTTGCTGCTCTTCTGTCTTAGAATTGATACTAAGACAGGAGGTAAGGGTTTAAGGGGAAAAAAAAGAAAGAAAAAACAAGGACTGTTCTGCTGGAGAGAACAACATGGGCATATAAGTGACACCATCAAAAAATCAATAAGAAGGAATTGATAAATTCTGGCAAATATCAACTTTCTGGGGGGCAGCTAGGTAGCTCAGTGGATTGAGAGTCAGACCTAGAGATTGGAGGTCCTGGGTTCAAATCTGGCCTCAGATGCTTCTTAGCTGTGTGACCCTAGACAAGTCACTTCACCCCCATGGCCTAGCCATTATCTCTCTTCTGCCTTGGAACCAATACATGGTATTGATTCTAAGATGGAAGGTAAGGGTTTTTTAAAAAAGATTGCGTTTTTTTTCCCTGTGGTAGGTTGGCAGATTTATCATGACTACCAATTCAGGGAGCATCCTCTTATGAAATGGTAGGGAGAGAGAAGGTTCACCTCTCCAGCCTCCAAAAAGAAGCCTCTCAAACCTAAAACAACGTGTGTTGATACAGAAGCTTACTGAGAAGAGTTCCATGGGATAGAGGAAGGAAGGAAGGAACCAGAGAAAGAAAAAAAGAAAATATTATTTGAGTTGGGCTTCAAAGAATGGAAGTGATTTCAACAGACCAAGATGGTGTATCAGCAGGTATACCTGGGTCAGAGGAGGGCAGAATGAATATCAGAGAAAGGAAGAAATCTCACGTCACTAAAAGATGGTGGGTGGGAGGAGAGGAAAGGAATAAGGATTTATTATGCTCCTACTATGAGCTGGTCACTATGCTTAACAGTTTACAACTACTATCTCATTTGATCATTGGTTATTCTCTCTATTTTACAGTTGAGGAAACTGAGCCAGACAGGTTCTAGTAACTTACCCAGAGGAACTTTCCTAATGTACAAATCAAATCACATTATAGGGTTATTGACAAAAGTAGAGCTGGGAGGAATGGTGGAGATCCAGTTCAATCCCCTCATTTCATGCCTAATTGTCATGCATCATCAGGGTCCCATGGCTAGGAAGAATATGAAGTGGAATTTGAACTCAGGTCTTCCTGACTCTAGACCCAGCACTCTCTACTGGACCACCTTTTATTATTATTGTTGTTCAGTCATGTCTGACTCTGTGTGACTCCATTTAGAGTTTTCTTGGCAAAGATACTGGAGTGGTTTGCCATTTCCTTCTCTAGCCAATTTTACAGATGAGGAAACTGAGGCAAATAAGGGTTTTGTTTTTTTTATATAAACCCTTACCTTCCGTCTTGAATCAATACTATGTATTGGTTCTAAGGCAGAAGAGTGGTAAGGGCTAGGCAATGTGGGCCAAGTGACTTGCCCAAGGTCACACAGCAAATAAGGTTTTCTTGGCAAAGATAGTGGAGTGGTTTGCCATTTCCTTCTGCAGCTCATTTTATAGATGAGGAAACTGAGGCAAACAAAGTCAAGTGACACCCAAAGTCACACAGCTGGGAAGTATCGGAGGCTAGATTTGAACTCAGGAAGATGAGTCTTCCTGACTTCAAGCCAGGTACTCTGGGCACTATGGTGCCACTTAGCTGCCTCAAAAGGATAAATTTTACCAACACTGAAAAGATAATTAGGGGCAGATGATAGAGAGCCTTGAATGCCGTTCCAAGGAGTAGGCCATGGGCAGTCTCTGCAGACCTCTGCTTGCTTATTTTTAAAAGGCAGCGTGGTGAGAAGACTTGGGTCGGAATCTGGTTCTGCCACCTCATCGTCCTGTGTCCTTGGTTAAGGCACTGAAGGTCTCCATCTACTCGTGCATGAAATAAGGGGATTGGACCAGATGCCCTCCAACGTCCTTTCCTTTCCAGCAATCCCTCTACCTATAATCCTATTATGTGATTAGCTTTATACATTAGGAAAGTCACTGTGGCATCAGTGAGCAGGATGGAGCTGAGAGGCTCAGACTAGGTAAATTGCTTTGCCAACATGAAAGTATGATGGCAATATTGGCTCCCTTTTCATGACTGGATTTCTGTTGTTTCGTCGGGATTGGGGAACATTTCCCTCTCCATCAATACAATTGATAATCTGCTTTGAAGCTTACAATCTTAGGGAGAGACTAGGACATCTAGATGGCACAGAGGATAGAGTCCTAGACAAAGACAAAGCCCTGAGTTCAAATCCTGCTTCAGCCACTTCCTAGCTGTGTAATCCTAGGCAAGCCACTTAACCCTGTTTGCCTCAGCTCCCTCACCTGTTGAAAGAGTTGGAGAAGAAAATGACAAATCACTCCACTATCTTTTTTTAACCGCTTCTCTTCCATTTTAGAATTAATACTATATATTGATTCTATGACAGAAAAGCTAGGCAATGGGTGTTAAGTGAAGTTGAATTTGAACTCAAGACCTCCCATCTCTAAGCCTGGCTCTCAATCCACTGAGTCACCTACCTGCCCCCTCACTCCAGTGTCTCTGCCAAGGAAACACCAAATGGGGTCATGAAGAATCAGATAAGACTGAACATGCCTTACAAAAACTACAACCCTATCAGGCCAGGGTCATTGTGATAATTAAAATGTTTGGGAGCAAGGGAAATATATATATCAATTATGACCGCTGAAATATGTTTTCTATGTGTCTTGGTTTTATATAAATATAAGATGGTCACTAGGGAATATATTCCCAATTTATGAATATTGTGAATATGAATATGAAATATTGTGAATATGAATATGAAAATGGCCCAAGCCAACTGGGTTTTATAGAGAAATTTAATTTATAATACACTGATTAATCAATAGAAAAAGAGAGAAAGGAAGAAAGGAATAAGAATGAATAAATCAATCAGTTGGTTTTATCACTCACCCAAGATCTCTCTAGGTAAGGCTTCTCATGCCAACCTCAGGCTCCACCTTCAAGAGAGCCTCCTTTCAAGAAATGTTTCCAGAGAATTCTCCTCCTTCAGAGCCAGCCTTCTCTCCTGGTCCTCCAACAGAGCAACCTCCTCAGTCCTCCTTCAGAGCCACCTCCCTCAGAGCAAAACCTCCCAGAGCAAAAAACTCCCTCCCTCTCTCCTCAGACCCTGCTATCTTTAAGAAAACCATCTAAGTTCCCTCCCCTCAGTTCTCACATCTACCAATCACTGTCGATGTCTCCCCTGTGCCAATGGTGGCTCTAGTTTAACCCAGGATCGCCCAGAGGTCTGCCCCCTTTGCACATGTCTGTTGAAGGTCATATTCTCAAATAATTAAATCTTGACCTTTGCTGCAGCTCTTCCTAAATCCTGTTACTCTAAGTAGGGTGGAGATTGTAGTTTCCAAGACCTGGTTCTGTCATTCCAAGTATCTCTATTGTATCAATTTTAAAATCAATCATGACTCAAAGAACTTCCTGTTCTATGCTTAAGCATAGGTCAAAGCCCTTTCCATTGTTTAGCAAAAGGTTTCTGTCCTAAAGTAGTCTTAAGTAGGGAGGAGAAAGATCCTCCCATGCCAAGGGGTTTCACATTCCAATAGAGTTCTTACTTTCAGTAGGAAATTTTTTCCAGTATAAAATTTCCCAATGGGGAAATTTCCAACATTCATAAGTCTAAGAAATTTTAAGGTTTACAATATCCAGACAATGTGTTGGAGGCAAGATTTGAACCCAGGCCCTCTCCCCATTCAGCCCCAATTCTTCTCAGAACTGATTATCAGGAATTGAAGAATCTCAGGTGGAGAAGGAGCTCACAGGCATCTAATCCAACCCAAAGACAAGCAGGAAGCCTCCCCTCCAGCCTTCCCAACAAGGGGGCCTCCAGCCTCTGCTTGAGAACCTCTGAGGAGGGGGAGCCTGATGCCTCCTGAGGTACCCCCAATTCCCTTGGAGACAGCTTTCATTTTTAAGAAGTTTTGTCAGTTCTACCTCTGGATCCTGTTCTGCCCTTACATGTGGCCACCCACATTTTCCCTGAGTTTCCTCTCCTCCAGACTAAATTCTCTGGATCCATGAACCAAGTCTGGGAGGTAGGGCCCCGGAGGGATGCGCCAACTGCCATCAGGATGGTCCAGGCTGCCAGGACTTCGAATCCCCATTCTCCTTGCTAGGAGACAGATTCTCTCCATGCCATGTGGCCCCTCTGTCTCTTATTTCTGGCAGCAGCATCCCAGCATCCCAGCACTTCATAGCTACTCCCTCCCAGCTCCCAGAATTCACTGACAGACGCAGGGAAGCTCTCACTACGACCTGCTCACAGACCCAATCCTTCTTCCTGGCCCTTCCTCTCCACCCCAGGCCCTGGCAATTAAACCAGCTGCCAACCAAACTCATTCCGCCTCTGCCCCCATGGTAGCTGTTTGGAGGACTTTATAGCCTGCATCCAATAATCAGCCACCTCCCCAGGAAGTTGCCTTTTATGTTGTTTTTTTAATTTCTGGGAATAAACCTTTCAGCTTCATACTTAAATGGCTACATCCCTGGAATGCCTTGTTCTAGGCCTCTGGAGGGAACAGCAGGTGGAGGAGATGCTTGCAGTTGGCCATTGCCCTGACCTGGACAGGCCAACAGATGGGCAGAGACCTCAAGAGACAGCCAGGGGTCCATCCTTCTGCTCCCAGCTTCAAAAGAACCCCTTCTCCAAGAGGTCCCCTTTTTAGATGTTTCCCTGCTTTCTGGGAACCCCTGATGCACACTCAAACCCCTCCTTCAAGTCTTTAAAGAGGGTCAAATTAGATGTAGTATCCCCAAACTGCCTCATAATTAGAACTGTCCCCAAATGGAATGGGCTGCCTCAGGAGGTAGTGAGTTCTCCATCACTAAAAGTCTTCAAGGTATTATTAGGTATGTTGTGGAGTGAATAGAATTCTTGGTCAGAAGCAGGTTGGGCTGTATTATAAAAGCTAATAGTTCTATAGAACATTAAGGCTTACAAAAAGCTTCAGTTGCTCAATAAGCCCTGGTTTGGGTGTTAGAGATAGAAGTACAAAGAATGAAACAATCTCTATTCTCAAGGCAAATAGCATTTATGAAGGACCAGTTATTAGGAACCAGGCACTGGGCTAAGTGGTAGGGTATGAAGAATCAAAAGACAGTCCTGTCTTCGAGGAGCTGCCAGTCTAATGGCAGAGACAACATGCAAACAATTAACAATAACAATAAACATATTCTATATCTATATATAATATAAAGTGCCTACTATGTGCCAGACACTGTGCTAAGTACTGAAGACCCAAAGAGGTAAAAGATAGTCCTTATCTTTGTGGAACTTCCAGTCTAGTGGGGTAGACAACATACAAACAATAATAATAAAACATTCTACATATTATATAAAGTGCCTACTATGTGCCAGACACTGTGCTAAGTACTGAAGACCCAAAGAGGTAAAAGATAGTCCTTATCCTTGAGGAGCTTCCAGTCTAGTGGCAGAGACAACATATAAATAATTAATAATAATAATAAACATATTCTATATCTATATATAATATAAAGTGCCTACTATGTGCCAGACACTGTGCTAAGTACTGAAGACCCAAAGAGGTAAAAGATAGTCCTTATCTTTGAGGAGCTTCCAGTCTAGTGAGGTAGACAACATGAAAACAATTAATAATAATAAAACATTCTATATATTATATAAAGTGCCTACTGTGTGCCAGGCACTGTTCAAAGTGCTGAGGATCCAAAGAGGCAAAAGACAGTCCCTGTCCTCTGGGATCTCCCAGTCTAATATGAAAGACAAGAAAACTGGACAAACAAGATAGCCTGGGCAGGATAGATAGGAAATAATCCACAAAGAGAAAAGCTTCCAGCAGAAGGTAAGATTTTAATTCAGACTCAATGGAAGCCAAGGAAGCCAGGAGGTAGAATTGAGGAAGGAGAAAATGGGAAATGGACAGAGAAAATGTATGGAGTTAGGAGATGGGTTGTTGTGGTCAAGGAACAGCAAGGAAGCCAGCACCACTGGATTTCAGGGGAAGAAGGGAAGGGAGAGATAAGGAAGAAGACTGGAAGGGTAGAGAGGGTCCAAATTCTGAAGGATCATCCGAGGCTCTTTTACATTCTAGTGGGGAAGCCAATAGGTATCCAAATAAAGATATATGGAATAAAAAGGAAGGGCAAGTAGGTGATGTTGTGAAAAGAGCACCAGGACTGGAGTTAAGAAGATTCATCTTCTGGAGTTCAAATCTCACCCTAGACATTTTCTAGCGGTGTGACCCTGGGAAAGTCACTTAATCCTATTTGCCCCAGTGAGCTGGAAAAGGAAATGGCTAACCACTCCAATATCTTCGCTAAGAAAACCCTAAATTGGAGTCACAAAGAGTCAGACTCAGTTGAAAAACAACTGAACAACAGCTTGAGAAGGAGGGCGGGAACTTGCAATTGAGGAAACCAGGAAAGGCTTCTTAAAGAAAGAGAAATTCTAAAAGGTAAAGTGAAGAGGGAGGGCATTCTGTGCATGGAAGCTGGCCAGTACAAAGACATGGAGATGGGAGATGGAGTCTCATAAGTGAGGAACAAAGCAAAGGCCAGTTTGACTGAATTCCAGAATCCAGGAGGGAGAGTAAGGTCCCCTGAGGCTGGATCCCCAATGAGACCAGAAAGACAGGTTAGGATCAGGTTGTGAAAGGCTTCCTAGCTAATCAGAGGAATTTATTTTGGATCCTTGAGGCAAAAGGAAGCCACTGGAGTTAGTTGAGTAGGAAAACCACACAGTCGTCTCCCTACTTATGAAAAATGACTTTGACAGGATCACTTGAGATAGATTGGAGTAGGGAGAGACGAGGCAAGGAGGCCAATGCGGAAGCTGTGGCAATCATGAAGACCCCAACTAAAGTGGATTAGATAGGACAGTTACAGTAGAAATACAAATGACAAGATCTGACAGCTGATTGGATATCTGGGGGAAGGAAGAGTGAGGAATCAAGGTCTGTGTTAGGAACTCAGATGGTCCCCTCAATAGTTATTGGTCATTGTGCTCCCTACTCAAATAGGACCTAAATTATCTCCCTGGTGATGTCTTTGGACTCAAGCACAAGATGGATTTAAGTGAGGCAGAGTTCCAGAGTTGTCAGCCTTCCTCTTTCTTCCAGAGTCATTGAAGTCCAATGGCAAGACAAACTTCAGGATGACTCTCAATGGCTGAGGATGCTCTGGATGACCTTGGTCAACCTTCAATGCCTGATGAAGCTCTAAGCACTCCACAACCCATGCTTTAGCCACCTTAAAGGCCATTAGAATGAATGACTCCCATCTGCCCCTTCCACTGAGGGAAATCTTAGAGGCACACATGCCCCTCTAAGTCATCAATTAAGTTGAGGCCTCTTGGTTACCCACAATCTGGTTTAGCCCATCTGGAAAGACCACTGCACATGCCACGGATTCTTGGAGCCACAAGTGAGAGCAAGGTGGCCGGTGGACCCCCAAATAGGAAAGCAGCCCTGAAATGAGCTCAGCAAGCCCTCCCACCAGAGCTACTAGTCTTCCCTAAAAATCCTGTACCCTTGACCTTGACCAGTAATAGGAAAACTTAGAAGAAAGAGATAAAGGTTTAGAGGAAAAGACAATGAGTTCCTTTTCAGACGTGGTAGGACATCCAGTTCGATTAGTAATGTGACAGCGATATTTAGGGGAGGGATTGTGGCTGGATAGGTAATTAGTGAATTATCTTCATAGAGATTTTTTTTTCATTTAAAAATGTTCTTAAGTTTATTTGTATTTTTTCAGTTACTTGTAGAAACAATTTTCGACAATTGTTTTCTGACATTTTAGAATTCATGTTTTCTCTCTTTCTTCTCTCTTCTGCTCCCCAAGACAGTGAGTGGACTGATATAGGGAGTACCCAGACTTCCATGCAATACATATTTCCATATTGCTCATGTAGGAGATACAGATCACACATAAAATAAAAATCTCATGAAGGAAATAAAGTAGAAGATGGCATGCTTTGATCTGCACTCAGACCTCAAAAGTTCCTTATTTGGCTGTGGACAGCATCTTTATCATGAATCCCTTGTGGCTATCTAATTATCTTCACAATTGATCATCCTTTAATATTTCTGTTACTGTATACATTGTCCTCCTTTTTCTTCTTATTTTACTTTGCATCAATTCATATGTTTGGTTTTTCTGAACTCATTCTGTTTGTCATTTCTTATGATGGAATAGTATTTTTTTTACATTTTATTTAATTAGTCAATTTAGAACATTTTTCTTGGTTACAAAAATCATATTCTTTCCCTCCCCTCCCCTTGCCCCTTCTCATAGCTGATGCACAATTCCCCTGGGTTTTACACTCCATAGAGATGTTAATTAAACCCTTGGGAGTTGACCAGGCTACTGAGAGAGTATGGAAAGAAGACAGATTAAGATTAAACTGAATAAGCATCAGGGCACTCTGAGGAAGGGAAAGATGATGGCCTATGCCAAGCAAGTCAAATGACCACTGCCACCTTGAATGCCATCTTCCCTCTGACCCTGATGAAGATCTCCCAGAACCATGCCAGAGAACCAAGGAACAGGGAACAGGTGTGAAACTGAAATTTAATCCCGCAGTTTATTTTCAGTATTAATTGAGAATTTTATCCAATCACTGGAATCAGTGCTTATGGATCATATTTAGATTTGATTATAGAGCCTTAGTGGTAGGGTTGGTAAGAGTTTAATTTCCCTATTCCTATGGACAATAGCCTGGACTCAATCTATCTCACCCTGGAAGGGAGGGATGGAGAAGAGGAAGATGAGTGGAACTGGACATGAGGCTTTTTTTTTTTTTTTGCCTAGCAACATGTAAGTGGTACCCAACACAGAAATTTCCAGAGGATGTGGCTTAAATTAATTCTGTGTTTTCCCTGTTGCCAGGGGTTCTGGAGATCCTCTCTTATGAATCAAGTCAGATGTAAGCCCACTTTTCACCTCTGGGCTAGACCAATTGTAAAGGTTAAATTGAATGGTTGGACAATAATTTTATGAAATTATATGTGGTGACCAATATTTATTATATCTTGAGTCAGAAATGTATTTACAAAATGGAGAGAAAACAATAAAATAGAGAAATGTGAAGAGGTTAGAGAGGTTATCTATCCTGGCAACCTAAATGTCTACTCCAGGTATGCTTAATCCAGGCAGATTAATTACCTCTCAACCAGGAAGGCTGGTGGTGAGTAACCACAAGGCCTCCTCCAAGATGGAAGCTAGTCTCCTAGGAAACTAGGAAAGGAGTCATCCTTTCATTCACCCAAGGAAATAGTCCAGGAGTCAGAGTCTAAATTAAAGCCTAGCTCCAATCCAAGCCACAGTCTCCAGCAAATCTCCCTCAAAGACACCCCCCAGTCAGAAGACAATCTTTTCAGACTATCTTCTCAAAGACCATCTGCTCTGAGAGAGTTCAGGCTTGCTTTATGGTGACTTCTTGTCCTTGCCCCTCTTCACAGGGGCCAATCACAGTTTCCAAATTGTCTAGCACTGCCCAGGAGGCAGTGTCTATGGGATTGACTTCTCTACCTTCTAAAGATTAAGTTTTCACCAAAAAAGATTCACAGCTAAGGGTGTGAATTTTCTAAGTATCTTGCTAGTTTCTCACCTAGTACTAAGTAGGGTGTCCAATCTTTTGTTGATTCAATTTAAAAGTAGACAAAGGAAAGTTAATCCTGTCTTCAGTCTAGTGAGCTACTAGGTAGGGGTACTTAAGTTAGAGTTAACTCAAGATAGACAATAGAGTTAAGAATTCTCTTTCACAATCACAGTCTTAGTTTAGTTTACATCTCACAACTATGTCTGGTACCCACTATGACTTGCTACTTTTTCAACTGTATAAAAGAGCTACTCTAGGGACAGCTAGATCCCTAGGACAATGGATAGAGCATTAGGCCTAGAGTTGGGAGAACTTCGGTTCAAATCTGACCCCAGATACTTCCTAGTTGTGTGACCCTGGGCAAGTCACATAACACCAATTGTCTATCCCTTACCACTCTTCTGCTTTACAACTTATTAGTTCTAGGACAGAATCATCAATTCTAAGGCAGAAATTAAGGATTTAACAATATGTAAATAGAATTTTACACCCTTGGATTTCATTTCCTAGCACCCCACTCTCCTCCTGTCATTAAATACTGATGTAGACAGGACATAAACTCTGTGTAGTTCTGCTTTTCTCTTTCTTGTCTTCCTGTTGTGGCTTTGGTGGAGTGATTCTTTTAAACAGACAAGATCTTGGGCATGTGGTTTATTTTTGTTAGATAATTACTCTTTTATTCCTTTATTTCTAGTGATTATTAATAAATCTTTTAAAATATGATATTTGGAGTATTTGGATATAATTTTTTAATCTTCAACAACAAAACAAAATAAAACAAAATTATAAAAGTGCTAGTCTGGCTGTCAGATGCATCCCTGCTTAATAAGGAGCCATGGATCACTTTTATAGAGAAATGCTAGCCTTACTAATAAATTGATCATGCCTGGAACTTTATATCTCAGTTTCTCTTTATTATAGATTTTTATCAAAACACAAGACAGGGTACCATGAGAGATGGAGATATAGCACAGCAATAATCCTGGGCTGGGGGGGTGGTGGTAACCACAGTATCCAGCAAGGTCCAATTCTTTTCTGAATGGGAAATAATTTATTAATTGCTCTCTTTAAATATCTCTTTCCATTTTTCCTTCTCATCTTTAGTATCTTCTCCCTTATAAAATATTATTTTTGCCTCTCCTTTCTTTTCTCTCCTTATTTTAAAATTTAATGTTTATTTTTAACATTTATTTTTTTAAATTTCAAGTTCTGAAAACCTTCCCTCCCCACCCATTGAGAAGGTAAGCAATATAATATCAATCATACATGTAAAATCATACAAAATGCATATTTCTATCTTACAACCATTCCCCTGGTAGCACAATAGTATTCCATCACAATCATATGCCATAATTTGTTTAGCCATTCTCTTTGATAAGCATTCCCCTCAATTTTCAATCCCTTGCCACCACATAAAGAGCAACGCTAAATATTTTTGTTCCTTTTCTTCTTTTTTTTATTTCTCTGAGATACATATCCAATAGTAGTATTTCTGGGTCAAAGGATATACACACTTTTGTAGCTCTTTGGGCTTACTTCCAAATTGTTCTTCAGGATGGTTGAATCAGTTCACAGCTCCACCAACAATGCACCAGTGTCCCTATTTTCCAACTAAAAAGTATAAGGTAGTACTTCAGAGTTGTATTTCTTTTATCAGTAATGACAGAGTATATTCTTATATATACTTAGAGTATATTTCATATAATTAAACATGCTTTTGAGTTCTTCTAAAAACTGCCTGTTCATAGACTTTGACCATTTATCAGTTGCAGAATGGCTCTTACTTTGTGAATTTACCTCAGTTCTCTGTATATTTGATAAACGAGACCTTTATCAGATGAACTTGCTCTAAAAATTTTTCTCCAGCTGGGGCCAGTTCTGACTACTCAAAAGTCAGTTGGATTAGTAAGCAGTGAATTGGCCATTGTGGGAGGAAGCTGAAATACTTTGAGATCCCCAATTCCATTCAGAAACAAATTCTGTATATGATCAGGAGAAACACTACCAAATATAGGAAAGGAAATTTGAATAGTAAAAGGCTATCCTACACCTACCATAAAATATAGGAAGGAATGGAATACCATATCCTAAGAGCAATGGAGCTCAGGTTGACAGGGGAAGCTTAGGGAATGAAGAGTAACATTTTCAATGAAGCTGGGCTCCTGTGACAAGGACTAAGGAACCAGTCAGGATCTTTCTCCAAGGTCTTAGAGAGACTAAGGGGGCAAAGGTAGGATTTTAATACAGCTCCTTTAACTATAGATCCATTACCCTTTTAAATACCCCATGTAGTCTCATTTGGAAGGCACAACTATTATTTCCATTTTATAGATAAGAAATAGGAACCTGGCTCTTCTCTATTTCAATGAAACTAGGGGAATCCATAGGGTACAGAACACTGGGTCTAGAGTCAAGAAGACCTAAGTTCTGCCTCAGACGTTTCTAGATGGGTGACTTTGTGTAAACATTGTAATGGTCCTCTGCCTCAGTTTCTCCAACTTTAAATTGTGATCTTCTTGTGGGCAGGGGCTCTCTTTTGCCTTTTTGTACCCCTAAGCACTTGGCATAGTGCTGGCACAAAATAGGTGCTTAATTAATGTGTATTGAACTGAATAATGATTCCTCCCTCCCAGCATTGTGAGGAACAAATGAAACATTTAAAACTCTTAGAACAGTGCCTGTCACATAATAGACATCATATAAATGCTAGTTAGTTATTATCATTATTATAGTCCAGAATCTCATCTAGTACTCCTTGCAGATCCTCTAATAGCCTCTAGTAAGAGTCTGCAATTCCATTTCACCTACTTAGCAATATTAGACAGAGCAGAGGTAGTGAATGATGAGATTTGTTCTTGCTGGTCAAGGCCCTTGTTCAACCCCCACCTGAGTCAACCTGCCTGTTTCCATTTCAGAGAGACACAGTTGGTCAACTTGTCCAGTTCAGGCTCTTTCTGGAATTTGGTGGATTGAAGTGTTGTGGAAAGAATATTGGATTGAGAGAGAGTCCGCCTGGGTTTGAATTCTGGTTCAGATACTCCCTGTGGGACCTAGACCACATCGGTTTCCCTTTCTGGACCTCAGTTTCCACATCTGTCAAATGAGAGAGGTTGAAAGAAATAGTCTCTTAAGGACCCATCTGCTCAAAATCCTGAGATTATAATATAATCATGGGATCTGCTAATTTTTCCTCCATTAGTATTTCTACAACCTTATTCTTTGATAATAAAAAAAAAAGTTTTCAAATAAGACTATTGAAATTATTAGATTACAAAACTATAAAAGTGCCTGCCCTGATGATACCTGTGTAGGGAGACATCAAGGTTAACTACTGGCCAAAATATAACACCAAAGCTAAGGAGTTTTGTTGCTGACAAATCAGAAAGCATAGGATGTGCCCTAGGTGTGCAGAGAACAATGCCCTCACCCAGGGGCATGCTGTTATCAGTTTGTTCAATTTAAATTGTTACTCAGTGTATTAGACCTTAGAAAATAGGCAAACACAACAAATCAAGTCTTGATTCATTGTTTCCTTGATTGCCTAGATCTAAAAAAGTGATGTAGAAAATGTAAATAATGCAGCTTAAACTTCAAAGGGTGTTGGGTATATTGGGGGGGGGGGGAACAGGGGAGGGTGAATCATTAAACATTTACCAGCACACCCTTGATTTTCTTCCTTACCTGGACCAACTTCATTTGTATCCTGTCAGAGAGGATATCAGGAATTTCCAACCCTAGACCAGGTAGTTGTCTGGGACAAAGGATGGAGATCATAGTTCTAGCCTTTGGGGTGAAAAGAGAAGCAAAAATATTAGCTTTTTGACTCTGGACAAGTCATTTAACCCTGTTGACCTTGGTTTCCTTATCTATAAAATGAACTAGAGAAGAAAATGGCAAACCATTCCTGTATTTTTGCCAAGAAAACTCCAAATGGAGTCATGGAGAGACAGACACAACTGAATGACTGAACAACAACAATATTGACTGAGGTGTACTCTCTAGCTATTGTTATCTTGCTGTGGTGTCATTGACAAAGACTTGTCACCCTGCCCTTATCAGGAAGATTTCTGATTACCATATCCTTGTAGTCTGAAGCTGAGATGGTCAGCAGATTTGCCTGAATAGCCTAAGAGCAGAAAACATGTCCAGCATAGAGGCATGGCCTATCCATGGCACCCTAAAATTGTAATACCTCCTTCTACTTACCATTGAAAAATTTTTTAATCAGGCCTAGACAGCTTGTCTCCCTTTGGTAGTGGCTGCACTGGACTTTCTCCCTTTTTGGTCTGGGAAGCCTTAGGTGTGGAGTGGCTACCAAGCAAGATAGGGACTAGCCAAATCAATTAAGGCAAAGGGAAAAGCATCCTCACAGGCCCTTCCTGTTGGGATGAGATCAAATCTAGGCAGTCTGATTGAAAATTCAATCGGGTTTTTTTGTTTGTTTTCATTTTTTTCTCTCATGTTGCATAGCTGAACAACATCATGGAAAAATGAAGAAATTGGCTTTTGGATGCCCTAAATTCTAACACCAAGTGGCAATTGGATGTATTTTGCAGGAAAGAGGGCATATGGACAGAAGCTCCTTACCTTTTAGCTTTATCCCCTCACTAGGCTCCCAGTTCTCCAAACTCTATTCTGTACTTGGATTTTAAGGCAAGAGCCCACTGAGAAATCCAGGTGGAGATGGAGAAAAGGAAACCAGGGCAGCTATCAGTTCACTGATCAGATCTGCCTTCCTCCTCTGCTGCAGGGAAGGAGAGGGTTGATTCTGAACAGAAAGACACCTGGTGAGACACCCCTACTTTGGGGATTTTTTAATGTCCTACCCATTTAAAACTAAGGTGCTTTTTTTCAACTTGTGGAACAACCTATTCTCAATCATCCTGTTTTTGGGTAAACAGAGATAGATAAGAAGTCCTGATATATCCCCCTTCCCTGTCTGATAGCCAGAAGAAAGTAATGCTTATGCCTCTTAATTAGAATTCTTTATTAGTATTTTATTTCAAAATTGTGATCACGTATATGTGAGTTGAGAAAATAACATCCTAACTTTAATTTTGTCAGAGAGTGAAATTTCAGTCTGTATAGAAAAGCCAGGGATCAGTTTTGTAAAACAGGTTTTTTAGCAGTATAGCCTCCAAAAGACTGCTTTCCATCCTTATATATCTTTCTATCATAAGAGGTTTGAGGGGGAAAATGGGTTTAAGTGTTCAAACTCACCAAAAATGGGTTTTTGTTTAAAATTATCATAAGTGGTTTTCATCTCAGTGTATTAAAGTTGACTAACTTTATTATTGCATTTAACTTCCTGGTCTTAAAAACAAATAACCAGCCTGCTTGTCAAAAGGCTTGCTTTAAGGTTTACAGAACTTAAAAGGTTTCAAATCTCTAAATTTAAAATAAATCCTGTCATACTAAATGCTTTATGAATTTTTTTTGAAATGTTTGTGAGTTGCTGCTAAAACATGTGTTTAAGTACTGTTTGGATATAAACAAAAGCTCATCGTAAACCTGACTACCATAGATTCTTGTTCAGTCCTAAGTCATTACCTCAGTTTACCAATTTGTACTATGAACTGAAATTTATAACTGATGAGTAGTGTGCTAAAGATACAGTGTTTTAATGCTGAAATCCTTTAAATCAGGATTCTTTGGGGTTAAGGATTAGCAACTGAAGTGATACCGAATGGAATGTTTATTTGACTTATGATGGTAAAAGCAAGTCAGAGAAGGTGAAGAGGTATGTTGGATTTGAATGTGGAGGAAAGAGGGTCTTTGATCTAAAGTCCATAAGGCTTGAGTATACAGATTTGTGAAGGAAGAATGGAAGTCATGTTCTGCTTTTTTTTTTTTTTTAACCCTTACCTTCTGTCTTGGAGTCAATACTGTGTATTGACTCCAAGGCAGAAGAGTGGTAAGGGCTAGGCAATGGGGGTCAAGTGACTTGCCCAGGGTCACACAGCTAGGAAGTGGCTGAGGCCGGATTTGAACCTAGGACCTCCCGTCTCTAGGCCTGGTTCTCAATCCACTGAGCTACCCAGCTGCCCCCTATGTTCTGCTTTTTAAGCAGAGGGTTTTGAAGGAAAAGAGAGAGAGAGAGAGAGAGAGAGAAGGTAAAGCAGATGTTCTGCTCTCATAACTGGATTCTTAACTTAGGGATAATTTCTAACATTGATGTATGTGGTTTTGGAAAATCACAAATGATTCTGGAATTTCTCTGGACACACTAGAGAGATTCCTGACTGACCTTATCTTAGTTCCTTCAGATGACCTAGGGCCAGGATATGATCTAGCCCTGATTTGTATTTACTGTAGAGCTAATGAATTCAACACTCCCATTCCTTATTTCAGGTTTTATGACTAAATTGTGATAAATTAATTATTACCAAAATATGTAAGAATAATTGCTAAAATATAGACTCATGGGAATCAAAGGAATCCTGAGAGTAGGCAAGTGATCAGAAAAGTTTATTTGAGGTATATGGAAATTTTTTTTAATCTGCTGATAAGCAAAACTTCTCTCAGCTGAAATGGGTAAGACTTGTCTTCTAAGGCAAAAAGGCTTCTGGGATCCAATGATGATGAGGTACTCTAAGGAGAGAGAAAGTCCTAGGATTGTTAGAAAAGGCAATCCAGGGCTCAACTTGGACTGGACCTTCCTGACCATCTAGGCTGCTAATCCTTGAGTGAAACAATAATGGCATGAGCCAGTGACAGCCTTGGCTTGTATGTGAAGCCACTCAATGTGTCCTTTGGGACATGAGGAAATATTTTCCCTATCTGCCTTTTCCTTTGTGACAAATTCCCATAATCAGCACATAATGCTAATTGTAAAATTAAAGATTCTATTTTGCCAAACAACCTATTGGGTTAATAATTGAAAATTATCAAATTGTTAGGGAACATACTTTGAAAAGTGGGTGAAGTTTATTAATAGATAACTTGTATCTGTAGCCTTAATTTACCACAATTGAAGTTTGGATCTTGAGCTTGGAAGTATAACCCAAAGCTTTCTTGAATTTCCCCCAGAATCTGAGGTAAAGAAATTCATCTGTAAAATGTTGTTACTCAAGTGTTTATAGATGCTATCTTAATGTGGACTTTGCAAAAGGATATTCTTTAACAGAAACATCACATACCAACTCTGCAAACAACTCAGGAATCTGATTTCCTAAAGGGATCCATTCCTGTCAGAAGATAATTTTTTGAGATGGAGTCTGTTGGCTAAGATAGCCAAATGCAAATGTTTAATATCAATTTCTATTGTACTAATTTTCTCTGTTTATATCTGTTGCCCTAGTTTTTTGCCCCAGTCCTAGGTTCTATACTTCTATCTTAGTGACTGACTCTCCCTCTTGTGACTTGTCTGTCAATCAGGGGAAACAGTTGCTGGACATCCTTCAGATTTCCAAGCAGGTCCCCACCTACCTAGGACCCAGGCATTCACTGAGGACATGCCCCTAAAGACCCTGTGCTCACAGCCCATCCCCCCTATATCTTAACCCCTCTTGCTTTAGCTCTTAACTACCTGACCCATAACTATTTCTTTCCTTATATTTTGGGTCTTCTCCTATGTTTTAAATCATGCATGCCCAGCCAACTGGGCAGATAATTCTCTGATTCAACTTGGAAAAGAAGTAGCCAAATCAGGTCCCTCTTACTGTTAGGTATGTATGAAGCACCCCAAAGCAGGCCTCTAGCCTGTGGTCTCAGTGCCACTGAGGCTTACTCAAAACCTGAGGCTTCAAGGAGATTCATATCCACTCCAGTTTTGGCTACTCCCTTGTGGGATATGTGGACCTTGCATTTGTAACCTTGTCACTTCTCTAGTTGCTTCTATGGTAAAAGCACTTATAGGAGCCACCCAGATGCCCCTGAAACCTCTGCAACCTTCCCAGCCTGAACCCCTGGAAGATGTTTATAGCCAATATTTCTCTCACTCTCTGGAGGACAGGCAGGGAGGGACAGCTCTACAACCATTCCCAGCTCTGAAGAAGCTACAGAATACTGAGACCATCGCCCCTTTCCCCCTTGGATATTTGGAGAGGGGGGAGATAGCATAGGCATTGTACCCCCAGAAACTCAGCAAACTATTATCAGGGAAATTCCTTTGCTCCCTTATATCCTTGTGACTCCTAACCCAAAACATCTGATAACTCCTATAAGACCCTGAGAAGATTATCCCCCTTGGATTGTTTTTAGATTTAAGATGGACAGAGAGATGCACCCCCAGGCTACACCTCGACACCATCAGGCTGTATCTCGGACATCCACCTGTCCCCTAAACCATGAGGATCATCCCCTCTATCTCCAGGCAGACCCAGTCAGATGACCAAACCCCCACTGAATGCCTGAGTGTTTACCACTCTAGAGTCACCATGACACAGCATCACATCTACACTGTTGTAAAGAGTATAAAATTCCCAGAATTGATGTCATCTGGGGGACAGCTTTTCTGTCCAGGCTTTCCTCCCATGTTCCACCTGTACTATCATCCTAGTCATTCTCAACTTTACTTTCTAAATTAATAAATTTCTCTTTTTATTTTTAAGCTAAGTTTTGGAGTCTTGTATTCTCGCAAAAGGTATCCTTCCCAAACCCCAGGGGTTAATCTCTGCACCCCACAACAGATACCACATACAATGGGAACCAGACACAGGGAAAAGAGCACAATGTTACCAAAAAGACACTAATGGTCCTTCAGTGTCAGAGGCATGACAAGAGGTGACTGCCAGCCCTGGTCGCATACATTCTATGTATACATGTGTACGTATATGTGTGTGTAGTCCCTCTGTGTTCCCCCTCTTTTCCTAGATGGTGTCCATATTTGTGGGAGAGGTATATCTAGAGTTTGTGAGGGAATGTAAAACAGCTAATTCCATAAGCAGATTGCATTAATAACCTCTGATTATATTCTTTTTTTTATCTTAACCTTTTATCTTAGTATCAATTCTTAGACAGAAAATTGGTAATGGCTAGACAATGGGGACTAAGTGGTTTGTCAAGGGTCACACATCTAGGAAGTGTCTGAGGTCAGATTTGAACTCAAGTCTTCCCAACTTCAGGTTCTCTAGCCAATGTGCTACCTAGCTGCCCCAGGACCTGATTATATTCAACTAGAAGGATCACTGTGGGGCAAGTCAATCTGGAGGTTCAAATACTTCTTCTCCATATCTTGTCACTGACAAGGATCTAAACAAGCTTCTCACCATAGCTAGTTTATCAAAGAGCAAGCAACCTTTGTATGTATATATATATATATATATATATGTTCAACTTCGGCTGAACAAATTGAAGAAACCAATAAGAAGGTAAGAAGGTTCAACGGCTGAGAGGGCGACGCAGCAAAGCACTGTGGAGTGCTTAGGGCGTGTTGGAGCACAAAAGACAACACGGCCACCCAATGCAGCTGAGGAAGTCTCCAGGTGTAATGACTCTTCGTGCCACTGAACCCAGGCTTCCAACGCCGAGAGAGTGGGACTGTCTCTGTGCATCGACTTTTCCACTTAAATCTTCTTCACGCACAAGTGTCTTTGTGCACACTCATCTATACACCATAGATGAAAACGCACAAAGACAATCGTCATCCTTGGTTACCAAGAGACTACTACTATACTATACTATATATATATATATATATATATATATATATATATATATATATATACATATATATATATGTATATATTCTTTAACTATATATACTGTATAAATGCTAGCTGTTATTATTACTATTAAATATGTTTGATTTGGTATACTTTGGGCAACTAGAAAAAAGTTAACATACTAGTGGGGGCTCATGAGCTATGATCTGGAATGGATATATACCCACAGAGTACTTGGAACTTGAGGTAGCAATTCTAGAGGTCCTGCATGGGAGAATCATAAGGGACCCACCCGAGATAACGAAGAACAAAGTTGTTTGTGGTTTAGTGATGGCTCTTTTAATTTACTACCTGTGAGATGTTGGACAAGTACTTCTCTGAGGATCAATTTCCTTATCCACAAAGGGAGATGATATCTATAGAACCTACCTCACAGGATTATTAGGGACAGGAGGAGGAGCTAGCCTGTGATTTTACTGGGACAAGAAACTCCCCCAAGAGCATTTTCCCTCTTTTAATACTGGTCAATACTTCTGCTACTTAAAAAAACAAACAAACAAACAACCCTTACCTTCCATTCTTGAACCAATACTATTATCGGTTCTAAGGCAAAAGAGCAGTATTGTGCTAGGCAATGGGGGTTAAGTGACTTGCCCAGGGTAACACAGCTAAGAGTCTCTGAGGTCAAATTTGAACCCAGGACCTCCTCTCTCTAGGCTTGACTCTCTCTCTCTCAATTCCCTGAGCTACCTAGTTGCCCCTCTGAAATTTTTAAGAGAAAGGCCCAAAACATTGAAAGATTAAATTAATTAATAGCCAGTATTTAAAGCTAGGTCTTCCTGCTTCTGAGGCCAACTGTCTAGTCACTAAGGCACTCTCCACAGGGTAGTTGGGAGAATAAAAAGAGATAACTTAGATAAAGCACTTTAGAAACCTTGAAGCATTTCCCCCTCCAGGAGCTAAGTGCCTCCTTAAAGATTTATCTAAGACTTTTCCAGGTAATTTTCATAGTTGGAATAGTTGCCAAAGGTGTGCCCCAAACTGAAAGCCATTTGTTCAACCAAATGTCTCAGAGCTAAATGTCACAGAGAGCCTGGGTACTTCCTGTATAAGAAGCTGAAAAAAAGATGCTGATTGGAAGTGCCCACCTGTGAGCCTGGGGAGCCTCCTGGAGAAATAAAGAGCTCAGACAGTGAATTAGTCTAGACTTGTGATCTGGTTTACTGGCACAGCAGGCAGGCATTTAGATTCACGGAATGTCAGAGCTGGGAGGGACCTTCGGACGGGATGTCCGAGGTGGGAGAGGCCTGAGAACAGGGAATGCAGAGCCTTTGGGAGTTCCCAGGAGATAAAAGCCCAGAAAGGAGCCTGGACTCTGATATCTATATACACATAGTGAGAGAAAGAGCACTTGACTTCCTCCTTGCCCCCATCTCCAGTGAGGAAATTCCAGAATGTCAAGGATGTGAAGATCCTTTTTTTTTTTTTAAATTCTTATCTCCTATCTTAGAATCAAGAGATTCTAAAGCAGAAGAGTGGTAAGGACTAGACAATGGGGGTTAAGTGACTTGCCCAGGGTCACACAATGAGGAAGTGTCTGAGATCAGATTGGAACCCAGGACTTCCCATCTTCAGGCCTGGGTCTATGGCCACAGAGTCACCCAGCTGCCCCTAGGTATGAGGATCTTAAAGGAAGTACCACACAGTTAGCTCCTTCAGAGATAGGAAGAAGTATTCTCCCAGAGCTTGGTAGAATCAGAGCCATGAGCCAATCAGAGTTCAGCCTTTCCCTGGGGGTCCTTTAAAAAGTGACCCACACACAGACACACAAACATACATAGACACATTCATACACACAAACACATACAGAGTACTGCAGCTGACTTTGAGGAATGTGACCTGTGACATCCAGCTGGGGAGGATGGAGTCAGCTCTTAAGGGGGGGTCTCTTAAAGATCAGAAGCCCCCCTTTACCTGTCCATTGGCCATGACATCTTGCTTTGATGCTCATGGTCCCAGGCACTGAGCAGGAAATAGGCCAAGGGCAGAAGCAGAGGAGAGCTTCAAGGAGGGGGACGGCTGTGAATCAATGAGACAGATGGGCTTGATAATCAGGAGTTGGGCTTGGGAGGGGAATAGGCCCAGGCCGCCCAGGTCGCTGCCCCTGGTCCAGTAGAGATTCTGTGCCCAGGGAGAGCTCATTCTGAGGGCACCCCTGGAAGGAGAAGGGCCCAAGGGCCCAGGGATATGTCACCTTGGCCATACATGTTCACTAAGAATGTCTCTCTAATGCACCGGATGTGTCCTCAACATTCCCACGGACCCTTTGTTGAATTGTGGGAGAGTACACCTCAAGTTTATGGGGAAAAGTTACTATTGTTCCCCTGACACCAGCTAATGGTTTGATTCACAGTCCTGAATGCAGCTATATAAAAACATAAGTTGTGGAAAACAGTTAAGGGGCAGCTAGGTAGCATAGTGGACAGAGCTCCAGACTTAGAGTAGGGAGGACCTGAGATCAAATCTAGCTCAAACATTTCCTAGTTGTGTAACCCTAAGTGAGTTACTGCCTAGTCCTTACCACTCTTCTATCTTAGAACTGATACTAAGGAGGTGACTCAGTGGATTGAGAGCCAGGCCTGGAAATGGGAAGTCCTGAGTTCAAATCTGACCTCAGATACTTCCCAGCTGTGTGACCTTGGACAAGTCACTTAACCTCATTGCCTAGTCACTCTTTTACCTTGGAACTAAAACTGGTTCTAAAATGGAATATGAGTTTAAAAATTGATATTAAGAAGGTAAGGGTTTAAAGAAATGAAAAGAAAAAGAAAAACAGCTACAATGTCTCTGTTGGATCTGGGGAGGTACAGGGCTCAGTGATGCAGGAAATAATAGAGAGGTAAAGGGGTAGTGGACCCTTAAAACTGTTAACCCAGTCTTTTTACCACCTTGAGAAACTTCTGCCCCAATGTGGATACCAACTCCTGCATGGGTGAGCTGAGCCTAAGGTTGGAAGCTAGGAGGAGTGAAGGGGCTGAGGAGGGACAGAGGCAGAGGATTGGCTAATTGGGCCAGGTAGGGAAGCTCAACACATCTTGTAGTCAGAGGGGCTGCTTAGCATACAACTGCCCAAGTCAGGCGAGTGGTGAAGTCTCCATGTTCTTGCTTTTAGGATGCATGATGATGATGCCAAAACCCATTTTCTCTAAGGAGAGAGGAAAAGGAGAGTCCTGGTCAGGGGAATGTTTCTATGCTTTGGTTCTTCCATCTTTTCAATAACTAACTCTTTTGCAAAAGATAATTGATATTAATGAGTTAGCTGATAATGAGAAGAAATCAGCTGGTTAACCTGATCATGAAATTCTAATCACTGGTATCCATGACGTAGAGGAGTTATTAATTGGCTCTGACAGATAATATGGAGGAGAATATGTTGGAATGAGATTTTAAGCCAATAGTATTAGAGAAAATCCCATGACCTCTTTGGGTCACCCTTAGAGCTCTGGGGGAGGGTAGTAACCAAACTCTAAGGAGCTGTCCCACCAGGGTTGGTGGGAATTGGGAGAGTTAGCCAGGGTCTATATGGCTATACTTGATAGTATTCATTTTCCCAGAGTTTAGCATAATCCTGGCACATAGTAAGTGCTTAATACATGTTCTCTCCATCTCTCTCTCTCTCTCTGTCTCTCTGTCTCTCTCTCCCTCTTTCCCTCCCTCTCTCTCTCTCTCTCTCTCTCTCTCTCTCTGTCTCTCTGTCTCTCTCTCTCTGTCTCTTTGTCTCTCTCTCTCTCTTCCTTCCTCTCCCTCTCCCTCTCTCTCTCTCTCTCTGTCTCTCTTTGTCTGTCTGTCCATCTATTCATCTATTTGTTTTTCTATCCATCAGTCCCATCTGTCTTTCCATCCATCCATCCATCCATCCACTGTCTTTCCATCTATCAATACACTCATCAGCCTGTTCGTCTATCTATCCATCTATCTATAAATCCACTCATCCATATATCTATTTCTCTACCCATCCATGTACCTGTCTACTTATTTGTCTCTCCATCCACCCATCTACCCATCCATCTATCCACTTGTCTATCTATCTATCTATCTATCTATCTATCTATCTATCTATCTATCTATCCATCCGTCTATTTGTGTGTCCAACTGCCTGTCTAGTGTCTCCTTAATGAGACATTAATCCCTTGACAAGGTTATCTCTTTGATAAGGGATGAAATAAAATGGCCTATCTTTAAACACTGCTCATTCCTTTAGCTCCACATTAAGGATGACTGATTTATCTGGGCTATGTCCTCAAAACTGGTCTTTTTTTTAAAAAAGGAGAGTAAAGGGCAGCTGGGTGGCTCAGTGGATGGAGAGCCAGGCCTAGAGACAGGAGGTCCTAGGTTCCAATCTGGCCTCAGACATTTCCTAGCTGTGTGACCCTGGGCAAGTCATTTAATCTCCAATGCCTAACCCTTACTGCTTTTCTACCTTGGAATACCTAGTATTGGTTCTAAGGCAGAAGATAAGAGTTTTTAAAATGAAATTTTAAATTATAAAAGGGATAATAAAGACAAACTAATGGAAAGAACCAGAGCTGAAACAGAGAAGAGAGGAACTCCACTCAGTGAGAGGTTCAGGGGAAGGGCTTCTTATGAACAAAGCTTCACCAGGGACATGGCTCTAGAAGTGTGTGTGTGGGGGGGGGCAGAGCTGAAGGAAGGTAAATCAGTAACAATGGAGGAACATTGACAAAATGGCAGAGACTTTCTTGCACCAAGCTTCTTCTAGGACCCAACTATAGTGTTCTCAGAGTAAAGTGGAACCTGGAAGCTTCAGTCCTGGAACATGAGTTCCCGAGACAATAGTCATTCCAGGAATAAGTGGAGCCAAAGGCTAGAGTGAAAATTAGATACCATCATTGCTTTTGATGCCAGAGTTAATAATACCTGGTCTCCAGCGGGGGATTCAGCCCACCCAGGTGTTGCCCAGAATGGAAATTTGTACCTCCATTTTTCATCCAGATGTCACATATGTTCAGGGGCCTCCAAGGAGCTGTGAGAATCCTGTTTATTGGCAACTGATTAGGAATGTGCATAAATATCCCATCTATATAGAGCCTATGACACTACCAGCTGCCAGGTAATTTATCTCCTTGATCACCCACAGCCCATTTTGTATGATCTATTTGTCCCAGGCAAGGAATAGTGACAGGTTTGCTCATATTTTATACTTATGAGCCTACCTGCTTCTTTCTTTTCTGTTTTGGCCACATTTATCTTTGTCCTTTATAACATCACTTCTCCTTCCCCTACCTCCACTGCATGTGGAAGAGTAACTGGCCTTGGGAAAGAGTAATGAATAAAGATTACATTAAAACATGCAGTAAGAAAAGATGGAAAGGCAGTAGCAGTGACAGACAATATGTATGAGGTGACTAAGAGAAGGATTATGGTGTGAAGTCTCTGTAGTCTGGAGTGGGACCAGAAGGAAAATGGCAGGACAAAAGAAAGGCCACTGACATTTCACTTCCTTCCTAGGAAATAAACAATGATAGAGTTGGGAATAGTCAGTGTTGGAGGAGATGGGGAAAGACAGTACACTAATGCATTGTTGGTGCAGCTGCAAAAGAGTGCTACCATTCTGGAAAGCCATCTGGGATTATGCAAAGAAAGAGATTACCATACCCTTGTCCCAGAGATTTCACTGCTAAACATTTACCTCAAGCATGCCATTGGTAAAAAAAAAAATGGGGGTCCACAAAGTCCAAAATATTTATAGCAGCACTTTTCATGGTAGCAAAAAGACTGGTAGCAAAAAGAAACAAAGTAGATACCCACGGATTAGGGGGAGAAATCAGAATTAACTCAGTTATTAATGAACAGCATCTAGTCCAGGTCCCTCATAGGAACCCCGAGCTAGGGTGGGAAGGGATCTCCAAGGTCATCTTCTCCAACTCTCCCATTTTTTCCATAAGGAAAGTAAGGTCCAAAGAGGTGAGGCTACTTCCTCAGATCGCATAGCTAGTAAGTAGCAGAGCCAGGATTTGGACCTAGATGCTCTGACTCCAAATGCATTCCACTTTCTCCATTGTACCATAGGAATATTGAGTTGAAGGGCAAGGGAGAGTGAAGGGGAAGAGAAGGCAGAATAGGAAGGAGAAAGGGAGATGATCAAGATAAAGATGAGGGGAAGACAGATTGGGCTACCGAGGCAGTCCAAAGGGTACTAAAGCAGGCACTTGAAGTTATAGGGAAGAGTGAAGACAAGCCATAAGGAATTAGGAGATAACAGGAAATAGCATCTTAGTTATAGTGTAGTGGGGAAGGGAAGACCTATGTTCCAAACCTTTTTCTGATACTATGACATTAACTTTATGTTATGTTATGTTATGACATTAACACATATGACATCAGAAATATCACTGAAGTTTAGTGGAATGGAGCCAGGTCTAGAATATGGCCTTGGGAAGGTATATTATACTCAGAAAAAATAAAATAAGTAAAAGGTAGTAAGAAAAAATAGTAAGAAGTGACAATGTAGTCATGTGAGAATCCAGAGGAAAGAAGAAGCAAATCACTCTCCTTGGGTGAATCACTCATGAGAGCAAGTTGAGTGAAGAGGCAGAAACGAAGGTGATAATGTCATAATAGTATACTGCAGACCAACTGTATAGAGAAAGGAAATAAATTAAACATTAGGGGAAGTAGATCACAAGCTTAGCCCAGAAGTATTACATTGTAGTGATAGATTTAAATTATCTATAAGCCTGTTGAAATATGTTCTGTCTCTCTCTCTCTCTCCTGTCTCTCTCTCCTCCCCTTTCCCTCCCCTCCTTCTCTCTCCCTCTCTTTCTCTCCTTTTCCTTTCTTCTTCCTTTCCTCCCTTCTCTTCTTTCTCTCTCCATCCCTCTCTTTCTCTCCTTCTTTTCCTTTCTTCTTCCTTTCCCCCCTTCTCTTCTTTCTCTCTCCATCCCTCTCTTTCTTCTCTGTCCTTTTCCTTTCTCCTCCTTTCTCCTCCCTCCTCCTCCTTCTCTCTCTCTCTCTCTCTCTCTCTCTCTCTCTCTCTCTCTCTCTCTCTCTCAGAGCAGTTAATTATTTTTGGGACTGACTTAGGGACATTTTCATCCTTTAAAAGATCATTCTCATAAAATTATGGCTAAAGAAAAGATGTCTATTATCATCATTACTATTTGATATGATGCTAGAAATACTAGCTCTAGTGATGAGACAAGAAGAAAATGAGAAAATAATATAGGCAAAGAGGAAACAAAAAGATTGAGTTTTGTAGATAATATGATTATGTACTTAGAGAACCCTAGAGAACTAACTAGAAATTTATTGAAACAATTAATACAGCAAAGTTGCAGGAAATAAAATGAGCCCACACAAATTATTAACATTTATGTATATTACCAACAAAATGCAGCAGGAAGAGCTAGAAAGAGAAATCCCATTTAAAATAACCTCAAATAGTTTAAAATACTTGGGAGTCTATCTGCCAGGACACACAAGTGCTATATGAACACAATTACAAAACATTCTTTACACAAATAAAGACAGAGCTAAATAATTAGAAAAAATATTAATTGCCTGTGGGTAGGCTGAGTCAATATCATAAAATAACAATACTATTAAATTTAATTTACTTATTCAGGGATATACCAATCCAACTAAAGAAGGATTACTTTAAGGAGCTAGAAAAATAATAATAAAATTCATCTGGAGAAACAACAGTAAAAAAATATCAAGGGAAATAATGGAGGAAAGTGGGAAACAAGGGGACCTAATAGTCCCATATTCAAACTATATTACAAAGGGGTAAACATAAAAATTATTTGGTACTAGTTATGAAATAAAGAACAGTGGAAGAAATTAAGTACAAAACATACAGAATGAAGGAACAAGCCTAGTATTTGATAAACCCAAAGATCCTAGCTATTGGGGTAAGAACTCACCGTTCAACAAAAACTGGTGGGAAAATTGGGAAGCAATATAGCAGAAAGTAAGTATAGAGAGATGCATCTCACATTGCACACAGTGAAAGAAAATTCTTGGTTCTTTTTGTCTATTCTGAGTTTGCACTTGTGAAAAGGAAATCCTTTGTTCTCTTTGCCTAGTTGGAGTTAACATTTTGGAATAACAATAATTTAAGCTCTTTTACTTAGTACTTCACTAGCCTGAAGACAGGATTAACTCTCTTTTGTTTACTTTTGAATTAATCAACAAAAGTGAATATACCCATACTTAACCCTAAAGTAAGGGAAGTCCACAAACTCTTACTTGTAGGTGGAGAGTTAACACCTTTAGAGGTGAAAAGCCATCAAGATACTTGGAAGAGCTCCCTATCTTTTTCTAACTCAAATAGTCAAAAACTTGTGTATTCTTTTAAGAGTTCACATCCTCAGAAACTATAAACTTTTTTGATGAGAAATTGACATTCAGAGACCTTTGATAAGAGTTGCCACCTTCAGAGGATGAGAGGTGTAACAATTTTGGAAACTGTGATTGACCCCTGTGAAGAAGGGAGGGGATAGGAAACCACCATAAAAGCCACAAAATATTTCAACTGGGAATCTGGTGAAGTTGAGTCTTGTGGAGAGTGTCTCTTGGAGATAGCCTTTGAGGAAACTTCATTGGAGACTACAATGTGAATCCTGAATTCAACTTAGACTCTGACTCCTGGACTACTTGGTTGGGTGAGTGAAAAGGCTCATTCCCTCCCCAGTTTCCTAAGAGACTAGGTTCCATCTTGGAGGAAGCCATGTCATTACTTACTACAGGTCTTCCTGGCCGAAGACTAGTATAGGTATTTTCTCTAACCTCTTTCATGTTTTTTTACTTTATTGTTTCCCCTCTATTTTGGTAAATAAACCGTGTCCAACCATTACATTTAACCTTGTCTAAGTCATGTCTCCACTGGGAGTTTGTATTGTAACAAAGATAAACTCCCAGTGGAGACATGACTTAGACATAAAGACCATAAACAAATTAGAGGAGCAAAGAAGAGATTATCTTTCAGTTTTATGGATAGAGGAAAAGTTCATGGCCAAAGAAGAGATAGAGATAGTCACAAAAGATAAAATGAGCATTTTGATTATGTAAAATAGAAAGGTTTTTGTATGAACAAAAATAATGCAGCTAAAATTAGAAGAGAGACATGTAAATGGAAGAAAATTTTTATTGAAAGTTTCTCTAATAAAGGCCTTATTCTAAGTTATGTAAGGAACTAAATAAAATTTATAAGAATAAGAACTATTCCCCAATTGACAAATGGTTAAATGATACAAATAGGTAGTATTCAGAGTAAATGATCCAAAGAGATTATTGAATAAGGAAAAAGACCCATATGTACAAAAATGTTTGTGTGTGTGTGTGTGTGTGTGTGTGTGTGTGTGTGATAATAAAGAACTAGAAACTATGAAGGTGCTCATAAATTGGGGAATGGCTAAACAAATTATGGTTTATAAATGAAATGGAATAATGTTTTATAAAAAAAAAGATGACAGGAACCATTTCAGAGAAACCAGGGAAAACTTGTATGAATGGATGTAGGGTGAAGTGAACAGAACCAAGAAGACAATTTACACAGTTAAAGTAATTTTTAAAAAAAGTAATTCTCCTCCTTGACAAGGCAACCAAAGAGGAGCTGCTATAATGAACCAGATTACTAAAGTGGAAACAGAATAGAATCAAAGCCCAGTGGAAATGTTGACAGTAGCATCCCTCCAAGCAATAAGCCTGGCCTGCCAGCTAGAGCTATGGAAAAACAAATGGAGTCCCAGGAAGATGGTCAAAGTGAAAGCTAGAGCAAGCTGGGCTCCTCATCTCTCAGAAGTCCTTCTGAGGATTGGAGGCAGAGACCATCACAGTTAGGAAATCTCAGCTTTGACTTGGTCCAAGGCTAGGGAGAGAAACCTTGGCCTTGATCCTGTCCTGTGAACTTCTCCCCTAAAATATGAAAATAGTTGCCCTTCAGAGGCCACTTCAAAGTCCATACTAGGGAGAGGGAGAGCAGCAGGCTAGGAAATAGCCTGTCATCTGTGATCTCTCTCTCTCTCTCTCTCTCTCTCTCTCTCTCTCTCTCATTATGTGTATTATAAGGGTTAAATTTAATGGTTGGATAATACTTTTATGAAATTATGAGGTCACCAATATTTATTATATCTTGAGTCAGAAATGTATTTACAAATATTTACAAAATGGAGAAGAAACAATAAAGTAGAGAAATGTGAAGAGGTTAGAGAGATTGTCCATCCTATCAATTTAAATGTTTACTCCTGATCTGCTTAATCCAGGCAAAGATTAATTCGCTCTCAACCAGGAAGGCTGGTGGTGAGTAACCACAAGGCCTCCTCCAAGATGGAAGCTAGTCTCTCCAGAAACTAGGAAAGGAGTCAGCCTTTCACTCACCCAATGAAGTAGTCCAGGAGTCAGAGTCTAAATTAAAGCCAAGCTCCAAGCTCATGATCCAAGCCACAGTTTCCAGCAAAGCTCCCTCAAAGACTCTCCCCAGTTAGAAGACTATCTCCAGAAGATAATCTCTTCGGACTATCTTCTTGCTTGCTTTTATTGAGACTTCTTGTCTTCTCCCCTCTTCACAGGGGCCAATCACAGTTTCCAAATTGTCTAGCACTGCCCAGGGGTCAGTATCTGTGGGATTCACACCTCTCATCCTCTGAAGGTGTCAACTCTGATCATGGGATTCACAAGTTTGAGACTGAATTAAAAGGGTGGCGCTCTCTAAGTAAGCGACTTGTGAGTTCTCTAAGTACCTTGCTAGCTTCGCACCTAGTACTAAGTAGGGAGTTCAATCTTTTGTTTATTCAATTTAAAAGTAGACACAAGAGAGTTAATTCTGTCTTCAGTCTAGTGAGCTACTAGGTAGGGGTACTTAAGTTAGTGTTAGCTCAAGATAGACAATAGAGTAAAGAATTCTCTTTCACAATGTGAAGCCCACTGAAGGGCCATGCCTTCCTGGAGGTGTCTCTGCCTCCCTTACCTTTCCCTTGTTACTTTATTACATTATCCTTTCCACCCTCTCAAACTTCCTTGCCAAGAGGAAGAACTAGTATATCAGCTTGGGACCAGGGTGCTCCCTACAGTACTAAGGGGCTCCCAGCCTATCTCAGTTGCTCATCCTGGATGCCAGAATCAGGAATCTCCCATAGGAGGCCAAAATTGGACCACCTTTCTAAATGAGCACCTGCTTGGGAAGCAGAAGACCTGAGTAACTAGAGTTACTCTTCTGACACTAACCCTTTGACTTTTCTTCTTTGCAGGATGAAAGAGTTGGATGTCAGGGTCTAAGGGCCCCCCAGGTCTGGCAGTCTATGAGGTTATGATATAGTTCCATTTAGAATCCTGTTAATTCAGTTCAACCTTAATTTTGACAAAATTTAAAGGAGCCTTCCTCTGTGGTCTCTGGCAACTCAATACGAAATAGTTTTAAAACCTTGGAATACAGGTTTAATATCCCCTTTATGACTACAAGTAACAATGGTTACAACCTGGAGAGTGCTGGTAAATGTTTAACAACTGGCTCTCTGAGAGGAAAATGTACATCTGATAAATTCGTTATTTTAATCTACAATAGTAACATTCTCCACCACTTTCTTAAGTCAATCCACAAAACATAAAGTAAATCCTGATTGTAGTATTTGCTCATTTTCACAGTGTAATTGCTCTCACTGAAAATTTAACTATTGGCTTTTTTAAGCTAGCTCCAGTACAACTCTGGTTATAACTAATTCATGACATTTTTTCAATTTCTTTCTCTGCAAAATTCAGGAGGCAGCTTAGATAACTCCTTTGTGTGTGTGTATGCGTGTGTGTGTGTGTGTGTGTGTGTGTGTGTGTGTGTGTGTGTGATATCGTGGAAACAATTTGCAACCAGATGCATAGGTTTTAGAATTTTATGAAAAAAAAAATCTAAAGTCTAAAACTGGAAACAACATACAATTTCTCAAGCTCATGGTCTCCTTCCACAAGGCAATAGAATCATTCCATGAAATTTTTCTTTCCTTTTAAAAAAAAAATCTGTATTGTAATAAAAGCAAATACAATGTAACAAAAGCATGTTAAAGGCACATTTAGCTCTAACTTGATACTTGGAGGATTTGGGGAAGGGGGTATTCTATGAGTATTTGGCTTTAACCTTTTTTCTGTACCCTCCCCAAAGCATCTCTCTTTCCTGTAAGGATTATAACACTCCTCTTCCCTCCACTGCAATAATAAGAATTTTTATATTCTAAATATGAAGAAACAGTTGCTTTAAAATCTAGCTATAAAGAATAATGATACATAGCATTTATGTAGGATTTCAAGATTCACAAAGCACTTTATAAATATTATCTTATTTGATACTCCTAACAATTACCAAATTTCTTTGATCTCTTTGGGATACAGATATAGCGGTGGTATTTCTAAATTAAAGTGTATACATAGATTATATAGTCCTTTGGGTGAGGTTGGACTAGTTCACAATCCACCATCAATGCATTAGTGTTCAATTTTGCCGTATCCACCTAGGATTTGTTGTTTTCCTTTTCTGTCATTTTAGTCAATCTGATAGATATGAAGCAGAATCTCAGATTTGCCTTAATTTGCATTTCTCTAATCAATAGTGATTTAGAGAATTTTTTTCATGTGACTTAATGATAGCTTTGATTTTTTTTCTAAAAACTTCCTGTTCATATCTTTTGTCTTTTTATCCACTGGGGAATGGCTCTTATATTTATGTTTGACTCAGTTCCCTATATATTTGATAAATGAGGCCTTTATCAGAGCAACTTGCTGTAATTCTCCCCATTTCCTGCTTCCTATCTAATTTTAGCTGCATTTGTTTTGTTTGTGCAAAACCTTTTTAACTTCATATTATGAAAATCAACTATTTTAGCTCCCACAATCCTCTCTATCTTGTTTGTCATAAACTCTTTCCCTGTCTGTACATCTGACAGGTGCATTTTTTCTATGCTCCCTTAATTTAATTTGATATCATCCTTTATGTCTATATCATGAACCCATCTGGACCTTATCTTGTGTGAGATGTTAGTCTATGCCTGATTTCTGTCAAACTGTTTTGCAGTTTCCCCAATAATTTTTGTCAAATATTGAGTTCTTATCCCAAAAGCTTGGACTTTGGGGTTTGTAAAATAGATTATTATGGTCATTTACTACTGTGTATTGTATATACAATTTATATTACTAATCCACCACTCTATCTCTTAGTAACTATCAGATTATTTTAATGATTACTGCTCTGTTGTACAGTTTGAAATCTGGAACTGCTAGGCCACCTTCCTTAACAACTATTTTCATGATTCCCTTCATATTCTCCACCATTTGTTCTTGCAGAAAAAAATGTGTTACTATTTTTTTTCTAGATTTATAAAATAGTTTTTGGTAGTTTGATTGATGTGGCACTAAATAACTATAAATTAACAGGTCAAATGATCATCTTTATCATATTGACTCAGCCTACACATGAGCAAAAACCATGTCACCAAACATTAATGCCTTGGTTTCCTCATCTGAAATTGGATATAATAATAGTAGCTACCCTTCCCTCTCTGATGCTCAGTTTCCTAATCTGTAAATGGGGGAAATATAGCACCTATTTCTCCTCTCTATACTTCACTTTATTCTGTAAAATGCTGGAGAATAATAGCATGTACCTTCTAGGTTGTTGTGAGGACCAAATAAGAAAATATTTGTAATTTTTTTTGTAAGCTTTAAAATCTTGTGTAAATGATAGCTATTGTTATTTTTGAAATTCCCAGGAGAGCCTTAGATTGTAATTCTGAAAAATCCCTCTGCATAAACTTCATGCAGTCTATAAAATCACAGAGATGCTAAAGTTGTTCTCAACCTAAATTGTCTGCCTAACTTTTTTGTTTGTACCTCGGGACTCTGTCCTAGGGCTCTCTTCTCTTCTTCCTCAGTGCTATTTCACCAGGTGATCTCATCACCCTGGATTTAATGGCCATTTCTAGCCTGATAGTTCTCACACCTACCTTGCTGCCCCCAACCTCTCTCCTGACATCCAGTTTCAGATATCCAACTCCTTTTCAGACAGCTCACCCTAGATTTCCCTAGATATCTTAAATCCAATATGAACCTGAACCAACTCCTTATCTTTCCCTTAAATCCTCCCCCCTTGCTAAAATTCCCTTTGATTGTCTATGGCAACACTATCATTCTATTCCCTCAGACTTCCAACCTAGAGTCTTATCCTCCCACCTATCTCTTATCCTCCATATCTAATCTGTTGCCAAAGTCTGTCCATTTCACCTTTGTGAAGCCTCAGACACACAAGCCCTTCTCTCTTTTGACTCAGACAACCACCTTAGTGCAGACTCTCATCACCTCATGTGTGGGCTATTGCAATAGCTTGCTAGGGGATCTGCTGGCCTCCAGCCTCTCCCAACCCCAATCGACCCTCCATTCATCTGCCAGTGATTTTCTGAAAGCACAGGTCCCACCATATTGCCCCTTACTTGATCAAATCAAGAGGTTTCTTATCACCTCCCAACTCAAATGTAAAGCTACTGTTTCAAAGTTCTTCTTGGCTGACTCCCACCCCCAGACTTCTTATAAATGACACCAGATCCCAGTGGCTCTTCCAGGCTATTTCATGAACAAAACATTCCATCTCTTGGCTCTGGGCGTTTTTTCCTGGCTGCTGATCATCCTTGCCTGGAGTGTTCTCCCTCATCATCTCTACCTCCTGGATTTTTTTAGGTCTCACCTTCAACCAGAAGCCTTCCCCAAACCTTCCCCAAACCATTGCCTTAAAACCTTCGTTAATTATTTCCTTTTTATCCTTTCTAGACTTTGTTTGTGCATATTTGTTTGCATGCTGTCTCTCCCCTTTGATTAAGTTCCTTGAGATCAGGGACTGCCCTTTGCTTCTCTTGGTCTCCCTAAGCCTTAGGCTTAGCCCAGAAAGTCCTAAATGAATGTTTATCGACTGACACCAAATCTCCAAGGAAGAAACAAAGAAATCTCCAAAGCAGTTTCCCAACTTTACCAATGTGGCAATCTAGCTGTTCTCTTCTTATCTCAGTGAGATAGAAACCTTCCAAATCCAAGGCTTTTTTTTCTTCACCGTTTTTTTTCTAAATTGGCCTTTGCTGGAGGGAGATTTTGAGAAGTGATAAAAATGGTCCTTGTTTGAATT
This sequence comes from Monodelphis domestica, assembly GCF_027887165.1. Lineage (NCBI taxonomy): Eukaryota > Metazoa > Chordata > Mammalia > Didelphimorphia > Didelphidae > Monodelphis > Monodelphis domestica. The sequence goes on from NC_077229.1 coordinate 21,818,120, forward strand.
CAATTTCTCTGGTATAAGAGGAATAAGAGATTGAAGTTTCTCATCTGGGTTTTAGATGAGCCAATACTACTGTTTGCAAAATTCCATTTGTAGATTTTATTCCCCTACCTTTTTTGTTAACCCCTTGCCTTCTGTTTTAGAATCTATCAGTTCCAAGGCAGAAAAGTGGTAAGGATTAGGCAATGGGGGTTGTGACTTGCCCAAGGTCATATAGTTAGGAAGTGTCTGAGGCCAGATTGAATCCAATACCTCCTGTCTCCATGCCTGGCTTTGTATCCACTGAGCGACCTAGCTGTTCCTCCCTTTCTCTACTTTTTTCTTTTTCTTTTTTTTTGTCCCTTACTTTCCATCTTTGAATCAATACTATATATTGGTTCCAAGGCAGAAGAGATATAAGGGTTAGGCAATGGGGGTTAAGTGACTTGACTAGGGTCACACAGCTAGAAAGTATATGAAGTTGGATTTGAACTCAGGACCCAATCTCTAGGTCTGACTCTCAAACCACTGAGCCACCTACCTGCCTCTTTCCTCTACTTTAAAAAAATTTTCATTTTTGTTGTCCTGCAAAACACACTTCCATATTAGTCATTGTTGTAAGAGCAAACTCAAACATAACCATAAACATAAACAACATAAACAAACCTAAAATGAAACTATAAATAAATGTGAAAGATGACTCCAACAGTTCTTTCTCTGGAGGGGGAGAGCATTTTTCATCATAAATCATTCAGGATTGTCGCAGATCATTGCAATGCTGAGAGTAGTCAAGTTTCACAGATAATCATCATCCAATATTGTTGTTACAGTGTACAATATTCCCCTGATTCTGCTTATTTCACTCTGCATCAGTTCCTGCAGAACTTTCCAGCTTTTTCTGAAATCATCTTGCTTATCATTTCTTATAGCACAATAGTATCCCATCACCAACATGTACTACAATTTGCTTAGCCATTCCCCAATTGATGGACATCCCATCAATCTCCAATTCTTTGCCACCACAAAAAGAGAAGCTATACATATTTTTGTACAAATAGATCCTTTCCTCTTTTTTATTATCTCTTTGGGATACAGACCCAGTAGTGGTATTACTGAATCAAAGGGTGTACACATATATCTCCTTTGAGGTTAGTTCCAAATTGCCCTCCAGAATGGTTGGATCAATTCACAACTCCACCAACAATGCATTAGTGTCCAAATTTTGCTGAGCACCCTCTTAAAATGGAAGTTATTTTTTCAATGAAAACTGGAAAAGGAATTTGTCACTTTGGCAAATTAGTCCAACTCATATAAATCTCACATTCTTTGCCAAACTTCTTTTATTTTTTCAAACTTTCTTTTAAATAATAATAGGTAGCATTTATGCATCATTTTGTAACTTATACAACCCCAACAATGAGCCTGCAACACTTTAAGACATGAAGCAGAAGTTATTTTGTTTGATCCTCACAACATCCCTGGGAGATAAATGCTATTATTAACCCCATTTTACAGATAAAGGCTGAAAAAGATCTCTTTCAGCCTTTATCTGTAAAGCATTGAGCCACCTGGCTACTTTTTCCTAATCATAACTGAAACTTTACTGGCAAGTTCTCATTTTGCTGTGGAAAGCATTTTCAATTTTCTTACTTAAGAATTTATAAATTCATTAGGTAGCTAGATGGTGAAGTGGATAGAAAGAGTAAAGGAACTCAGAATAAAACCTGAGTCTGACAGCCTCTCTACCTGTATGACCTTGGGCAAGTCATTTAACTTCTGCCTCAGTTTCCTTATTAGTAAAATGAGGATAGCAATAGTACCTACTTCCCAGGGTTATTGTGAGGATCAAATGAGATAATATTTGTTAAGTGCTTAACATGGTGCCTGGAACATTATTATTACTAGGCATTTGTTGTCGTTCAGTCATTCATTTGTGTCTGACTCTTCATGACCCCTGGACCATAGCTATCTGTGGGTTTGTCTTAGTAAGGATACTAGAATAGTTTTCCATTTCCTTCTCCAGTAGAATCTTTTGTCAGAAGATCAGAAGTTAAGAGACTTGTCCAGGGTCACACAGCTGGGAAGTGTCTGAGGTCAGATCTGAACTCGGGTCTTCCTGACCCTAGGCTCAGCACTTTATCCAGAGCTGTAATGAAATTCTGCCAAGGCCACTGGGAGCTCACTTTTCTCAAATTCTTTCACTTGCCTTTTCTGAGGTAGAGCCTCTTTTGCTCAAGACAATTTAAAGAAAAGAAATTTTAAGAGAAGAATAACCCACTAGACTACCCACTAGATAAGACTTAACTTCAAATCCTCAAACTATAAAACCTGACTTTTTTCCTACCTCTTTAGGTCACTGGAAGGAAGCACTTTTAAACTGACTTCATTTCTGTTTTTCCAATCACTTTTTTTTTTTTTACTGAACAGATAGCAACCCAGATTTACAGAAAAGCAACACACATTTCTGTTGCTAGTGTCAGTCATTCATTCAACCAAAAACCCCAGAATGGACTTATTTTAGATTACACAAGGATCCCCCCTTTTTTTTAAACCCTCACCTTCCATCTTAGAATCAATACTCTGTATTGGATCCAAGGCAGAGGAATGGTGAGGGCTAGGCAATGAGAGTTAAGTGACTTGCCCAAGGTCACACAGCTAAGAAGTGTCTAAGGACAAATTTGAACCCAGAACCTCCTGGCTCCAGGCCTGGTGCTCTGAGCACCACCTATCCCCCAGAGACACTTAAAAAACCAAAAACAACTTTAGTCAAATCATTTTGATCAAGAATGTGCAAGTTTCATTTTTCACATGTTCTATTCCTACAGTCTGTGGTTCCTCCAAGTTTTATCCTTATTATTGACCTTTCCTGTGTAAAGAAGGAGAAGATAATGATGATGGGGAGAAAGAGGGAATAGGAGAGAGAAAGAGTGAAAGGATTGTTCTATTTGTTCTTCCCCTCCCTTACTTCTGGGGGGAGGTAAGCCAGGTCCTGTCCCTTTGAAAAAGGGAGTATGTCTCCACAGAGATAATTTCTGGGAGATGGAGGACAGGAGGCTACAGTGGGATTGCCTCAGTGGGATGGCAAGATGCCTCCCTCCGAGGAGCCCAGGGCTCCTGAGGTCTTTGAGAGGCAAGATGATCTCTTATGCCTCTGCTTCCCAAATGGACATTAACTGTCCACCTTTTCAGGGGCTTAGAAGTGGTCAGCTGCCAAGGAAGGATGTCAGTCAGTTCCCTTGGTCAGACAAACTTGAATCACTGGGATCTGGAAGTCAACCTTCTCTTGGGGAGAGGAGTGACCCTCCCAAATCTTTGATGCCCTTACCTGTGCTGCTTAGAGACAGACAAACCCAGATCCTAAATGTCCAATCATTTATTGAGGTTCAAGTAGGAAGGGAATGGCAGGGATGTGAGGTAGGAAAGTGGGTAAAAAGGGAAGCCCTACAGATTTCCCCTCTTGCAGGTTCCCCCACCCCACCCCAGGGCTTCTCAGCCCTGACCGCTCCCTTTTGCCAACTGCTTTCTTGCCCCTACTCTCAACTAGCCAGACCTTGAAAGTATGAGTCCAGGGACATGTAAGGGAGAGAGAGAAAGAGAGAGAAATCTTAGGACAAGGGTCTGTGGACAGCTCTGTTCAAAAGTCCAAATCCACAATCCCACTTGAGGATTTTACACTGCTGTAACTGAGAGTCTTAGAGGAGGTATTCAGGGTTTCAGAAGGGCTAGTAGATCTCCAAAGAAATAGGCTTCCTCTCAGCTTCAGGGAATCCACCTCTTCCCAGGCTGGAAGTGAGTTGCCAGTTGGACTTTCAAGCTTCTGACTCTTCTTTAGAATTCTCAGCTTTAGGGGGCAGCTGGGTAGCTCAGTGGATTGAGAGTCAGTCCTAGAGACGGGAGGTTCTAGGTTCAAATCTGGCCTCAGACACTTCCCAGCTCTGTGACCCTGGGCAAGTCACTTGACCCCCATTGCCTACCCTTACCACTCTTCTGCCTTGGAGCCAATACATGGTATTGACTCCAAGACGGAAGGTAAGGGTTAAAAAAAAAAGGAATTCTCAGCTTTGGGGGCAGCTGGGTGGCTCAGTTGATTAAGAGCCAGACCTAGAGAGTTCAAATGTGGTCTCAGACACACTTCCCAGCTGTGTGATCCTGGACAAGTCACTTGACCCCCATTGCTTAACCCTTACTACTCTTCTGCCTTGGAGCCAATACAAAGTATTGACTCTAAGATGGAAGGTAAGGGTTTAAAAATAAAAAGAATTCTCAGCTTTTCTTTGCCCCTCTTCCACTCTCTTCAGCTGATCTCTCCAAGAGATTTATCTCTCCTCAATGTAGACTCGCTCTTCTCTTCTCTTACACCTGTCATCGTACCTATGGTTTGTTCTAGTGTCTCAATCTGTTTGGGGTTTAAAAGCTAGAAAAAGTCCTAAGGACATGCTTGACTTTAAAATCAGTCCATTCTCCAGTTTCCTGTGCAGTATAGGGTCTGCCAATCTAGTTATCCAGCCATTAGCCACTCTGAGACTGGTGTCTTGTTTCCCAGATCTGCTGGCACTGCCCAGAAAAGGGTGAGGAGAGTTTGCCTGTCACCTGGGCTCAGCTATGGGTTTAGGCACAAGCTCTCTTGTGATCAGACATACTTGAGGGTTTTGATAGCTAAAAGTCTGGCAGATTGGTGATTACATTGTTAAGGAAAGAGCTTGAGTAGGCAGAACAGAAACGTGAGGGGACCACCAACACCAAGATGAACAGACATGTATAACTACTCCCTTACTCAGGCAGAAAGACTTGGCTTTTCTTTCAAGTCAGATTCTATGAAATTAGCTAGAATTAGCAAAGCTGGGACAACTATCTTTTTGGGGTTTTGTTTTGTTTTGTTTTAACCCTTACCTTCCATCTTAGAATCAATACTGTGTATTGGTTCTAAGGCAGAAGGGTGGTAAGGACTAGGCAATGGGGGTCAAGTGACTTGCCCAGGGTCACACAGCTACAAAATGTCTCAGGCCAGATTTGATCCCAGGACCTCCTGTCTCTAGTCCTAACTCTCTCAATCCATTGAGCTACCCAGCTTCCCCCATACCCCAACAACTATCTTCCAAAACACTTCCTATGAAGATTGAAAAGGTCCTTTGCCCCCAGGATTTAGTTAGCCGTGGAAGCCTTTGGATTTGAACTTGAAACACCATTAAACCATTGGGGTGGGGGAGAGAATATTAATACCAATCCAGTATTCTGTGATCAAGGTTCATCTGCAAAAATTAACTTATTTAATTTAATATTAAGCTAATATTCAAGCCATTTCTAGCTTGGCAAGAGAAGACCAAACTGGCATAATCCCTTGTGTCTGCTACCAGGACTCTCTTGCCCCACGAGGGTTCCAGGTAATATTTGTAGGAATCTAGAAGATATACAGTCCAGAACTGAGGAATCATATTTCCGTCCTGTTCTTTCTGGACCCCTATCTCAGAGGAATCAATGGTGTTTCCTCCATAAATGTATTTGTTTAAAAAATTTTTCAATTACATATAAAACCAATTTTTTTAAACCCTTACCTTCCTTCTTGGAGTCAATACTGTGTGTTGGCTCCAAGGCAGAAGAGTGGTAAGGGCTAGGCAATGGGGGTTAAGGGACTTGCCCAGGGTCACACAGCTGGGAAGTGTCTGAGGTCAGATTTGAACCCAGGACCTCCCATCTCTGGGCCTGGCTCTCAATCCACTGAACTACCCAGCTGCCCCCTAAAACCAATTTTTGACAATTGTTTTCTGACATTTGGCCATACAGATTCTCTCCCTCACCCTCCCCAAGAGAGTAAATAGTCTGATATGAATTACGCTCGTGCTCTCATTCGATACCCTCCATAGATTTTTATTCAGAATTAGAAGCCCTTTGAATGCCTCTAACAGAAAGGAAAAGGATACTTTTATGGGCCGGCTCTAGAGTAATTCCTTCAGTAAGATAGAGGGAGGAAATTGTCTTTGGATGGGCCAGTATCTTGGGATGGAAAAAGTATATGATGGAGGAATATAGAGGAGTGCATTGGAGTGGGAAATGAAGAGATGGCTGGCCACAAGCCTGAAAAGGCCTTTAGAGGAAAATAATTCCAAATTTATTCAGAGAAAGTAAAAAGCGGGGTTTTATGATTCTACAAAAGGATTGAATTTGGCTTCTTCCAATCTCCTAACTATCATAGGGTCTGGCTGCCCAGAGGGAGTCAGTTGCTTCTATTTTTATTTTTTAATTTAATTTAATTTTTTTCAATTACATGTTGAAACAATTTTTGACAATTGTTTTCTGACATTTTGTAATTCAGATTCTTTCCCTTCCTCTTTGCATCCATCCCTGTCTTCCCTTCTCTGAGGTGATAAATTGTCCGATGTAGGTTATATCAGTGTTTTCATGTAATACATATTCATATTCCCCATGTTGTGACTTAAGACATATCACACATACAATAAAAAAACTCATGAAAACTACTTGTGTGACCCTGGGCAAGTCATTTACCTCCCATTGCCTAGCTCTTACCACTCTTCTGTCTTAGATCCAGTACTTCCAAGACAGAAAATAAAGGTTTAATCAAAATTTACAAAGGAAGGGCGCAGCTAGATGGCTCAGTGGTTTGAGAGGCAGACTCAGAGATAGAAGGTCTTGGGTTCAAATTTGGTCTGAAACACTTCCTAACTCTGGGCAAGTCACTTAACCTCCTTTGCCTAGCCCTTACCACTCTTCTGCCTTGGAACCAATACACAGCATTAATGCTAAGATGGAAGGTGAGGGTTTAAAAAAATAAATTCTTGAAGGCTTTTGTGCTTTAATCAGATTCTAAAAGTTTCTTCTCTGGCTGTGGATAGTCTTTTGCTTCTTTGCTTGCTTGCTTGCTTGCTTGTTTGTTTGTTATCATGAGTCCCTTGGGGTTATCTTGGAACCTTGTTTTGCAGATAATAGTTTATTCAATCCTTCAGAGGTTTCTGTTACTATATACAGTGTTCTGGTTCTGCCCACTTCACTTTGCATCAATTCATTTCTATATGTGAGGCAGTTGCCTTTAAATGGAAGTCTTCAAGCCAATGAGGAAGTTGGCCTGAGTAACCTCCAAGTCCTCCTCCTGATCAGTATCTTGAATTTGACAGGAGCTTCACTGATCATCAGACCAGCAGTTCTTTTTTTAAAAATATTATTTATTTAGAATATTTTTCCATGGTCACATGATTCATGTTCTTTCCCTCCTTTCCTCCTTCCTATTTCCATATTATTCTTTTTTGCAATAGAATGATCTTTTATCACAAAAACCCCAATCATATCCCCATCAAACCACATGATCCATCCTATGTTTTTCTTCTGTTTCTGCTCCCACAGTTCTTCCTCTGAATGTAGATAGCATTCTTTCTCATAAGTTCCTCAGAATTGTCCTGCATCATTGCATTGCTGCTAGTAGAAAAGTCTGTTATATTCAGTTGTGCCACAGTGTATCCGTCTCTGTGTATAATGTTTTCCTGGTTCTGCTCCTCTCACTCTGCATCAGTTCATGGAGGTCGTTCCAGTTCACATGGAATCCCTCCAGTTCATTATTCCTTTGAGCACAATAGTATTCCATCACCAACAGATGCCATCATTTGTTAAGCCATTCTCCAATTGAAGGGCACCCCCTCATTTTCCAATTTTTTGCTGCCACCAAGAAGGTGGCTATGAATATTCTTGTACATGTCTTTTTCCTTATTATCTCTTTGGGATACAGACCCAGAAGTTTTATGGCTGGATGAAAGGGCAGACAGTCTTTTAGTGCCCTTTTGGCATAGTTCCTAATTGCCCTCCAGAATGATTGGATCAGTTCACAACTCCATCAGCAATGAATTAGTGTCCCTACTTTGCCACATCCTCTCCAGCATTCATTACTTTCCTTTGCTGTCATGTTAGCCATGTGTGAGGTGATACCCCAGAGTTGTTTTGATTTGCATTTCTCTAGTCTGGAGGGATTTAGAGCACTTTTTCATGTGCTTATTGATAGTTTTGATTTCTTCATCTGAGAACTGCCTCTTCATGTCCTTAGTCCATTTGTCGATTGGGGAATGGCTTGGTTTTTTGTAAATTTGCCTTAGTTCCTTATATATTGGGGAAACTAAACCTTTCCCACCAGCATTTCTGTACCATCCCGTAACTGGGTATGGAGAGCTGCCTTCCAACAGCAGAAGGATGCATTGTCCCTCGGGAGAGCAATATTCCACTGGTTCCACTTAACTCGGAAAGCAGAACCAAGAGGGAGGCGAGAAGTGGCCATCAGGCCAATGTTAGGGCTCTCCCACTGAGAAGAGCCATCTCAGAGTGGGTGGGGAGCATCTCCCCCTGGGAAATCAGCCAAGGCCCTAGGTTTGTTGAGGACTCCTCGGAGGCTAGAGGTCTCCCCTCTCCCTAGGGGGCTCCGGCTCTGAGCACAGGAGGGGTGCCCACCCAGCCGGGACATCCTACAGGGCTGCAGGGGCTGGGCTCGGGTACTAGGGCTCAGGTGGCTGCCCGAGCAGGGCCGTGGGGGCGGGGCGTCACCCCAGCAGCCCGGCCCCCAACTGGCCCCGCCCCCTGGGCGGTCCCATCGGCCCGGCCCTCCTGTTGTTGGGTTTCCCTCGCGCCTCTAGCTGCTGCCGCCCGAACATGGCTGCGCGGGTGTGCAGCATCTCGGCTAGCGCGCTCCGCCGAGCGGCCCTACGGAGGGGCCCGGGGCCCGGCCACCCCGCCGGAGCTACACCTGGGGGGCCGAGGTGAGCGCGCTGTCGGGGCCTCCTGAGGCCCAGCCCGGGGGGCCACACATGGGGCCCCTGCTGACTCAGGAGGTCCCGGGGCTGAGCTGGGAGAATGGGAGGCAGAGGGGGGGAGGGGCACGAGCCACCCCTAGGATGGTAGAAGTCGGGGTGCGCTGTGGGGAAGATCAGGTCCACAATGGGAGGATGGGGGGAGGGGCAGGCGGGGCGGGGTGGGGGGCTCGGCTTGGGACTGGAGGATGATCAGTGAGTGCCCACAATGGGAGAATGGGGGAAGGAGCAGGACCAGGGGAGAGGGGCAAGGCTTGGGATGAGAGAACGGGCAGTGCTCACAATGGGAGGATGGGGGTGGGGAGGGTTAGGACCAGAGGGATGGGACCCGGGGCTAGGCTTGGGATGGAAGGGGGGAGGGGATGGGTCTAGGGGCACGGTTTGGGATAGGAAGATGGTCCATGCCACAATGGAAGGATGGGGGGAGGGGAAGGGGTGTGTGTCTGTGTGTGTGAGAGAGAGAGACAGAGTGGGGGGGGGCGGGGAAGAGAAGAAAGATAGGACCCTGAGCGATGAGGGGAGAAGTGGAAGGTTTAAAAGAAGAAGGGGGGAAGGACCGTGCCCACAATAGGATGGGGGAGGGGCAGACACTACATTGAGGAAGAGGAAAGAGCCTGAGATGAGGCTGGGTCCGGGATGGGAGGAGGGAGGGTTAGAATGGAGAAAAGAGGGAGATGGGGGGGGGTGTCCCTGGGATGGGGACAAGGGAGGAGGAGGGCAGGGATGGGGGAAGGGCAGAGACTAGGGCTGGGGGGGGAGGGGCGGAACCGGAGCTGTCCCTGGGTGGGAGGTGAGCAGGATTTGCGGGGAGCTGGTGTGGTTTATGCCCAGAATCCCCCTGAAAGGGGGAGGGGTGGAGTGGGAAGGGAGGGCTCTCCTACTAGACTGGAGGCCAGTCGGCAGGAGGGAGAAGGTGTCCTATTGTGCTGCTCTCCAGAGGGGCATTGTTGGGTGATGCAAAGCTAAGAAAGGGTCCTTGCCTGTGCGCCTTGGTTGAGGGGTGGGGGAGGAGCAGGGCGAGACTTGAGGCTGCTGAATGAATGCTGCTGGTTCTTTGTGTGTTCACACACAGTGCCTTGCAGCAGGCAGTGAACCCTCTGCTCCATCCAGCAAGCACCTCGATTTCCCATGGGTTAGAGGAAAGGGGGACTCATTGGAGCACCTGAACCTTAGCACTAGAAGGGACTTTAGAACTGGGCCATGGAGAAGGTAAGCCCCAAAGACCTCGTTTCTTCTCTCTGGCTAAAGGTCACCCTTGGCTAAAGAGGAAAAATGGAACCCTCAAAGGACTGGCAACTAGAAGGGCCAATTAGAGGCCACCTTGAATTCAAGCCCCCCATTTTTCGTATGGGGAAACCAAAGCCTTGGAAGGAAAAGTGATTTGCTCAGGTTATACAGGTGGAAAGCACCAGCAGGCAGTGGACTGGAGTCCTTTAATTGGCAATTCATTTCTCACCTTGCGTTCAATGGAGGATGCTTGCAAAATAGAGGAGAGAGAGAATCCATTTGCAGGAGAGAGAGCAAGCTCTCTAGGCTGGTGGTTAGGAAGCCTGGGTCCCAGGTCCACCACTACCTAGCCGAGGGCTCCCTAGTCACTTCCTTCCCTTCTGGGGCAGGGGAGGAGAGTAAGTTTCTTCCTTTGCAAAAATGAGTGGTTAATCTTGACTTGGCCAGCCCTAATTCCCCAGTGATCTTACTTTGTAGTAGTAATAGTTGTTGTTGTTTTCCATGGGGACCAGGTGGGTGCTCTTAACCTGAGGTTAAAATTTCAGGGGGCCATGAACTGGAATAATGGGGGGGGGGATGCATCTTTATTTTTACTAAACCGCTAGCCTTTTTTTTAAATTAAGTCTTTGTATTCAAAGAAAGAGTCCTTGGTACAAAAAAGGGTTGAGAGCCCCTGCTCTAACCCAACCCCCTCTTTGCAGAGGAGAACACTGAGTCTAGAACTTACCTAAGATCCCATAGTAGCTTCTAGTCTTAGCAGCTGGGCAGATTTACCCTTGAGAACAGAAGACTGGGGGGGGGGGGAATGAGAGCTATTCTCAAGGATTCAAATAACTATCAAGTGAAGGAGGGATCTCCCTTGTTCTTCTTGGCCCCAGAGAGGACAGAACCAGGAGCAATGGGTGGAAGCTGGCAGAGAAGAGGGTTTAAGCTGCCATTAGACATTAGAGCTGTCCCAAACAGAATGCCCTGCCTTGAGAGGTAGTGAGCTCCCCATCCTTGGAGGTCTTCAAGCCAAGGCTGGACAACCATTTGTTAGAGTGAAGATTCCTTTCAGGTATGAGCTGGGCTCAGGGCTCCTCTCTCACTTCTGACATTTAGTCATTCAAGAGCAAATTGTAACCTTACTTAATATTACTTACTTAACATGGGCTACTTTTTATCCTTGTCTTTCAAAGTTTGTATCTTCACTCTGACTAGATTGCAAGACTGTATCTTAGGCAGCCACATTGCAGGCACTCAGTAAGTGTCTGTGGTTTGGAACCACAACAAAAGCCCTGACCTAGGAAGGAGTCAAGTTTTAGTTCTTGTGATCTTCAGACTATTGCAAGAGCTTCCAAAGGGGCCTCTATTCTCTCCCCTCTCCAGTCCTTCCTCTGTACAGTTGCCAAATTGTTCTTCCTTGAGCAGACTTCAATGTTTCTCCATTTATCTCCAAGATAAAATATAAACTCATTTATTTAGCTTTTGGCAGTAAGGTGGTGGAGTGGATGGAGTGCTGGGACTAGAGTCAGGAAGACTCAGCTTCCCAAGTTCAAACCAAAGCCTCAGATACGTCTAGCTGTGTGACCCTGGGCAAGTCACTTAACCTTCTTTGCCATAGTTTCCTCATATGAAAAATGAATTGGAGAAGGAAATGGCAAACTACTCTAGCATTTTTGCAAAAACAAAAACAAAAAGAGATGGACATGACTGAAAAACAACTGAATATTTGGCATTTAAAGACCTTTGCCATGTGACTTCAATGTGTCTTTCCAAGGCAAATTACCTATCACTCTCCTATACATGATCCACCGAACTGACTGACTTACAACAACGATGGAATGTAACATTCTTTCTCCTGCCTACTTGCCTCTGGAAGACTGGCCCCCATACCTACAATGTCTTCCTGACTTTTTCCTTTTAAAATCCCACAGTCTCCTTTAAGTCTCCTTGTGATTCTTTCAAGAGATCTTCCCTGATTCCTTCCTTTTTTTTTTTTAAATAACCCTCACCTTCCATCTTGGAGTCAATACTGTATATTGGCTCCAAGGCAGAAGAGTGGTAAGGGCTAGGCAATGGAGGTCAAGTGACTTGACCAGGGTCACACAGCTAGGAAGAGGTCAGATTTGACCCTAGGACCTCCTGTCTCTAGGCTCTCAATCCACTGAGCCACCCAACTGCCCCCTTCCTTCAGTTTTTAAATGCCTCTCATTGATATTTTGTATACACCAGCAGGTGTATCTCCCAATCAACTCTTCGAGGGCAGGGATTGTCTTGGTTTTATATTTGTATCCTGGGTACTAGGTACACAATAAGTAGAGATTTGGTCTAGTCCCTTTACCTTTATCTTCTGTCTTGGTATTAATTCTTTTTTTAAAAATTGAAACCTTCACCTTCCATCTTAGAAGCAATACTATGAGTTGATTCCAAGGCAGAAGAGTGGTAAGAGCAAGGCAACAGAGGTTAAATGACTTGCCCAGGGTCACATAACTGGGAAATGTCTTAGGCTAAGTTTGAACCCAGGACCTCCTTGGCTCTTAATCCACTCACTGAACCACCCCACTCCTCTATCAATTCTAAGACAGAACATTGGTAAGGACTAGGCAATCAGGGTTAATGACTTGCCTAGGGTCACACTGCTAGGAAATATCTGGGGTCAGATTTGAACTCAGGTCCTCCTGACTCTAATCCTGGCACTCATCCACTGTGCTACCTAGCTACCCCTAATCTCCTTTATTTTTCAGAAGAAGAAACTGAGACCCAAAAGAGAAAATGATTTGTTTCAAGGTTTTTTCTATAGGTACCAAGTCAGTTCCACATCATCAAAAACTTAAGTATTTACTATGTACCAGGCACTGTGCAAAGCTCTGGGTATACAAATACAGTAAGACCTCATTTTACTCAAGCTTGGCACCCATGAATTCAGGTATATGGGATTGGCATATGGGAAAAAAAGGCAGAAAAAGACACAAAATAAAGGTTTTAAAATCTGTGCCATTTTCCCAAGTGGTGTCAGGTCTCCCAGTAGTTCACCCAATCACATTCATTCTCACTCCGAGAAGTGTTAGTGTGAGTCATTACGGCGTTTTGTGCCTAACAAAAAAACCTCCTGAATCAGTCTCCATGGAGAGTTCTCTCTTGTACTACGTCGTGTCTCCATCAGAGCAGTGTTTCTCCTTGTTTCATTAATGCTATTGAGTTTCTTAATGATGGCCCCCAAAGTACCAGCAGAGTGCTGCTGGGAGCTCTAATAAGCCTAAGAAAATTGGAAAGTGCCTTGGTAAGTTTGTACAAGAAATACTTATCAATGATGGGGCTCACTCTTATGTGTGATTTTCAACTTAGGTGAAGGATCTTGGGACGTATTGGTTGAGTAAACCGAGATCTACCGGACACGCAAAAAGAAAGACAGTCCTTGCCCTCAAGGAGCTTCCACTTGATTGAGGAAGACTGTACCTACAAGGAAGCTTCAAGCAGAGGGAGTCGGAGGAAGGAATGATGGGAGAGGCACAATAGGAAAAGTCTAGAAGAGTAACAGAGGCACTTCCTAGCTTTGTGACCCTGCATAAACCACAAGCTTGATTGCCTAGCCCTTGTCAGTATTCTGTCTTAGAAATGATACAAAGGCAGAAGGTATGGGGTATAATAAAAAAAAAAAATTTTTTTAAGAGTAAATGGGTGGCAGCTGGGTAGCTCAGTGGATTGAGAGCCAGGCCTAGAGATGGGAGGTCCTAGGTTCAAATCTGACCTCAGACACTTCCTAGCTGGGTGACCCTGGGCAAGTCACTTAACCCTCATTGCCTATCCCTTACCAGTCTTCTGCCTTGGAACCAATATGTGATATTGATTCTAAAATGGAAGGTAAGGGTTTTTTTTTTTTTAATAAAAATAAAATAAAATTGGAGTTTGGTGGGCAGCTAGGTGGCTCAGTGGATTGAAAGCCAGGCCTAGAGACAGGAGGTCCTGGGTTCAAATCTGGCTTCCCAGCTGTGTGACGCTGGGCAAGTCACTTGACCCCCACTGCCTAGCCCCTACCGATCTTCTGTCTTGGAATTAATACACACTATTGATTCTCAGGTTGAAGACGGGGATTTTAAAAAAAAGAGAGAGTAAATGGAGGTCTAGTAGGAGCCCTAGTGAGTTCCAAGATGGATGTGCTCTTCCAGGCTGAAAAGCTTTCTGGGGCATGATAGAAAAGCCTGGCCTGGTTGTCAACTCAGAGGCTTTGGTTTGTCCATTTGAGGGCTTACATTGTTACTGGTTTTTTAAAAATAAGATTAATTAAGCACCCATTATGCATCAGAAACTGTACTAAATGTTTTACAACTATCTCATTTGAGCCTCATAACGAGGTAGGAGCAATTATCTCAAGTTTACTGTTGAGGAAACTGAGGCGGTAAGTATGTATGTGCCTTGCCCAGGGTCCCACAGCTAGTAAATGTCTGAGGTAAGATCTGAACCCAAGAAGATGAGTTCTCCTGACTCCAAATCTGGCACTCTATCCACTGTGCCACCTTCATTGCCCTGGTAGAGTTCATAGAGAAGAGTTGAAAAAGCCAATTGGAAGGTAGAATGTGAAGGACTTTGAAATGCAAATAAAGGAGTTTGTATTTGGTCCTAGAAGGAATAGGGAGCTACTGCAGTTTGTGGAGTAAGAGGTGTGACCTCTAGATCTGTACTCCAGGAAAATGAGTTTGGTGAGGAAGAAGAGCATGGATTGGAGTGGGGAGAGACTTGAGGCAAGAAGGAATTAGGAAACCACTGCAATAGTTTCAGCAAGAGGTGGAAGGAGCTGGACCAGAGTGGTGGCTACATGAGTGGAGGGAAGGTGATAGGACACACTGAACAGCATTGCTAGGAGCCCTGTGGAAGGAAAGGTTAGGATCATCAAATTTCAACCTGAAAGGTTCTTCGAATGATCCAGGCCAATCACTTCATTGCACAGAAAAGGGGACTGGAGACATCATTTACCCAGAAGTAAGTAGCAGGTTACTAGGATTCAAACATAGAACTGATTCTGAATTCTTGGCTCTGTCCTCTCCTCTAGACTCTTTCCCCTGGTATCAGCTCTAGCAAAAAGGTCTCATAGACTCTAGGACCTGGAAGAGACTTGTAGGAATCATGTCCAGAATGTAATTTTATTGTCAATTAATAACCACTTATTTTATTTCCTTTCTACCTCCTTGTCTTGAAAAAGAAAACAAAAATTTTAGTGAATGTGCATAGCCAAATAAAACAGTTTTCCACATCGGCCATGTCTAAAAAAAAGTATTTCTCATTATATACTCTGAATCACTTCTCTGTCAAGAGTTGGGGATCAGGATTCACAATCAGTCCTTGGAAATCAGGGTTAGTCTTTACGCAGATCAGAGTTCTTTATTTGGCTTTACAATGTTGGTATTATGTACATTGTTCCTCTGGTTCTGCTGACTTTGCTTTGCATCAGTTCATATAAGTCTTCTCAAGTTTCTCTCCAACCATCCCTTTCATCATTTTTAATGGCACAGCAAGATTCTTGTACCACGATTTGTTCTTCCATTCCCCAACTGATGGAAGCCCCTTTCCTTTCTACTTCTTTGCTATCACAAAAAGAGCTGCTCACAATTATTTTTGTCCACATTAGCCCTTTCCCTCTTTTCTCTGATCTCTTCATAGTATGGGGCTGTTAGTGATACTTTCTGGGCCCCAACTTACGGGGACGTTTGGGGTCCAATTCCATGTATGAATCTGAAATAAAATGTTCTTAATTGCTATATCCCACAGCCTCTGCTCTAGTAAATGTGGGACATGAGCCGGGTCTTGAAAAATAGACTCCAGGTGTTGAGGAGAGGACATCCCAGGCTGTGAACATATGGAAGTGGGAAAGAGGAAGAGTCTGCATTTAGTGATGAGATGGGTAGGCTTGAGGGGCAAAGTGATAGGAATTAGAGAGATGGTGAGGGCCAGATGGTGGAGAGCTTCAATGCCAAGCAGAAGAGTTTAGGTTTTATTTTGTACACAATGGGGAGCCATTGGAGATTTATGGGTGGCAGAGAGACAGGATGGAAGTTATTTTTCAGGAAATAAAACCTTGCCTATTCAGAATGAATTGGAGAACAGAGACTGGAGGGGAGGAGTCCTCTTAGGAAACTACTACAACAGGTCAAGTGGGCAGTTAGGTGGCACAGTGGATAGAGTGTCAGATCCAGAGTCAGGAAGAATCATCTTCCCAAGTTCAGATCTGGTTTCAGATACTTCCTAGTTGTGTGACCCTGGCCAAGTCACTTCTCCCTGTTTGCCTCAGTTTCCTCATCTGGAAAAGGAGCTGGGGAAGGAAATGGCCAACCCGTTGAGTATCTTTCATAAAAAAAAACCCTGTTTGCCTCAGTTTCTCCATCTGAAATATTAATAGGAGGAGGAAATTCAAACCACTCCAGTATTTCTGCCAAGAAAGCCCTAAAATCGGATCACAAAACATTAGATACAACTCAAATGAAAGAACAATACAACAGGTTGAGTAACATTACAAAAGGCCTAGATTAATGACTTTGGGGGTGGAGAGAGATCTCAAAATCTATTGGACAACTCTAATACCCAGTTCCAACATGCCCACTTGGGCATGGAGCCCTGGAAAATGGGCGCCATTTATAATATGGATTTAGAATGGGCTAGCAGTGTGGAAACCAAGTCTTTAAAGTTGTCTTTGGTTCTGAATTTGCTCTGTAT
This sequence comes from Monodelphis domestica, assembly GCF_027887165.1. NCBI lineage: Eukaryota > Metazoa > Chordata > Mammalia > Didelphimorphia > Didelphidae > Monodelphis > Monodelphis domestica. Next base: position 21,834,808 of record NC_077229.1, read on the forward strand.
ATAACCTTGTGGAAATAATTTATAAAAACGTGAAACATGAACTCTGGGGAAGAGTCCTAGTCATTCAGTTAGTAAACCTATATTGGCCCCTACGTCAGGCAGAGAACTTAACAATGTATAAAACTGGGTTATATAGCAGTGGAATATAGCTGGAGTTGCATTTGTGAGGGGAGCCTCGGATTCAAATTCTGCCTTTGATTCTTACTGGCTGCTTGATAGGTCCCAGCCTCAGTTTCCTCCTCCATAAAATGGGGATAATAATTAACTGTGGTACCTACTTCACAAGGTTGTTGTGAAGGATGAATGATAGCAAATGCTTTGTAAACTTTTAGAGTATTCTATACATGTCTGTTATTAATAATATTCTTAATGATAATATTAATGTTTAAAGATGAGTCTCCCCCATTATTTTCAGATGGAGAAACTGAGACCCAGAAAAACCTGGGTGCTCTTGTTCACCCCAGGAATAAAGTGGGTTCCCTTTGCCTGCTTTTGGAAAGGACGATGAAGGTGAAATATTTGATTATTTCTATTGTGTGCTCTGAGGTCTTCCTCTACCCCAGTTCTTCCTGGACTCAATTCCCCATTGGGTTAGACCCTGGAGGGAATCTTGCCGCTCAACAAGCATTTATTAAGCACCCACTGCAATCAGCTATTGAATGTACAAGGACAAAAATCGACCTGTGCCCAGCCTCCAAGAACCACATCTCATTGTTCTACACCCTCCATTCTAGAGGAGAAAATTAAGGCTCAGAGTAAAGTGTCTTGTCCAAGGTCTCACAGCTTTGCCAGCAGGACTGCCCCCTGGTTTCTGTGAAGAGCTTCAGGCTAGACTTTGGGGGAACCAGGGCTTTCCCTCAGGAGAGGCTTGGAGCCCATGGAGAAAACACTGGGCCTGGAGTCAGGAAGACTGGATTTAAAATCTAGCTTCAGATGCTAACTAGCTTTGTGACCCTAAGCAAGTCACTTCTCTGTCTATCTCAGTTTCCTCAGCTGTAAAATGGGAATCATCATACACCTCCCTTCTGGATCATTAAACAGCACCTCCCTTCCAGGTTGCACATCATAGGCACTTCCTACGGAAAGGATCTGCTTTGGGACAGGCCTGCCTGGCTGTTTATCTTGGGCATTTCCAGGGTTAATAAGTGACTAGAGTTTGAAGTCCAAGAACAAAGGTCTTTGTGCATGTAAACAGGGCAGGGATTCATCCCTGCCACCACCTCCTCTCTGGGTGACAAACAGGCTCTTTACCTTCTGAATAGGAAGGAAAAGCAAAAACTGTCCAACCCCCAGCCAAAGGTCATGGTGACCAGCTCAGCACAGCAGCACCTCACAAGGCCTCCCCAAGGCAGCTTCTCTGACACTGAGGCCAAGGTCTGCGGCTATGAAGTACCAGTCAGGGCAGTGTGGTCCCAGCCCCTGGCAGGCACTTATGGGGAGAGAGCTGGGCCGGAGGTGAGGCCTGGCCTCTAGCCTGCTTCTCTGAATTAGCTGTGAGACCTCCTCTCTTGAAGGGAACCTCCTCTGTCTAACCCCCCACCCCCAGCTCTGCCTTCCCCTATTCTAGTCCCCCTCCCTTCCCTGACATCCCTTGTTCTAAGGCCCCTCCCAGCCCTAACATCCCTTGTTCTAAAGCTCCTTCCAGCTCTGACACCCCCTATTCTAAGACCCCTCCCTTCCCTGACATCCCCTGTTCTAAGCCCCATCCCAGCCCTAACATCCCTTGTTCTAAGGCCCCTCCCAGCTCTGACACCCCCTATTCTAAGACCTCTCCCTTCCCTGACATCCCTTGTTCTAAGGCCCCTCCCAGCCCTAACATCCCTTGTTCTAAAGCTCCTTCCAGCTCTGACACCCCCTATTCTAAGACCCCTCCCTTCCCTGACATCCCCTGTTCTAAGCCCCCTCCCAGCCCTAACATTCTTGTTCTAAGGCCCCTCCCAGCTCTGGCACCCCCTATTCTAAGACCCCTCCCTTCCCTGACATCCCCTGTTCTAAGCCCCCTCCCAGCCCTAACATCCTTGTTCTAAGGCCCCTCCCAGCTCTGACACCCCCTATTCTAAGACCCCTCCCTTCCCTGACATCCCCTGTTCTAAGCCCCCTCCCAGCCCTAACATTCTTGTTCTAAGGCCCCTCCCAGCTCTGGCACCCCCTATTCTAAGACCCCTCCCTTCCCTGACATCCCCTGTTCTAAGCCCCCTCCCAGCTCTAACATCCCTTGTTCTAAGGCCCCTCCCAGCTGACACTCCCTATTCTAAGAGATCTGACATCCCCTGTTCTAAAGCCCATTCCAGCTCTTCTGAACCCCCTTTTTCATAGTATTCTGACACTCATTCTTTTTTTATTGAAATTTTTTATTTAATTAATTAATTTAGAATATTTTCCCATGGTTACATGATTCATGTTCTTTCCCTCTCCTCCTCCCCCTACCCTCCACCCCTAGTAACCGACTTGGCAATTCCATTGGGTTTTACATGTCATTGATCAAGACCTATTTCCATATTATTGATAATTGCACTAGGGTGATCATTTAGAGTCTCCATCCCCAGTCATATCCCCATCGACCCATGTGATCGAGCAGCTGTTTTTCTTCGGTGTTTCCACTCCCACAGTTCTTCCTCTGGATGTGGATAGTTTCTTTCTCATAAGTCCCTCAGGATTGTCCTGGATCATTGCATTGCTGCTAGTAGAGAAGTCCATTACATTTGATTGTGCCACAATGTATCCATCTCTGTGTACAATGTTCTTTCACTGCATCAATTCCTGGAGGTCCTTTCAGTTTACGTGGAATCCCTCCAGTTCTGACACTCATTCTTAAGTGGTTAGAGGTTCTCAAGTAGGGTTTTTGTTTGCTTGTTTGTTAACCATTACCATAGTCTTAGAATCAATACTTAGTATCAGTTCCAAGGCAGAAGAGCAGGAAGAGCTAGATAATGGGGATTAAGGGATTTGCCCAGAGTTACACAGCTAGGAAGTGTTTGAGGTCACATTCGAACCTAGGACTTCACATTTCTAGGCCTGGCTATCTCCACTGAGCTGCCTAGCTACGCTTTCAAGCAGGAGTTCTTAACCCAGGGTTCATAAACATTTAAAAAATCTTTTGTTGGGTGCCTCGCATGTATAATTGGTTTCCTGTATAATTCTATGTCTCTGATGCATTTAAAAATGTGAACATTCAGGGGATGTTTAGGTTATTCAGGGCATGTAGAGAGCACTAGCTTGGGTTCAGGAATATCAGAGTCCAAAGGAAGGGTTGGCGTTAGCAAGGAGAGACACCATGTCCTACCTGTAGAAAAGAAGTGAGAGATCAGTGAGGGGTAAATGTGGCAGCTTGTTCTTCATTTATTTTTTCAGTCATGTCTGACTCTCCATGACCCCCTCTGGGATTTTCTTGGCAAAGATACTGGAGTGGTTTGCCATTTCCTTCTCCAGCTCATTTTTACAGATAAGAAAACTGAGGCAGAGTTAAGTGACTTGCCAAGGGTCACACAGCTAAAGTACTGGAGTGGTTTGCCTTTTCCTTCTCCAGCTCATTTTAACAGATAAGATAACTGGGGCAAATTTGACTTATCCAGGGTCATGCTAGGAAGTGTTTGAGGTTAAATTTGAACTTGGGTCTTCTTTACTCAAGACCTGGCACTTTCTACACTATAGCACCATCTAGCTGGCCTCAAACGTCTCTGGTCAGTAGGAGCTAATCTCTACTGAGTCATAGGGGAGTGAGACTGGAGATGGGGGATTGGGACAACTGCTATGGGGGGAGAGTATGATGAGGAGATAATAGTCTGAGGGCTGGAAGAGACCTTAAAGTCTGTCATCTGCTCCAACATACTCATTTTCCTGAAGAGGAAACTTGAGACAGAATAGCTCAGTGACTTACCCAAGGTCACATAGCTGGTAAGTATCTGAGATAGGGCTCTAACACAAGCCCTCTTGCCTCCAAAGTGCTCTATCCGCCACATGAGATAAATGAAGGGATAAAGCATTTTCTAATAAGCATTTACTATGTGCACAAGAATGTGTGCAGGGATGGGAATACAAACTGGAAAGTCAAGCTGATCCCTGCCCTCAAGGAGCTTACATTCTAATGCTGGGGAGACAACACCCAGGGAAGGTTTCAGCCACAAGTCCAATGGAAAGATGCCAAGTCTTCTGGTGCCCAGAACTTTCTGGGTTTTCAGAACATGAGGCTGTAATACCTCTAGGAGTAATTCTCTTCTTTTTAAAAGTCCTTAAGTTCTGTCTTAATATCATTTCTAAGACAAGGGTGTCAAGGGCTAGGCAATCGAGGTTCAGTGACTTGCCCAAGGTCACACCAGATTTGAACCCAGGTCTTCCTGACTCTAGGCCTGATTTCTATTCATTGTGTTACCTAGATGCCCCTAGGAGCAGTTTCTGAGCTACATCCCCATTGGGGTGGCCTCCTAGGAAGATGGCTGCGGGGATCAGACTGGCTGTACAGCTTTTCCCAAGGCTCTGGGGCTCAGACCTCTAGACTGCAGCAGGGTCTGAGAGGAGGCCTCCATGGTCAAGGTGATGTTAGAAGGTGGTTTGACTAGATAAAATTACTCAATAATCAACAGATAAAGGGAAATCTGCATAGGGAGAAGGCTCAATCGAAGTCTGATGACATTAATTCCTAGATCTGTATCAGGCCTCATCTATGGGGTTTTGTACTTTCCAGTTGAAAGATCACTGGTTTGGGGGTGGGATGGAAATCAAGAGGAAGGCAGCTAATCTAGGATTAAGTATTATCAGGATGTAATGAGGTCAGGAAGCAGTAGAGTTAAGTGGAAAAAGTGTTGGATTTGGATCCAGAGGTCCTGGGTTCAAATCTTGCCCTAGCACCTGGGCTTTCTTTTCCATGTCTTTGTTTTTTTTTTATCTGTAAAATGGAGGGGTTGGACTAAAGGACCCTCAAGGCCCCTTCCATCTCTAGCTTTCTGATCTCTGATTTTAGCTTTGTGACCCTGGACAAGTCACTTAACCCTGTTATCCTGTGTACTGTCTATGACCTATAATACTTGAAATCCTACAAATTTACCTGTGGGTAAATCACTTTCCCTTTTTGGGCCTCAATTCCTCATCCATAAAATGAGGGCATTGAATCCAACCACCCCAGAGGTCCCTTCCAGCTCTAAGCCTGAGATTCCATAGATAGAATTGGGACAGAGAGGAAAAGATTATTCATCTGTCAGCCATGACTCTCTGACATCCCTGCTTTCTCAGGACCTACTCGAAAGACAGAGAAAGCAGCTGGTTCCGGTCCCTCTTTGTCCACAAAGTAGATCCCCGGAAGGATGCCCATTCTACCCTCCTGTCAAAGAAGGAGACCAGCAACCTGTACAAGATTCAGTGTGAGTATCTTCCCCTTCTCTCTTCTCACTTCTCTTCCCTTCTCTTTACTTTCCCTCCCTGTTGGAGGTTCCTGGGTTCCTTTTTCAGGGATCAGGTAGAACCTTTGGGCTCATAAATAAGACATTATTTTATAAGTTCAACATGAGTTCATATTCCTGAGGGGCAGTGTGGTAGTCAGGAAGAGTTGGCTTTTAAGTCCTGCCTCTGATTTATACTGGATATGTGACCTTGGTCAAGTCACTTCCAAGGAGCTCTCGAAGCCTGTGAGTTGTCAATTGGTAGTCATGGAGGGAACTTCCACACATAAAATTGACATGTCTGGGTCATCTTTCCCTGATAAATAACAATGATCTGTGTATGTCCCCTAAAGCCTTCTGCCTAAACTTGACTAGGTGGTTACTCTGGCCTTTGGAAGGCTAAATCAGCAGTAGGTAAGCTCTGCCAAGTCCTTACCAATCAATTCATTGGAAAACATTTTATTAAGCGCCTCTTCCAGTCAGGAAAGGCTTTGGAGAAGCCCTTTAGCCTTCCCCAGGAAGCCCTCTTACCCTTCTTAATTCTAGTGCCTTCCCTCTTGATTTCCTGTATCTCCTCTCTTTACTTTGTACGTAGTTGTGTGCATGTTGTCTTCCTTATTAGGCTGTAAGCTCCTTGGAGGCAGGGACTCCTTTTGCCTTTTTTGGATGCCTAGCACTCAGCGCAATGTCTGGCACATAGTAGGCATTTGATTATTGACTGACCTGAAGTCCAGAGAAGAGAAGTGACTTCCCCAGGTCACACAGATGTTAAGTGTCTGACCCCAGGTCTTCCTAATTCCCCAAATCCAGAACTCTGTCCACAGCACCATGGAGGCATCCCTGCCCTCAAGGAGCTGGTATTCCTTCCATTGGTGTAATTCCTTGTGCTTATCACTACTTGTCTCTCTATGGCCCTTTGGGACACCTGAGGCTCCAGCATGCACTGGTGTTCTCCATGATCACCACTGGTGAACATTCCTGGAAGCAGGACTTTAGTGTTAAGGAGAAGAATGGGCCCATCAGAGGCTTGGAGGACAGGGAATGCTTGGTTAACTTTTGTCTTTGTACCCTAGGGCTGAGGTTTGTGCCAATTCAATTCAGTTCAGTAAACATTTTTAAGTACCTTCTGTGCCAGGCACTGTATTTAACTGCTGGGGATACAAATAAGAAAAAAGATTATCCCTGCCCTCAAGGAGCTTACAACCAAATAAAGGAAGTTTTGTTGTTCTTCACTTGTGTCCAATTCTGTAACACCATTTGGGATTTTCTTGGCAGAGATACTGGAGTGGTTTGCCATTTCCTTCTCCAGCTCATTTTACAGATGAGGAAACTGAGGCAGAGTTAAGTGACTTGCCCAGGGTCACACAGTAAATATTTGGACTCCATGTGGATTTTTCTTGACTAAGATACTGAAGTGGTTTGCCATTTCTTTCTCCAGCTCGTTTTACAGATGAGGAAACTGAGGCAAAGAGGGTCAAGTGACTTATCCAAGGTCACACAGCTAGAAAGTATCTCAGTCCAAATTTGAACTCAAAGAACTGAGTCTTCCTGATTCTACTCCTGGTACTCTATCCACTATGCCATCTAGGTGCCTTAGTCAGAAAGATCTGAAATCAAATCCAGCCTCAGATCCTTACTAGCCTGTGTGAACCTGGGCAAGTCACTTCAATTCTAACTGCCTCAGTTTCCTCATCTATAAAATGGGATGCAGAACAATCATTGCACTTACCTCCTGGGGTTGCTAACTAAGTCTTCTGCAAGGTGAGTGGAGCCTTAGCCATTGCATCCTTTTTCTAACAGACATTTCTTATTTCTCCCATGCCCTTTCCTTTTTTTAATTTTTAAACCTTTACCTTCCATCAAGGCAGAAGAGTGGTAAGGGCTAGGCAATGGGGGTCAAGTGACTTGCCCAGGGTCACACAGCTAGGAAGTGGCTGCGGCCAGATTTGAACCCAGGACCTCCCATCTCTAACCTTTTCTTTTATAATAATAACAGAAGCCTATTTCCATAGGGCTTGAAGGTTTCCTAAACCCATGATTCTTTAAGGCTTGTCAAGTTTTCCATGTTATTGCAATTGATCTTATTTCAAATATTTATCTGAATGTCTTAGTGGACGTTTAGTTTGGAACTTGCTAGAGACGAGGATCTGAATGAGAAATCTCTAGTTTCTGAGTAAAGGTTAGCAAGTGTTGTCTTTGGCAAATCACTTCCTGTCTGTGGGTCTCTTTCTGCACAGGCGGCATAAATGGATGATGGCCTTTGGGGAGCCTGAGAGCTCTGATGACGACAGTGAGTGTGGCTAGCAGTTATGGAGCACTAACTCTATGCCAAGCTATTGACAAATAAGGTCTCATTTGATCCTCACAACAACCCTGGGAAATGGCTGCTCTTAACCCCATTTTATAGCTGAGAACACCGAAGCATATGACATTGATATTGTATCCTCAGGTCTGCAAAGAGCTTCCCATACATCCTCTCTTCCCAGCCTCATAGCAACCCTTTGAAGGAGGCACTACAAGTCTTCTGATCTTCATTTTACAAGTGAGGAAACTGAGGCCCAGAGATGATGTGTTCGCATAGCCAAGAAGTGTCAGGGAGGGGATTTGACCCTAGTTCTTCTTTCCTGACTCCATATCTAATGCACTTAAAAAAAACCCAAAATCTTTTACCTTCCATCTTAGAATCAATACTATTTATATTAGTTCTAAGACAGAAGAATGGTAACGGTTAGGCAAATGGGGTTAAATGACTGGCCCAGGGTCACACCGCAAGTAAGCATTTCTGTCTAGATTTGAACCCAGGACTTTTATCTATAGACCTGGCTCTTAATCCATTGAGCTACCCAGCTGCCCCCTAATGCATTTTTAGCTCTAAATTTTGGACAGTTTCTTCTCTCCTCTTTTCCCAAGTCAATCCTTTTGGGTTTGCCCCTGTTTACACAAATCCCCAAATAATTGGCTCTTCTCTGATTGGTTTATTACAGTTCACAATGTGAAGCCTGAGTGCCTGGATGCCTACAACAGCCTGACGTGAGTCTTCTTCCCTCTTTTTGTTCTTTTGGCCCTGACAGGCCAAAGTGTCCAGCCCAAGCTTGTGGCCTCTGCCCACCTTCCAGTGCCAACGCTTGTCCCCAGCCTCCTCTTGCTGCCACATCATTTCAATGCATCCAACTGAGGTTTATAAAGTCAGTCCTGCATGCCAGACACAATGTGTTAAGGCATTCCCTGTCCTCAAAGGGCTTATATTCTATTGCTATGTCCACATACATGAAGACAAAATGTGTACAAAGCAACTTTGATTCTACGGGGTGGGAGATGATAATCTCTGCTAGACGGCACTTGAGAGCTGAGTCTGGAAGGTATCTAGAGAGCTTCCGGTCATGGGGCACAGCCTGTGCATAGATATGGAGGCTGGAGATGGGATATTATGTATAAGGACAGGAAAAAGACTGAGTAAGTAGAGGAATATATTATTAGCCTAGTTAGGGAGGGAAGGTGAGAGGGGGGGGGGAGGGAGAGAGAGAGACAGAGAGACAGAGACAGAGACAGAGAGAGGAGAGAGAAGAGAAGAGAATAGAGGAAAGAGAGAAGAAAGAAGAGAGAGCAGAGAGAGGGAGAGAGAGAGAGAGAGAGAGGTAGGGGGAGGGAGAGGGAGAGAGAGGAGAGAGGAGAGAAGAGAATAGAGGAAAGAGAGAAGAAAGAAGAGAGAGCAGAGAGAGGGAGAGAGAGAGAGAGAGAGGTAGGGGGAGGGAGAGGGAGAGAGAGGAGAGAGGAGAGGAGAGAGAAGAGAAGAGAATAGAGGAAAGAGAGAATAAAGAAGAGAGAGCAGAGAGAGGAGGGGAGAAGAGGAGAGAGAAGAGAATAGAGGAAAGAGAAAAGAAAGAAGAGAGAGAAGAGAGAGAGGAGAGAGAAAAGGAGAAGAGAGAGAGAGGAGAGAAGAGAATAGAGGAAAGAGAAAGAAGAAAGAGGAGAGAGAGAGGAGAGAGAAAGAGAGAATTAAGTGCTTTTCCAGCATAAGCTGCTGAGAAAATTCTTGCCTGCATTGGGAAAGTCTGGGACTGCCCTCTTCCCAAGGAAATCCAGTTTCCGATATCCCTTTCAAAAGAAATCAAATTGAATATGTTTTCCCCTTCCCATTTAATTTATTATAAGATTACAGAGCTAGAAGAAAAGACCCTAGAGACCATCCTGGCCCAATCCTGACATTTTTACAGAGGGAGAAACTGAGATCTAGAGAGGGCAAATAATTTGTCCAAAGTCATACCAGGAGTAACTGGCAAAGCTGGGATTCGGACTTGGGCACACGTTCCAAAGTTTTCTGTTGTTCCCCATCCCCAAAGCCACAGCCCAGCTCCAGAATGGATGGAAATATTTCCTCTAGTCATGTGCTTCATCAGTACATCCCAAGAGCTGAGGGCAGACAGAGAGGGGGAAATATGGTGCTTTGGGGGAGCCTCCTCAGGCTGCGCTTCCAAGAAGCCATACACCTTTGGGCTCACTCCAGCCATAAAATTCTTTGGGGCAAGCTGTACTCTTTATATTTCTATTGAGATGAAAATATGTATCCATTGAAATGGAGACAAAATATATACAAATCATTTTGGTTGTGTTGATTTTTTTTGGCTCCCTCCACACAACTAGAGTTGCTTTCCACGAATATCGTAGGGATTTGTAATTTTTCGACCCAAATATGACTCCTTAGTTAATTTAGGGCCTGAAGCCCAGAGAGGTGAAGGTTTTCCCAAACTCACATAGCCAGTAGGAAGTCCTTCGTAGGTCTAAACCTACAAGTTACTGCTGAGGCCATATAGATGGATCTTCTCATTTTACTCATGGGGAGACTGAGGCCCAGAGAAGTTGGTTGATTTGCCTTTGGTCCCATAGGAAAGTGACAGAGCCTGGATTTAAGCCAAAGCCTTTCTGACTCTAAGCCCAGTCTCCTCTCTGGTTTACCAAACTGCTCTTAGGTCTTAAGGTTAGAAACAGAATCTGTCATATACCCTCTTCAACTTAAGGAGTCTGATATATTTAGATGGATGCAGGCTGAGGGAGGAAATGGAACAATTGATGGAGGCTCTGTGAATCCCCTTTTGATTTTCTGGAATTTGGGGGTGAGTTTTCCCCTCCTTCCTTTTAAATCAATGAATGAATAGCTCACAGTCATATTGCTCCATCCGGGTCATGGGACACTTCCTCCAGCGATCCTTGTGAGGTGGATGATTAAGTACTGCCTCCCCCCTTTCCACCCCCCCCCTCCATGGGACTTAGTGGATAGAGAATTATTCTCAAAGTCAAGAAGCCTGGGGTCCTGCCTGTGAGACTGGCTTTTTGAGCCCAGGAAGGTTACTTAAATTTTCAGTGCTCTAGATAATTCTCTAACACTATAAGCTAAGAGACAAATCCTGCATTGTGAGAGGGAGTTTTCTTCTGGGAATTCAAAATACCAAGGAAAGCACAAGTCTAGGCCAAAACAAAACAAAACAAAAGAAAGGAAAGGAAAAGAAAAGAAAATATCCCCATTTCGTTGATTAGAAAACTAAGGCTCAAGAAAGTGAACCTAAATTGCCAAAGATAATAGAAGTGGTAGAAGGAAGGATTACATTGTTTGGGATCAGGACCATTTCCTATTGAATGCCCAGGGCTAGATGGCAGTAAAAAAGGGAGATGGATACCCAGCTACATCCTCCTCTGACCAGGCTGGGTCTTTTGTGACTGGGGAGAGAAAACAGGGCCCTAATTTATCCTCATCTTTTTGCTTTTTGCAGGGAAGCAGTACTCCCCAAGCTTCACCTGGACCCAGACTACCCTTGTGCCCTGGTAGGGAACTGGAATACCTGGTATGGGGAGCAAGACCAGGCAGGTAAGCCCTCAGCTTTAGCCTGGAGGATCAGAACTAGTGCCCAGTGTCTCCAAGACCTCCCCCTTCCCTCACCCCAGAACTCACTCCAACTGTCTCGCCAATGACCCCTGCTTTTCTTTCCCTGGATGGACACTGAACCTCCATTTTTATCCCTGGCAGAGGGAACCCAGGCATCACTCTCCACTCTGACCTTTCTCAAAGGTGGGCATCCTATGCCTCCCAGACCTTGCCATCTAGACTATAGTTGCACTCTTAGGACTTCTGGTCCTTTCCATCGGCCCTGTGGCTGCATTCTCTTACATGTATTTTCCCCAGCTAGAGTCTAAGTAAATTCTGTGAGGGTAGACACTTTTCTTCTTTTTCTCTTTATATCACCAACACTTAGCACAATGCTAGGCACATAGTAAGCCTTTAATATAGCTTTTCAGTCATTCTTCCATCCATTCATCTTCCTATTTTAGACACAAGGAAACTGAAGTTCAGAAGAAAGAAAAGCATAGAGTTTTAAAGCTATAAGGAATCATTGAGGTCATCTGGTCCACCCCATAATTTTACACAAGAGAACACTGAAGCCTCAAAGGGCCAAGTTATTTTCCTGTTACTTGACTCATAAATAGTAGAATTTCAACTTGACCTGGGGTAGTCATAGCACCTCTCAGATATGGAATAGAGAAGCCAAAGAAGGCATAAAGATCCCTTGGAACATTGAGTTGTTTCTTCCTTCCCTCAAATGCAGAAGACATTTTGGAAAGGACATTTTTAAGTTAGAGACCCTCCAGCGGATGACAGCCAGGATGGGGAATTGATCTCATGCAAAATGAGGATATGTTGAAGGAACTGAGGCTATTTAGCATGGGGAAGAAAAGACTCAGGGGAGACAGGACAGCTGTCTTCAGTTATTTGAAGGGTTACCATGAAAAAGAGATTGGCCTTGTTTTGCTTGGTCCCAGACGGAAGAACCAGTAGCAGTGGGAGCAAAGTACGAAGTGGCTGATTAAGGTTTGATATAAGGAAAAGTTACCTAACAGTTAGAGCTGTCCCCAACTGAGATGGGAAGTGGTGAACATCCCCTTATTAGAAGCAAGCAACAGTTGGAAGAACTTTGTGAGGGGAATTTACTCTGTATTTATTCTCTGTGCAAGACACCGAGTTAATGAAGTATTTCCACAGAGATAGGAAGATGGAGGTTCAAATCCCTCTTCTAACACATACTAGGCTGCATCACTGGGATAGATCACTTAGCTCTCAGTGCTCTGGACTAGGGGTGCCAAACTTCGATAGAAATGGGGGATCACAAAACCATATTTAAGGATTTTTACTGGATATATATTAATTTAGAAAACCACACACCAACACTATATATATTCTGTAGTATTTGGGGGCAACTGGGTAGTACAGTTGTTGGAACACCAGGCCTAGAGTCAGAAGACCTGAGTTCAAATTCAGTCCCAGGCACTTCATAGCTGTGTGACCATGGTCAAGTCATTTTATCTTATTGGCCTCAGTTTCCTCATGTATAAAATGAGCTGGAGAAGGAAATGGCAGACTATTCCAGGATCCTGATCAAGAAAACCCCAAATAGGGTCACAAAGAGTCAGACATGACTAAACATCAACAACATTGTATTTTTATTTATTTTGTTAAATATTTCCTAATTGCATTTTAATCTAGTTCCTGTGTTTGACACCTCTTCTCTAGACCACCTTCCATAACCATCATTTGAAGAGAAAGTGCCCATCTGCATTGGAAAGAGGGAGTTTCCTCATCTGGGAGTTCCCCATACCAACCTACCTCTGTTTATTTATATACATGTTTTTGACTCCCCAATAAAGTATAACACTTTTTGAAGGTAGGGATTGTTCCCCTTTTTGTCCTCATTATAGATCTGTAATCCTATGACTTCATTTTTTTTAAACAAACCAAAAAAACATCTTTCCAGGAGGACAATGGACTTAACACAATGGCTGACACATCATCCCTAATTTTTTCTAACCCTTACTTTCTGCCTTAGGAGCAACTCTTAAGACAGAAGGGCAAGGGCTATGCAATCTGGGTTAAGTGACTTATCCAGGGTCGCCTGTCTAGGAAGTGTCTGAGGCCAGATTTGAACCTAGGACCTCCCATCCCTAGGTGTGACTCTCAATCTACTGAGCCATCTAACTGTCCCCCTGAGGTCAGATTTGAACCCAGGTCTTCCCCTAGATCTGATGCTCATGCCACATAGCTGCCCCCCACATAATAGATCATTAAGAAATGCTTGCTGATTAGTTGATGTTTTAGACTAAATTCTTGTTCATGTCTGGCATAAGCTAAGACTAAGTGATTGCTTTCTTGCCAAAGATATCCCATAATCAATTGAAAGAGACTTAAAGGAGCATTTCATACTGAATAATGAGCCCCCACCTATGGCATCTCTGAAAAATAGTCATGTAGTCCTTCATTTGTTCAGTGAATTTTAGGTATGTAAATGAAGGACTTTGCAATGATCCCTGGGCTGTTTGATCTTGCCAGAGCTGCTCTGTGTTCCAGACTGCTGAGATAATTTTGAATCCTGTTTCTGTCACTTATTGAATCTGCTCTTCCTGCCAGCATAGTGTCGTTTGGAGACTTCATGAGGGTCCCTTTTGTGTCTATTCACAGAATTTCAGAGCTGAAAGGGCCCTCAGAAGATATCCAACCTAATCCACGCCCCAGAAATAATCCCTTCTACAATATCCCCAACAAGGGGTTATACAGCCTTTGCTTGAAAGCCTCTAGTGAGGAGGGGGAACCCATTTTTCCATGCTGCAGCCTCCATTTTTGGACAGCTCCAATTATTCGGAAGCTGAAATCTACCTTTCTGTAACTTTCGCTCACTGAATGAATAAATGAATGAATGAAAGGCTTTTATTAGATGCTTATGATGTACCAAGCACTGTTAAGGACTGGAAAATCAATTGGTTAATAAATATTAAGTATTAGTTCCCTACTGTGTGCCAGACAATCTTGTGGGTATTGGGAACACATATACGAAGAGTGAAATAACCCCTACTTGTAAGACACTTCCATTCTGATGGTGGTGACAAGTGTATATATAAATCTATGCAGCATTAATATAATGTGAATAAAAACAGGGGTAAGAAGGACTTCTACAATAGGATTTGGAAGGGAGACATAGAAGTATTAAAACAGTCACAGTCCCTGCCCTCAAGGAATTTGCATTCTAATGGGAGAAATCTTACATAGAGTGGATGTATATATACTTCCCTTAACTCCTCATTACCCCATACAAACCTCTCATTATCCCCTTGTTTTCCAAATCCTATTTCCTTTGCCAATAAATATTATAGTTGGGAGTCAGGAAGACTCATCTTCATGAGTTCAAATCTGGCCTCTGACACTTCCTAGCTGTGTGACCCTGGCCAAGTCACTTAACCCTGTTTATCTCAGTTTCCTCATCTGTAAAAATGAGCTAAAGAAGGAAAGGGCAAACTACTTCAATATCTTTGCCAAGAAAGACCCCAAATGGGGTTGTTAAGAGTTTGACATGACTGAAAAGCACAAAGAGAGGGGAGATAGCCAAACAGTAGGGGTGTTTCCATTTGGAAAGTTATATGAACGGGCAGCTAGGTGATTCAGTGAATTGACAGTTAGCTCTAGAAACTAGAGATTCTGGATTCAAATCTGGCCTCAGATACTTCCCAGCTCTGTGACCTTGTGCAAGTCACTTAACTCCCCTTTGCCTAGCCCTTATTACTCTTCTGCCTTGTGACCAATACACAGTATTGATTCTAAGACAGAAGGTAAGAGTGTTTGGTGTTTTTTTTTTTAAAGGAAAGATATAGGAATGGTGAGCAGAGAAGATTTAATCTGGCCTTTTCAGAATCAGTGACAGATGATTTTATTTTCTTCCAAAACTGGAGGGTAGTATTCAGTAGACACACCTGCAGTGGCATGTTGCCTAGTAAGATTGTGAATGAAATGAAGTGTAGTTGCAGTCAAACCCCCACATGTAGTGAGCAACTGAGGCCACTACCAGTTACCAGAAATTCTCCAAGAGAAGAGATCCACAAATGAAAGAGTTAAGTTCTTCTAGGACTTAGAGTCTGGATTGATCTGTATGTCAGCAGTTGAGATGTCTGTAGAGTCCATTGTTTGTATAATTCTGCCCACTGAGGCTGAGCAGTAC
This sequence comes from Monodelphis domestica, assembly GCF_027887165.1. Lineage (NCBI taxonomy): Eukaryota > Metazoa > Chordata > Mammalia > Didelphimorphia > Didelphidae > Monodelphis > Monodelphis domestica. The sequence continues at coordinate 21,850,208 of NC_077229.1, forward strand.
AAGCCTAGTGCCTTTCCCCCATAACTTGAGTAGTATTTGAAGGACAGACTTTTTCGTGCCCTTTCCCACATCATTGGTAAGCAATGATTCCCCAGCCAAAGGAAGGACTCACAAGGATCACTGTTCAGGAATGCTGGGAGGTCCCGGGGCTGAAGATCTGGTTGGATGGGCCAATGGGCCAAGGGAGCAGTATTTGTTTGACATTCTTATTCACTTCTATCTCCTTACAGTGCACTTATGGCGATTCTCAGGAGGCTATCCTGCCCTCATGGACTGCATGAACAAACTCAAAGTGAACAAGGTAATCAGTCAACCAGCAAGCATTTATTAGGCATAATGCGCCACATACTGTGTATTTTTTTTAAGGGTAGGACTCATCATCATAGCTCACAGCTTTAAAATAAATAAGTAATAATCTTGAAAAGGAAGTATATTGCAACTGGCATTGGAACCAGCAAAGACCTGGGTTTGAGTCCTGCCTTTGATACATATTAGCTATGTGCCCCTGCGCCAGTCACTGTACAGTGCTCTAGGCCACTTTCTAACATCACAAATTGAAGAACAGTAGACAATCTGCATTGGAAGAGGAAATTTCCCCTCTTGGGAGTTACCTAAACTGATAAAATCACAGCCTCAGACCAAAAAAGAAAAATTATAAATTAAATAATTATTACACTCAGAGTCAGGAAGATATGGGCTCGGATCCTGCCTCTGACATATACTGGCTTTATGACTGTGGGCAAGTAATTTCTTTTCCTTCTTTGTAGAAAGTTTTGTTGTTGTTGCTGCTGCTTTTATATTTTTATGTCTTTGTTCTAATACTCATTGCTGGGTGGGGGAGGCTCGGAATAATTTCCTACTGGTAATTTGGTTTTCTTTTTGTTTTTAATCAAGTTAACTATGGTTTGTCTGCTTTATTAAAAAAATAACAAATCCTATTTACATTCAATGAGTTTTTACTTTCAATTTTTTGTTCAACTTATTTTCAGAATTTCTATTTTGGTGTTTAATTTGAGGTTTTTATTTTTTGCTTATTTTCTAATTTTTTAGTTGCATGCCCAATTTGTTGATTCGCTCTTTCTCTTTTTTACTGTTGAAAGTGTTTAGAGATATAAACTTTCCCCTAAGGACTGCTTTGGCTGCATCCCCAAAATTTTGGTATGTTGTCTTATTGTTGTGTTTATCTTTAATGAAATTATTGATTGTTTCTATGATTTGTTCTTTGACTCATCCATTCTTTAGGATTAAGTTACGTAGTCTCTTATTAATTTTTAATTGTTTCATCAGCTGCCCTTTATTGCAAATGATTTTTAGTGAATTGTGGTTTGTCCTTTATGATAAAAATTTTAATTATAGTATAGTGAAAGGTGCATTTAATAGTTCTGCTTTTCTGGTTTTTTTTAGTATGGATTTTATCTCCTAATATGGTCAATTTTTGTGAAGGAACCACATACCTCCCTCACTGAGAAATATATGTTCCTTTCTATTTGCATTCAGCAATCAAAAGAAGTCTATTTTATTTAACCTTTCTAAAATTCTATTCAGCTCCACTTCTTTTTTGTTTGTTTGTTTGTTTGTTTGTTTGTTTAGATTTGTAATAGGTTTGAGCCATTATTGTCTACCTTCCCACCCTAGTTTTAGTTTTACTGTATTTTTCTCCCTGTAATTCATTTAACTTTTCTTTTAAGAAGTTAGATGTTATAGCATTTGGAGCATTTATGTTTAGCATTGAAATTAATTAATTGTTTATGGCACCTTTTTGCAAGATGTAGTTTATCTTTTTCAGTTAGCTCTATTTTTTGCTATTGCTTTGTCTAAAATCATGATTGCAATCCCTGCTTTTTAAAAATTTCAGCATAAACATAACAGATTTTGCTCTAGACATCTATTTTAAGTCTCTGTATATTTTTCTTTGTCCAATATGTTTCTTATAACAGCATATTATTAGATTCTACTTTCTAATTCTGCTATCCTCTTCAGTTTTATAGGTAAGTTCATCCCATTCTCAGTTATGATTGTTAATTGTATATATCCTCCCATCTTCTTCTCGTTTACCTTTCTTTCTGTTTCTCATCCTTTTTAAGGGTTTGTTTTGCTTGAGACTATGCCTTCCTTTAATCTACCCTCCCTCAACCCAGATCCTAAGCCTAATTTCTCCTTTTTCTTTCTTGGTAATCTATTGAATGGAATGAATTATTGGACTCAACTGTGTGTGTATTCTATCCTCCCTATAAGAGTAAGTTTCAAATATCACCCACTCACTCCTGTTTCTTCTTTCTTATTGTATAGACTTTTATTTGCATATTCTAATTAAGTGAGATAATTTCCCCCATCCTTAGTCTCCCTTCCCTCCAATCTTTTCCATTCTTTTTTAAAGATAACTAAAACATAACAATCACTCCCATAGCTTCTATCTAATGACTCCCTCTATGACCACTGATTATGATAGCATTCCAAGGGAATACATGTTCTATCTCTCCATAATAGAATATAAAGCTTATCCTGGTTTAGTTTCTTATAATTGCTTACTCACATTTGCTTTTTTATGCTGTGTTTGTATTTCAAAGTTTTTATTAAGTGTTCTTATTTTTATCAGGAAGACAAAAAGTCCTCTTATTAATGGTTCATTCCCTTTTCTTCTCTCTCTCCCCTTCCATAGGATTATATTCAGGTTTGTTAAATAAATTACTCTAAGATGTAAGCCTATATCCTTTACCTTATGGAACATCATATTGCAAGCTCTCTGTGCCCTCTTAATGGTGGCCATTAAGTCTTATGTGATACTGATGTTGGCTCCTCAGCACTTGAATTCATTCCATCTGTTAGTAGTATTTTTTTCTTTTCACTCAAGTGCTCCAGATTTTGGCTTTGATATTTCTGGGAGTTTTCATTTCAGGGTTTCTTTTAGGACATGCTTGGTGGATTCTTTTTATTTCTACTTTGCCTTTTGGCTCTAAGAGATCAAGGAAGTTTTGTTTTAAGATTTGAGGTAAGATGTCTAGTCTCTTCTTTTGGTGATGGCTTTCAGTTAATCCAATGATTCTTAAATTATCTCTCCTTGATCTGCTTTCCAGGTTAATTGTTTTTCCTTTGAGATTTTCTCCCCCAACCCAGTCTTTTGTCTTTGTTTTAATGTTTCTTGTTGTCTTATCAATCAGTAAACATTTATTAAGCATCTTTTATGAGTCTGCACTCTGCCAAATGCTGGAGCCATTAGTGTTTGATTGGTTGATTCTAATTTACTGAGAGTTCCCCCCCCCCTTTGGTTAGGTTTTAGATCTCTTTGTTAAGCTGATAAATCTTTTTTCAAAGATCTCTTTTGTTTTTTTTTTTTTTACTTTTATCTTCTGAGAGCAGTAAAGGTTAAGCAATTGAGGTTCAATGGTTTTCCCATGTCACACAGCTCATTTGGTTTTTTAAATCATTTTTGGTTCTGCTGGGCAGCTAGGTGGCTCAATGGATTGAGAGCCAGGTGTAAATATGGGAAGTCCTAGGTTCAAATCTGGCCTTAGATACTTCTTTGTTATATGACCCTATGTGTTCTCCTCCACTCCTGAAGTCAGAGCCATACAGAAACAGTTTGTTTCTGAGCACATTCCTAGCTGAGTACAAAGCCTAGGACTTGCAACTACTTGTCTCTCTGGAAATTTCCCCCATCTTCCCCAATTCAACCTTGATCTTAACTCTTACTTTATGCTTTAATATTTGTTCTAAGACATAAAAGCAGCAAGGGCTAGGTAAATAGGATTAAATATCTTGCCCAGGAACACACAGCTAGGAAGTATCAAAGGTCAGATTTGACACCCTTAATCTCTGATCCAGAACTGGATAGAAAGTATTAGAGTTTCCAGATGGCACCCACTCCTGCACCTTGCACAATGTCAAGATCTCTTGCATGGGTCTGGGATTTTCCTTTGTCCTGGTATGCAGTTTCAGTCCTCTTTTAATCCCTGTATACTAGAATACACTTCACTCTTTGAGCTCTTGGCCAGACTCTCTCCTGAATGTCCTTAGACCTTTCTGTCTGTCTTCCTGTGATGATCTAGGTTGGCAAAATGACTCATCTTGATTTTTTTTTAAATTACTTGATCAGGTGCATTTTTTAGATCTTTATGGAAGGGAGCTTGACTTTACTTTTTCCTGACACTCTGCCATCTTGACTCCACCTTTGCCTCATTTCCAGTGAATAAGTCTTGCTGTATTTTTTAGTATTCCTTATCTTTGTTGCACAAGAATAATCCATTACATTGACAAACCACATGTTTTCAGCCATTCCCCAACCCCCAGTCAGTTGTTTCCAGCTTTTTGCATTATGGATAAGGCAATTCCCATATAGATAAGATTTTTTTTCCTTTTATAATTATTAATAATAGTAACTGACATTTATTTAGCACATTGGTATGTGCAAAATACTTTATTACCAGTATCTCATTTGAGCCTCCCAACAGCCCTGGGAGCCAAGTGCTGCAAGGATTATGACTCTCATCCTCACTCTTCCAGACGAGGGACATGAAGTTGCCCCACAGGGTCACACAGTTACTGACTGTTTCAGTTGGGATTCAGACTTCGGTCTTCCTAATGCTAAAGTTCACAAGACTTTCCCCTCTGCTCCTACTAAACCCCTCCTCTGCTGCCTTGTAGTATGGAAGTGATCTTGGTTTCTGAAAGGCAAAACCAGCAGAATATCACCTCGATTTGAAAGGGTTTGAGAGTCCCGCAGGTGCAACGATGGACTCTGTTACCTGAGCCCAGCCTGTCTCAGTTTCTAGGGGTTCATCGTTAGAAAGGAGACAATTGGCTGGTGACACATTTATTTTAATCTCTTATTGCATAGGAAGATGGTACCAATTTTCTAGTTCCGTCAGCTATGTAATATTGTGCCTAGCTCTCCACACTCTGCCAGCATTAAATAATAGTTTCGTGATAATCCTGGGAACGTAACCTAATGACTCTGTGAGGTAGATGGTGCAACTATTATTAATCCCATTTTATAGGGGAAGAAACTGAGATTTAGAGAAGTAAAATGACTCGGATAATTTTCATGGTGTTAAAGTTAAACGAGTAACTCCAGGTTCTTAGTTTCCATAGAGTTTATTAATAATCACTTGGTGCCTCAAAACCAAGTCTTAAGACTTGAAGCCCAATCTTAATGAGTATTTATCTAGCACTGCCCGATAAGGTAGATGCTTTATCTGTCTCTGTACTACAGCTAAAGAAATTGAGGCTGACGGAGATTTAAGTTCTAATCATAGCTGTCATTTATGCGATGGTTTATGGTTTGCAAACCTTTTTATATATATTATATCATTAGAGCCTCACAATAACGCTGGGTGGAAAGTGCTATTACTAGCCCTCATTTTGTGGGATAATAACATGTGGAAACTGAGGCAGACAGAAGTCAAATGATTTGCCCAAGGTCATAGAGCTAGTTAGTGTCTGAGGCAGGATTCAAACTCCAGTCTTCTTGATGCTAAATCCAGCACTGTCCCTCAGCTGTCTCTACTCTTCCTTCCCGAGTCCTGAGTTATATGGCTCTTCCCTCTCCGATGTTGCTATTAGTGGTCTGTGTTCAAGACAGTATGGTACGGGGCTCAGTACTTCAACAACATACTTAAGTGTTCTAGACTAAATCTAGCCCCTTCCCTGGTCTCCCTGTTATGCCATGGCTAGGCTAGGCTAGGTCTTTTCCCCTTGCCCTTAACCCCAGGGCTATCCTACTGTGTGCCCTGACAGGAGTACCTGGAATTCCGGAAGGAGAGGAGTAAGATGCTACTGTCCAGGAGAAACCAGCTGCTTCTGGAATTCAGTTTCTGGAATGAGCCCCTGCCTCGTGAAGGCCCCAACATTTATGAACTAAGGACTTACAAGCTGAAGGTGATTCTGGGTTTCTCTCCTGCCCCACTCTTCCTTTTTGCCTCTCAGAGCCAGATTGGAGATGCCGTGGGGCTTGAAGGACCCTGAGGTTCTGCATCTGGACCAGCCCACCCCTCTTCAGCCCATCAGATGTAATACGTGCTTGGCAGACACACATGCTACGTGCAGGGCATTAGGGGAAGGAACAGAGGTTTAGAGAAAGCAGAGCCCTTGTCCCTGGGGAGCTCTTAGTCTACCGAGGTCATAAGACTCAGGCAACTGGCAAGAATACGGATAATAATATAATTCACATTTCTGGAGTCCCCCCTAGTTTAATAAGCATTTCAGAAGTCCTTATTATCCAATACAAGTTCAAAATGAAATAGACCCTGCCCTCAAGGCTCGTACATCATCTGGAAAGAGCTGGATCTTTTCAAAAATTCATTTTGTGATTTTCGTCTTTTGAAAGTTTTTGTATTGTTACCCCAAATGCATCTCCCTTCCCTAACCCCTATCTTTTATGCCATCCCCTGTAATAAAGAATTTTTTAAAAAGAGAGGAGGGAAGAAGGAAAAGAGTTCAGCAAATCTAATCAACTTGAAAAATAATTCCAATAGGACACGCAATGTTCCAAACTTATTGTCCTCTACTTCTGAAAGGAGGCAAGGAATAAATTCCATTTCTCAAGTGCTTGAAGCTTTAAGAAGTTCTGGATAGTACTAGGTACCAGTATTGCTTGCTATCTTCATTTTACAGGTAGAGGACATTGGGGCTAATAAAGGTAAAATGATTTGCCCCTGCACTTCTCAGGACATGATAGCCCATCAGCAAAGTGTTGTATTAGATTAGAGAAGGGAACGTTGTCTCTAATAGGAGAAATCAAAGAAGACTTTCTGGAAGAAGTGACTAGGAAATGATGGTAGATTAGATGAAGAAGAGAAGGCACAATCCCACTTAATTCTGAGATAAGGTTCAGGATTAGAGTGAATTTAGGTCTCTAGGATGGAAAGATAATGTCTCTTACTAGCCTGAGAGCTGAATTTAAGACTAAAAGGCCAGTGTCTGTATTTACTAATCCCTTATGTTTCTTTTCAGCCAGGGACCATGATTGAGTGGGGAAACAACTGGTGAGTAAGAACTCTTGGCCCAAGAGAGCTTAGGGGATGGGGAGATCATTCTTAATCTCACCAAAGCCTCTTGCTATTTTTCTATATGAATGTTGTATTGCTGTCTTACTTTTACCTCCTCTCATTCCTATCCCTTCCCTCCCACATATCCCCCTCCCAGAGAGCCATCCTTTATGATAAAGAAGGAAAAAATATCAACAAAACTACTTAAAACATTAGCCATGTCTGACATAATATGTAGTGTTCTGCACCCATTGTCCCCTATCTCTCCAATGAAGAGAGAGAGGTGCAATCTTATGACTCCTCTTTGGGGCCAAACATAATCATTTTAACTACCTAAAATTCAATTTCACTTTTCCTTTTTTTTTCACATTTTCTTGTTAAAGTCATTCTTTATGTTGCTTCCTTTCTGAATCGGTTCATAGAAATCTTCCTGTATTTCCCTGAATCCTTCATATTCATTGTTCATTACAGCACAAAACTAATAAATCACATTCACATAATTTATCTAGCACTTTTGTAGTTGATGGTAATTGACTTTGTTTCCTATTCTTTAATAGGTTAAAAAAAAAGACCCTACTGTGATTATTTGGGTAGTTATGGACTCTTTCTTTTGGTCATTGATCTCTCAGATATGTGATCTCTGGGTCAAATAATATGCACATTTTGATCATTTTTTCTTAGCATATTCCATTTTGCTTTGCAGAATTGGACCAATTTTCAGCTCCACCAACAATGTATGAGTATTCTTATCTCTCCCCAAACCCTCCAAAATGGTCTCTTCCCATCTTTGCCAATTTGCCGGTTGTGATCACTAAAGCTTCTCTTATAATCCATTCAGAATCCCTTGGCTCCCTGTCCCCTTCTTGTGCCTCCTCTTACAGATGAGGGCTAAGATGGTAGAGCTAAAGGGTTTAACTTCTCAATTTCCAAGACAGCAGTAGCATTATCCCTCTCTCCATCTTTCTACTCTTCTCCTCACCAAGTCTTTGAGGAAATACAGCTTAATACTCACCGGCATTCATATAGAGCTTTAAAGTTTACAATGCTTGTGATCTCTATAATAATAATAACAATGATGATGATAACATTTAGCTAGAGTGTTAAGGTTTGCAAAGAGTTTGACAAATATTATTTCATTTGATCCTCACTACAACCCTGGAACATAGGTGTTGTTATGACCCTCATTTTATGGATGAGAAAAGTGAGGCAGATAGGTTAAATGACTTGCCCAGGGTCACACAGCTAGTAAATTTCTGAGGCTAGATTTGAATTTAGATCTTCCTGACTCCAGGTCCAGAAGTCTATCTATTGTACCAAACAGTTGTCTCTTTTCTCATTTGAGTCCCAACTTTGAGGTAAGCTGATTAATTGGCATTAACCCCATTTTTTCTTGGAGAAACTTGAGACTCAGAGTGAAAGTGACTTGTCCACAGTGACTTGGGTAGGAAAGATTAATCTTGAGTTTTAAACCCATTCGTCCTGATTCTTAGATTAGTATCCAATGAGCTCAGACTATAGTGTACCCAAGCTCCAGACCAGATCATCTGCTAAGATAAGACCTCTTCCTAACTTCCATTCTGCCCTCTTCCAGGGCCCGAGCAATCAAGTACCGTCAGGAAAACCAAGAAGCTGTGGGTGGCTTTTTCTCCCAGATTGGAGAGCTCTATGTGGTCCACCATCTCTGGGGTAGGTTGATTTTCTTCTCTCTCTCACTTCTTGTCCCAATTGCTAGCTATGAATCAAAATGTAAAGATCAAAATTAATATCTAATGCTTCCGGTATTATATTTAATACTATTTATTAAAATCAACTGGGGATAACAATTTATTCTACTTATTCCCTGTTTTCTGAAATGAGGCCCCCTTGACTGACCAAGAAAAAAAGGAAGAAAAATCTCAGGATCTTAGAGAAGAGAAACAGAATTTCCTTCCCCTGGCCTTGTAGACAATGGAATGGGACTTGGAATGTTCTCTCTCATATGTGGATATGTCATTAGGGATGTTATGAATAAGCAAGTCAAAATATCCATCCACATCTAGGCAGTACACTTCAAATCAAGTATTCTAGACCCTTGTTGTATCATATAACAACTCCTACCTTCTTTGGTCATCTGGTGAATAATTCTCAGAATAATGTTTGTAAGTAATTGAAAGAATTTTCATTTAGAAATGAATGAAAATAAAGATATTATTATTTTTCCAGTCTGTTCAAAGATCCCTTAAAATCTATCCCCAGACTCCTTCATGGACCCATGCTCTAGAGGACACATCGATCCAACTTTTTTCTTCCCTGCCCAGACTATATCTGGAGTCCTGTATTTAATGTGGGGTGTCACATTTTTGGAAGGACATGGGGGAGGAGGGCCAGATGGTGAGAGGACTGGAGACCAGGCCATATGAGGATTGATGGAAAGAACATTGCATACATATACTGTCAAACTCTGATGTGTACATGGACCTGCATTTGTTTCTGCCTTTTTTCTCCTTTATTCACAGTAATGGCTGGCTGAGTAGGAGAGTGGGAAGGGATATTCTGAAAAGAAGGAAATGGAAAACGAAAGCTGTCTGTATAAATTTAGAATAAAAGACAGAAAGAACTGGAGATGTTAGCCTAGAAAAGATCAGGCTTAAAGAGGATTTGATTGCTGTCGTCTTTCTTTTTTCCCTGAACTTAACTGACACCAGTAAGATGAACATTTGTATTTACATATAAAAAATAAAACAGAAAAAGGGGGATTATATATGAAACAGTCTTCAAGTATTTGCAATGGGCTCTCATGTGGAAGAGGGATTAGCCTTGTTCTGCCTGGCCCCAGAGGGCTGACTCAGGAGCAATGGAAGATCCAGTGATTTAGGCTGGATGTCAGAAAACCCTGATCCCTGTGACAACTGTCCCAAGGTAGGATGAGCTATCTCCAGATGTGGTGGACGGGCTCCTCTTTGGAGATCTTCAAGCAAAGGCTAGACAAAATGATCATAGAAATGGAAGTAGGTGCTGTGGATATGAAGGATTTGTTTGATTATAGGATTCTTGATGGAAGAGGGTAAGTCTGGTCAAATTCTGGAGTTAGAAGTGACCTCAAGAAACATCCAGTCCAAGCCCCACCTAAATAATGAGTTCGTTCAATAATATCGTTGCCAAATGAGCCATTGTCTGCAGATGTTCCTAAGCTAGAGAGGACACAATACTACCACCACCTGGCCCTCCAATCCCCATTTAACAAACTATTTTATCACCTTTCTTCCCCTAGCCTATAAAGACTTGCAGTCCCGGGAGGAGACACGCAATGCAGCCTGGAGGAAGAGGGGCTGGGACGAGAATGTATATTATACAGGTAAGGTACTTGCTGGTCCATCCTATTCTCAGCATTTGGCCTCATCACACCACTTTCAAAAACATGGTTGCTGGAGCAGTGAGGTAACACAGTGGCTAGAGCACTAGGCCTGGAGTTGGGAGGACCTGGGTTCAGATCTGGCCTTAGATACTTCCTAGCTCTATGAGCCTGGGCAAGTCACTTAACCCAGATTGCCTGGCCCTTGTATCTTTTCTGTCTTAGAATTACTACTAAGACAGAAGGTAGGGATTTTGTTTTTGTTTTTGTTTTCAAGATTAATTTTTTTCCTTAACTAAATGAAAAAAAAAACACAATTTTTAACATTCATTTTTTAAAGAAAGTTTGAGCCAAATTCTCTCCCTCCTCCTCTTTCTCTCTGAGACTGCAAAGTAATGGTTTAAAAAAAAAACAACTCAGTTGCTATTAATTGATCAATAAGAATTTTGGGAATGCCTATTCATTTTCAAGATATTCAAGATACAGAGAAAAAAACCAAATTGTTCCTGTCCTCTTGAGGGACTTGCATTCTATTGGGAAGGGAAGGAGCTTAGTGAAAGGCAGTGTGGTGCAGAGGAGAGTATAGATTTTGTAGGCAGAAAACCTGGCTTTGAATTCAGGCTTTCATTTAGCCATGTGACCTTGTGTGAGTCACTGCATCTCTGGGTCTCAGTTCCTTATCTTTAAAACTGAACCAGATGGTATCCAAGGCTTCTTCTAGCCTTAAACCTATGATCCTATGATTTAGGATTTATTTCATATTTGCTTAGATATATATGTATTGTTTTTCTTCCTCCCCACCCACCCCTGTAGAATGTAAGTACCTTGAGGGCAAAGAATGGTTCTGTTTTGGTCATAGTATAGTGCCTAGCACAAGACTACTTTATTGCTTGATTCTCAATACCAGGAAGATAGGTAGGGCCTTAGCTTGAGCACATAGATTATGGAGTTTGAGAATGACTGCTCTAATGCCTTTGAGCTCTCTTATATTGGCAAATCAGGCAAATGGATCATGCCCCATTCATTCATTCATTCATTCATTCATTCATTCATTCATTCAACAGATATTTGCCAAACGCCAGCCATGTGTAGGACACTGGACTAGATACTAGTCATTATCTGGTCCTCTCTGTTGAGCAAAGGGGTCACCTCTCAAGCCTTTCCTTCTTTCTATTTCTGCTCCATCCTGTGGTCTCCCCATGAGAAGGAACTTGGGTAATATCTAAATGATGAGTTATAATTCATCAAGTGTTTCTTCATGGGCTCTTTAAAAGAGGACCAGAGCAAATCTTATCTCCATTTTACAAGCAAGAGAACAGAATCTCAGAGGAAGGAGGCATTTTTTTTCTCAGACGTACAGCTACAAGGAGTCCAGACATATCCCAGCTATATGACCCTGGGCAAGTCACTCAACCCCCATTGCTTCTGCCTTGGAACCAATACACAGTATTGATTCTAAGACAGAAGGTAAAGTTTTTTTTTTATTTTTTTTAATGGAATAAGAAATGAGCAATAGAAAAGGAGATAGAACAGCAGCTACAGTAACCAGGAAACAGCCTTCGTGACCCCCTGGTGCTCACACCATGTCAAGAAAAAGGGAGGAAGATCCTCAGTATGTGAAGTGGACCCCTATGGGAGTCCCTGGACAGGAGCTGTCCAAGATGGGCTACTAGCTGTGTCATTGAAGGGAACGCCATCAGAGATTCATTGGTACCTTGGCCTTCACTGGGGAGTAGCCCATGAGATAATGGATGTAAAGGGCTTCTCAAGCTTGGAATCTATTAAAAAATCCCTAGTAATGAGTGGAGAAGTCCTCTGCACAGCCCGTGACCTTAATCCTTTCTTTCCACAGTCCCTCTGGTACGGAACATGGAGTCTCGTATTATGATCCCCCTGAAGATCTCACCCCTCCAGTGAGCCTGCGGACTCCTTCCTCATCCCTGGAGGGAGCTGTTAGCCAGAAGAGCCCCTCCTCTTCTCCCCATGTCCTCCCCGCTCCCTCTACCCTGCTCTCCCCCTACCGTCCTCTAAGATTTCATGTCTCATTCCTTCTTGGGGGTCTGGCAAGACCCAGGGCCCTAAGGGAGTTATTTAAGGCTGAAGTTAGCTGAATTAGACCAAGACCTGGCTGCTTCTAATTCTCATCCACCTCTTCCCCTTTCTCTTCTTCCTTTGGTTTCTTTCACTCTGTGGATAGAGCCTAGGGCTTGGAATCAGGGAGACCTGGGTTTAAATCATGCTTAAGACATTTATTAGATGTGTAACTAGCTGGGTACTTCCCTTCTTTCTGGGCCTCAGTCTCCTCATCTGTAAAATAGGGACCACAGTACTACAGTACCACAACAGGGTTGTTGTGAGGAGCCAACCAGATCATGTATGTAAATGGCTTTGCACACCTTAAAGCTAACTATCGTTATCGTCATCATGCTCTTCCTCCTGCCAGTTACTGATCCCCTGGGAAGGTAGGAGCAGACCTCAACTTCAAATTTCCTTTCCCCAAGGGCCCTTGGCTCTGGCTGCCTCAACCTGGTCTCCTTTCCTGTAAACCTCCCAAGTGTAATCATATTTCCATAAGAGGCGGCATTGTCCTGTGGTTAAAGCTTGGAGGCAGGAGCTGGATTCGGATTTTAGCTATTAATGCAGTTGTCTGCTTGATAGAAGAGGAACCCTCCCAGTATGTTTCTCTTTTTACAGAGCTCTGGGCTGTGCTTTCCCTTCACTGTCTCTGTAATGGAGGTTCTGGCTGTCATTTTCCTTCTCTCTCCTCCCTCCTATATTCCTCTTGAGTCCTTCCTCCATCATTATCTTTGCTGCCATGTGGGGATCATGTCAGTACCTGGGAAGAGTGGGGTTTGGCCTCTTCAGGTCCCCTATACTCCCCAGATTATACCCCAAGAGGCTTGGATCCACCCCTTCTGGGACAGCCTGTACTGAAAGTCACTGACTAACCTAATTAAATATTTAATAGAAATGGTGTTTGTTCTTCTTCACTTGCCAGGAATCTCCCCCAGCTGCCCCAACATTCCAGGGGTAGGAGAGATTGGAGCTGGTGAAGGGGAAAAACTTGGAGGCTGGAACCGAAGGAGAGAGACAAGGTTGGGGTTTTCCACTGAGAGGCCTGGGCAGAGGACACATTGGGAATTAGCCTATTTCTCCTGAAGGAGTATAGAGTCTGGGGAAGGGAAGGCTCAGGGAAGACTTGAGAGCTATTTCCAAAGGGTTCTCACCTGAACAGAATGGTTGGTTCTTGTGGGCCCCAGAGGGCAAAACCAAGAACAGTGAAGGGGAAGGCATTATCTTGGGCAAAATCTCCTCTTACAATTAAAGTCCTGGGGTTGGGAGTGGGGGTCTCAAGCAAGAGCTGGATGATGACTTGTTGGGCATCACAGTTTGAGAGTTGGAAGGACCTCAATGACCATCTGGTCCATTCCATACTAGAAAAAGAATCCATGCTGTCCCATACCTAACAAGTGACTGTCCAGCCCCTGGTGGAAGACTTCCCAAGAAGGGGAAACCCGTCAACTCTCCAGGCAGCTTATTCCACTTTAGGACAACTCATCATCAGGAGGTCTATCCTGGAGTCTAATTGAAACTGGCTTCACTACAAAGACCTCTCTTTTCCTTCAACCATTCCTAGTTGTAGAGAGGATTCTGACTTAAATAGAGAGACAGCAAGGTGAGTAGAGAACAGGACCTGGAGTTGGTAAGACCTAATTGTAATCCTGCCTCTGGTGTTAGCTGTGTGTCTTTGGGCAAGTCACTTCACCCCCAGGGCTTCAGTTTCCTTGTCTCTAAAGTGAGAAGAAGAATAATCCCTACCTCACAGGGTTGTTGTGAGGGTCAAATGAGAAAATGTGGGGGATGCTTTATGGTCCTAAAAATGCTCTGGCTCTTTTTAACTGGTAGAGGATATGGAGTCACATTGAATTCATGAGATCACACCCTTGTTTCTAGGTTTTATTCTTGGTTTTGTTTTTTTGTTTTTTTGTTTTGTTTTATTTTGTTTTTTTACTGAGAGAAGTGAGTGGATTTTGTAGAAATCAATTCTGTTACTTTGTGGCCAAATTCTACTCAAAAGGACTAAATCATTTGACTCTTAAATTAGCAATAGAAACAGAAAGCTTGATCCAATGAGTACAACTACTGTTGAAAAGAAGCCCTATAATGAGAGGGAAGGAAAGTTAGGATGATGACAGGAAGCAGAGGTAAGGGATCCCAGATGGAAGCTTGGAGAAGGATGATTACGTCCAGCATTCAACTTACCTACTAATTCCTGCAAAAACCTGGAATGTACTGCAGACCAAATAATGATTAAGATAATCGCAAATTTCAAGATGTCAAAAATGAAAACTATTGGGATCTTTTAGGACCAAAGGGCAATGTGAAGATAGAAAAAGTATACTGATTACCTCCTGAAAGAAATCTCAAAAGGAAAAGTGCTAGTAATATAACCAAAATTGAGAGTTCCCACATCAAAAAGAATATACTGCAAGCATCCAAAAAGAAGAAACTTAAGAATCAAAGAACCAAAATCAGGATCACACAAGAACTAGCAGCATCTACTAAAAACCAGAGGAGAGCATGGAAGTCAGTATCTAAAAGGCAAAAGAGATACTAGTTTACAAATGAGAATTTCTTGCCCTGCAAAGACTAAATTAATTGGAGCAATTAAGGGGACCTTCGTCAGTACTAACATCTTAATAGAACAAACAAGTTCTCCTTCATATCTGTAATGTCTTCAAAGGGCACTAAAGGAGTTAAATAAGATAAACAGGAACTTGGGAGGTGAATTGGTTTTATTTTGTTTAAGAGAAGAAAAAGAGAGAAAAAAGGAATATCTATATCAGTGTAGAATGGAGGAGAAGGGAACAGAACTAGCTTCTCATTGGAATGGATGAGAAAACAGGCATTCAAACATGGAAGTAGGGGCAGAGAAAACAGATGTCAGGTGAAGCTAATTCTTATCAGAATTACCCAAAACAAACTTGAAGACACTCTTAGTTTGCTATAAAAATACATCAAATAGTAGGGAAATAAAGTAGGATTATGAGGGAGGGTTAATAGAGGAGATGATTCCTGTGAGGGTACAGTCGCCAACAAAACAAACTTGGAGATCCTGAAGGAGGAAAGAAAAAAATTAAAATCTTTTTTCATCAGTTAGGGGAATCTTTGAACAAATAGTGGTTTGTGAATGTAATGAAATATGATTGTGCTCTAAGAAATTGTGCAAGAGATGTTTTTAGAGAAGTAGGAATTGATATGGAATGAAATGAGCAAAACAACACTGCAATAAAAAATGACTTAGGAAGAACTAAGAAATCCCAGGAAACAATGGCTAAACATGTCTCCAGAGGATTTATGAAGAAACATGTTACCTTCCTCTGACAAAAGGGATGATGGACTCAAACTGCAGAAAGATACATACACACACATATGAAAATATGTGTGTTTATGGTCATTGTATGGAATTTTTTTTTTTGGCTTGACTACTTGTTATGAGTTTTTCCGTCTTTGAGGAAGCTAGGTAGTATTATAGATAGAACACCGATGAGGAATTTGAAAGACCTGAGTTCAAATGCAGATTTGGCTACTTACTAGTTTTGTGATCCTGGACAAGGCACTTTATCTGTCTCCCTCAGTTTTCTCCTCTGTAAAATAGGGATCATAAGAGCACCTACCTCTCAGGGTTGTTTTGAGGATCAGATAAGATATTTGTAAAGCACATCACAATAAAGTGCTACATAATTTAGCTATTATTATTTTTCCTGTTTTTAATTGAGGAGTGGAGATAGGAGAAATAATCAATATAGTCCAAAAAGTTGACCACTGAAATACTTTTTTTCAAACTACATGCAAGAGAACAGAAGGAAACACAGACAAGGAGTCCAATTATGAAAGTATTGTGAAACTCTATACTTTTAAGTATACATAGTAGAAGTTCATGATTTCACATACAGTCCATTTTTGCATTGTTGATGTTTGTGGAAACTAATAATTTTTTTTTTGGTCTTTAAATTCCAGAATAAAAATAAAATTAAAGAGCACCAGGTTTAACATCCAAGGACCTGAGTTCAAAATCCAACTCTTATCACTATTAAATCTTCATAGTCTAAATCAAGTCACTTGACTCTGAGGGCCTTGGGTTATCCATCAAATCCCAGACAAGTCTCTTATGACTTACAAATGACAAGTCTAAAGTTGCAGACAAGGTGTTGATCTGCATTGTTTGAGGAAGCCCCTTGATGGAAATTCCCTTCACCACTGAAAAAATAGGGCAGTCCAATAAAAATTGATTGAAGAATGCCTTGCCGGAAATCAGGGATTCTCAGGGATGGAAGTGAGACAAAATACCTTCCACCTCTCAGAATCCCTATTTTCTTTCAAGGCCCAGCTCCAACTACAAGTACCTTCTATATCTACAGTTGATCAATAAACGTTATAATATCATCATTGCCTGGGCCTCTTATTTCTCTATCCATGCTGGTCACCATCTGCTCTGCTGAACTGAGGTTAAGTGACCTGCTCCAACTCATACAGCGCAGCATTTGGCAGAAGTGGGACTTGAACTTGCATCTATTGCAGTTCGGAGGCCCGCGCTCTGCCGGCATGGCCACGCGGCTGATTAGGATGGAGGATGGGGTGGGACCTGGACATTTGGACGCTAGGCGGGGCCAAAGAGCTCTGGCGGCTCCCTAGGTGAGCACTGGGAGCCGCGAGGGGGCGGCAGAGAACCTAGGTGGTGCCGCTCCACCCACCTGCTTCTCTATGCTGCCTAGCTGGGCGTGGCCTGGGTTCTCTAGCTACCGGAAACGGAAGCCTCATCTCGCCTGCTCTCATTCGGTCTGTGGTGGCGGCTGCTGTGTCGGCGTCGCTGCTTCCCTCTATTCTTCTCCGGGCCTCTGCGCGTGAGGTCCGGCGTCCATCTGCCTCACGGACGACCACGGGAGCCCCAGCGGCCTCTCCGAGCGCCAGCCCGAGCCGCGGGCCGGCCCTCAGGTGCGTTTCCCGCCCCGCGTGGAGCCCCTCCCCAGAACCCCCGAGCTTCCCTCCAGGGAGTTCTTGTGCTGCCCCCGCCCCTTTCCCCGCCGAGTCCTTCCCCCCGGCAAGGGGGGGGGGCGCCTTGCGTTGTTCTTCCCTGGATCCCCGAGCCTCTCCAAGATCCCCCGCCCCTTGTCAACCTCCTTCCCGAGGGCCCTTGCCCCTCTCCTCAGCCCCCCTCCCCCGCCGCGTCCCCCATCTCACACTCCCAGGATCCAGACCTCCCCGCAAGCTGAACTCTTCCAAGACCCTCGTTCTTCCCGACGGAGCCGCTTCCCCTGCTACCTCTTCTCTCCCCCAGCCTCTCTCCCGCCGTCCTCAGCCCACCTTTGCTGAGCCTCCACTCCCTCAAAATTGAGCTGCTTCTCAGTCCTCATTCCACCAACCCAACGCCTCCCCCGGTTACCCCTTCTGGCTCTCCCATCTCCATCCCTCCCCCTGGGCCCCGCCCCCCTCCAGCTCCCGCCTCTGTACCGCCCCTACCCCTCAAACCTTGCTCCTCCAGAGCCCCTTAGCTTCCCACCATCCACTCCCCTCCCCGCCCCCCCTCCCCCAGTCCTGGCCTCCCCTCCTGTTCTGACTCTTTCATCCGTTTGAGAGAGATAGAGATGTATGTCCCAAAGTCGGTGGCTTTCTCCAGGCCAGCCCCTCCCCTCCCCTCCCCCCTCCCCCCAGCTCCTCTGTCTGTCAGATTGAGCTCTTCCAGCAGCCCCTCCAGGACCATACACAGACTGTTTGCAGTTTGAAGCTCTTCCTCCCCAGGCCCCAAACCTGTCCAGGTTTACTGCCCTCTCTTGCCCAAGCAAACTGGACTGCTGGCTGGGACTGCCTCCTGCATTGACTGCCCAGGTGGTTCCCTCCTCCAGGCCTGCCTCCATCAGGGCCCAGCCCAAGGGGGCATCTCCTTGAAGGAGCCTTTCTCATTAAACTCTCCCCCTCTTGGGCTGGTTTCAATGTATTTGTGTCCTCAGCGAGCCTTGATCAGGGAGTCTTGACTCCTGGGAGGTGCTTAATAAATCCTTGAGAACTGTTAGTGCTCTCCTATGCCACCCTGGACCTGTTCTGTATTTACTTCGTGCCCATTTCATGTGTATGGACTATTTCTCACAATCTAGTAGGTGACATTCCTTCAGCCTCAGTATCCTTTGGAAGTCCTTGTTGGGAAGAGAACAACAATTACAAAGTCTTTTCTAAGTTGTTTAAACATCTTTTGTTTTAGTGTCACTTCTAAGGCAGAAGAGCAGTGAGGGCTAGGCAATGGGAGTTCTGTGTTCTTCACTTGCTCTCCCCACTATGCCTTGGAGGGCATGAGCCCTCTCATCTTCTGTCTTTGGACCCTCTGTGCTCAGCTCAGAAACCTATCTGTGCCCTCCCTGGAGTGCCACACACAGTTTTTGATATATGGGATTAGATATTGAGCAGAAGTGGGCCTTGGAGCCCATATAGAGTAACCCTTCCATTTGACACATAAGGAAACCAAGACCTAGAAAGGTTAGATGACTTGCCCAAGGTCACATGGGCTCCAGATTCAGTGTTCATTCTCCTTCACCATGACTGGAACTTCATGAATGCTTGAGAGCAGAGCTCCTTCCCTCTGCATCCAGGGCTCCTGCTTCCCTAGATTGATCTACTTGACTGAGCCTTGCTCTGTAGTAGAGGGGAGGGGCGAGGAGCATCAGTGAAGACCTGAGCCCTGGAAGAGAGGGTCAGCCCAAGACTTCCCAGCCCAGGCCAAGCAGTGTTATTCAGTGGGCAGGCCCCCTTCTAAATGGGGCAAAATAGGAGAAGACTTTGCTTTCAAGATGCTCTTATGCTTTCAGAGAGCCAAGCACAGGCATGATTAAAAGGGAGTCAGAGTGTTTCCCTAGGAGGTGACCCATAAGGTGAGCTTCGAGGGAAACCTGGGCTTGTAAACTCTGGAGATGAGAAGGTGACACCTTGGGGGACTTGGCTACAGCTAGAAAGCTATTTGAAATAGTTAAGGGGAGAAGTGATAGAGGCCTGAACTAAGGCAGTGCCAATATTATCACTAATAGCTAGCATCTATATAGTGCTTTACTTCCATTCACTCACTTGATAGTGTGAGTAGAGAGAAGCCAGGCATAAAAGGGAGAAGGGAAGAGTAAAAGATGGTTGAGATATTGACCAGAAGGGTGGTGGTACCCTTAAATAACACATCTAAGTTCTACACACACTTTACATATATTCTCTCATTTGATCCTTGCAGCAATCCTGTAAGGTAGGTGCTACAATCTCCACTTTGCAGATGAGGAAACTGAGGCTGACTGAGGTGAAGTGACTTGCCCAGTTTCACACAGCAGTAAGTGTCCATGACAGGATTCTAATGTATGTCTTCCAGATTCTGAGACCAGGTGTCCAGTCCCTCTCAGCATCTAATAGAAATAGCAGAGTCTGAATGGCCTTAGGCCTCTGAATCCAATTTAGTGTTCTTGTCACTGGGTCATGCTCTGTCCCTTTGTGTAGCCCAGGAGGGGCACAAGAACATCGGGGAACCCTTTCCAGAAGGGATGCATTTCTTGTCTCTCAGGCTCACCAGCTCTCACTTTCTTCCTTACCCACACCAGAACTGCATAGAAGGCCAAGAAGAGAAAGAGGCCTACTCTGACTAGTTCTCAGAGCAGGTATTCTTATGTCATGGACCCCTTTGGCAGTCTGGTGAGGCCCTTAAATACATAAGTAGCCCAGTTTGGTGGGGCAGGCCTGGCATCCTTGTTACTGGGGAAGGCCAAGGCTAGTGGATTTTGACTTCAGTTGAAGTCCATATCACAGAAGTCTGGCACCAGTATTGTGAGTTCTTGAGAGTAGTGGGGATTGGCTTACCTGAGGAGGGACCAACTGGCCCTGATTGAAAACAGCAGGTGAAAGCCTCTGTACTTACCATTCAGCATTGAGATTGGGCCCATGAATAGAGACTACATAGGAAAAGTCAGTATAAAAAAAAAGCATAAAAAGTTCCTGGGGCAGGTAGGGGGCACAGTGAATAGACACAAAGTCTGGTCCAGAGGTCCTGGATTCAAATGTAGCCTTAGGCACTTAGACCTATGTGACCCTGGGCAAGTCACTTATGCCCCATTGCCTAACCCTTACCACTCTTCTATCTTAGAATTGTTACTAAAAAAGGGAAGGGTTTAAAGAATACATGTTCCAACACCCCAAATGAAGAATTCCTGCTCCAGAGTATATAATCAGTCACTTAGCACATGGACTTTTAGGATGCTGAGTGACCTAAAGGGGGTCCTGAGATTTTTTTGCCTACTGAAGGATTTATATAACCTGTCTTTGTTATAGTTTTTCCTGTTTTGGACACAAAGGAATATCAGAACTCTATTACTTGGTAGTTATGTTGTCCAGGCAAGTGGGTTTGGTAATCTGGGTATCAGAAACACTGTAAAATGAGGGGCTTGTCTCTCAAGGCCCTTTCAGCTCTAGAACATTCTAGGATTCTCCAGTCTGGGCTTCAGTTAGCTCATCTGTAAAATAGGTTTGGATTGGATCATCTCTCAGGTTCCTTCTAGTGCTAACATTCTATGATTCTATGATTTCATGAAGAAGTCAGCCATGTCCACAGAATCAAACAAAAAGCGGAAACCCAAAGTGATCCGAAGTGATGGAGCCCCACCTGAGGGAAAGCGGAATCGGAGCGAGATAGACTTGGTAAGAACAAGCACCTGGTAGCACCCTCTAGGCCTTGAGGCCCTAGCTCCGAGACTTGTACAGTCCCTACTATCCCCTGAGCCTCCCAACTTTAGGGTTGTCCCAGGTCATCATGTGACCTCCCATTTCTCCCAAGATGCTTTTTAACTAATCATATCCCAGGCTCATCATCTCTAGATTGGAAACTACAAAGGCGGAATCTCCTTGGTTTCATTACTTGGGATAGCACTGTGTCTTTTTTTAAGATGCAGTACTGACTAAAGGAAGTTTGCCAAGCAGAACCTTAGTTTTCCTTATTGGAAATCAGGAGACTCAACTTTTTGCCGTGTCATTTGTCTTAACTGTAGCGTTGTTCCTCAGAATGTACAGCCAAACCAGCACTTTGGGTCCAGATGATCATCTAAAATGCCTTGACCTAAAACACTTATCATTGGCACATAATTCCTTCCCCAGGCCTATTGTCTTTCTTTTAAAACATGTTTAATTGATGTCTTGTGTCTTTTCATTCCATTCATTTCACCCACACTGGTCCCAAATGAATACAAAACAATCAAGAGAAGGAGCATGTCTGACAGCGCATATAGGACAATTCTGTCCTTGCAGCATTATCCCACCCCCTCTACCCCCCCAATCCCCTGTCATGGTCTCTTCTCTGGGTCCTTCATTGCTTTTTCAGTTATAAGTTCAACTTATTATTTCACCATTTTTATGAATTGTTCTTTTGATTCTGTTTACTTTGTTCAGCATCTCTTCACACTGATCTCTGTCTCAGAATTTTTCATCATCATTTCTTAGTGTAGTGATTTTTGTTAATCATCTACCATAGTTTTTTCAGTTGTACCCCCAATCTTTGGGCACCCATTTGGCTTCCAGTTCTTTGGTACCACAGAGAAGGCTGCAATAGAGATTTGGTACTATGGAATTGCAGAGATTTAGCTGGAAGGAACCTCAGAGACCATCTGGTCCAACCTTCTCCCTTTCTAGACTAGGAAACTGAGGCCAGGTAGATAAAGGTCAATGTAGGCTCATAGATCTGAAAACAAAGTATACCCAGAGAGGTGGATTCAAGTCTCATTTCATTGCTTAACTACCCATGGGATTGTGAGAGCAAATGGCTTCACCTCCAGAGCTAGTGTTCTTTGCTCTGGACCACACTACTTCCCTAATCTATTGGAACTTCTGCATACCTCTTCAGATCTATAGAACAGACTTGAAAGATCAAAACACCCACCCTAAATATAGTCATACCATAAAGTAGAGCACCCTAGCCTCATGGCCTGAGATAAATTGGAAAAGAAGTTCCTTGCTCAGTACAAGGGGAAAAAAACTAGTGGAAGAGACACCCTACCCCACCCTATATGTCAATTGTTTTTCTCACTTTCCATTTGGATACATGGTCAATCTTGATGAGCCCAAGAACTGGCAGGTTGAGTGTCCAATGTAGATCACTGAGAAAATCTTTCCAAGGTACTAGATGAGAGCACACTCCTCTCCATCTCCTTGTGTAGCTAATGCAGTGGTCAGCAGGTAAGCCCAAAACACGAAGAGCCCCTTTCTCTCTCTGTTCACCTGCAGGAGATGAAGTACTACAGTGAAGAGGCCGAGGTGGACATTCGAGACCCCAACAAGGACTATGACCTCTACAGGTTTACCTGCCATGAACTCCAGCGACTCATGGCTGAAATCCAAGAGCTCAAGAGCAGAGGCAGCAGGGACAGTGTAAGGAACCAGGCCTGGGTCTACTTCCCCTTCCCTCTCTAGGACTCATAGGGCCTCCCAATCTTTTCTAGGGTTGAGGAACTGTATGCAGATTCCTAGGCTCCCAGCATGATAGTGCTTGTACTTTTATTATTTACTGATTGAGAAAATCCATGTCTGGATGTACCATGCCTTCTGCCACATGCTTTGGGCCACAGGTCAGGAACTGCTGAGTTAGGCCATTCCAGCCTTTGGACTTCATATTCATGAGGATCTCTTTTGTCAACATGGAATTATAGAGATCCCCAGTTTATTTAGTTGGGAGGTAGAAACTGCAGGTTTTGACCTTGTCACAGGAGAGGTTTCCCCCTGAGGGAAGGTCCCACTTCACCAGACAATACACATCCACTTCAGGTGGGAGGTAGACCCAGTCAGAAGTCAGGTGGCTCTTTTGTCTCCAGAAACCTTCCCCAGTATATCACACCCTCCTTCCGAAGATGGAACTTGGCACCTTCAGCTTTCCAGACTGATGCCTACTGCGGCAAAGCTGAAGTGGATGTTTATTGTCTGGTGAAGTGGGACCTTTCCTTAGAGGGAAAACTCCTGTGACAAGGTCAAAACCTGGGGTTTCTACCTCCCAACTAAATAAACTGGGGATTCTAGATTCCATGTTGACACTTTTTATTTGAAATCTTTGTTTTTAGGCAGAGATCAGAAACTTTGAGGTTCTACAGACCTGTGAATTTTCTTATATGTATGGAATCTTTTTCTCCTATCAGTATCCAGTTAGTATTTACTCTGATTGGTGGAGAGAGAAAAATTTACCACCTGAACAAATATTTAAAGGCTAAAAGTTCCTCTTTTGTGTATGTGCCATGCTGGCCCTAGGACATAAAGACAAAACTAAACAGTCTCTGCCCTGGTGACACGGGGGACGGGGGGGGGGGGGGGTGATGCACCATTTCCACAAATGAGTAAATATCAAAGAAGGAATTTCCAGGCTGGGGGAAGGGTAGGAGACACGAAGCTAGAAGCTTCAGGAAAGACCTCATGTAGAATGATGCCCTTAAACTAGGCTTCTACAGAGAACAGGGATTCTGAAAAGCCCAGGTGAGGAAGGGAGCACATTCCAAACATAAGGGCAGTCTGCACAAAGGCCTGGAGCCGGAGGATAAGTCATGGATGAGGGCTAGCTAAGAACTCATTTGTCTGGAGCTTTGCCTGGTTAAATGGAGTAACATGAAATCCACCCAGAAAGATCAGTTGAGACCAGAAGCCTAAAGCATGAGGAGTGGTGTGACTAGACCTATACTTTGGCAGCTGGGCTGAACTGGGCAGGGAGAGGGGGAGGGAGAAGAATGGAGAGCCTCAGTGCAGATAGACCTCTTAGGAAGCTTCTGCAATAAATCGTCTAGCCAGGTGACAAAGACCTAAGCCACGGTGGTGACCATGGGAATGGGAGGAAGGAACCAGATGTGAGAGGTAGAACTGACTAGATTTGAAGACTCACTAGTGGGTATAGGAGGTGACAGAGAGTCAGGAGTTGAGGGTGCCTGAGGCTGAGAGTCTGGGTCACTGGAAGGATGGTGATGCCTTCTAGGATTATTCTTCCTATTGCTTCTGCAGTAACAGGGACATTAACAGTTGGTGGGAGAAGGGACAGGGAACACACATTGGGGTGTGTGATGTAAGAGAGGCTGATAGGTCATGCAGTTGGAGAAATATTGCTATGTTGCCAGATCTAGTTATATCTATCACTATCTGATAATCATTTGCATTGAGATGATAATCAAACCCTTGGAAGCTGATGAGACCACTGAGAAAGAGTATTGAGATCGGCAGTGAGGACCATGGCCAGAGACTCGGAGAATACCCACAGTGAGGGGTGTGATCTAAAGCAGGGGATGATAAAAGAGATAGGAGAAGGAAGACAACCCAAGAGATCAGGGTCACTGAAACCCTAGGAGGAGTGTACAGTTGGCAGTAGGCATAGCAGAGGTTGCCAGAAGGAGGAGGACTGAGGGAGGGGCTGATAGGATAATACAATCAAGTAGTGGTTTCTTGAGGAACAAAGCATTGGAAAGGGCCATCTGAAAGAAACTGCAGATGGGCAAGATGGGCAAATTGGGTCGAGTGATGGAAGAGGTGAGCTTCTTGAGTAATGTGGAGTAGAGAAAGGCAACCACTTCTCTGGATAAGAGAAAAAAGGAGAAGAGAAATGAAGGCAAATAGGACTTTGAGGTGGATCTTGGGGAAGCAAAGGAAATTCACTAGAGAAGAATGAGGCCAGAACAGAGATGATGACCTGGGAGAAGAAAGGAGGCTGGAGGAACTGGAAGTTACCTTTAAAAACAAGGAATAGGTCTGGAAAGAGTAGGTAGATGGAGAGCTGGAAAGACAAGAGATGATGGTCAGAGAGGACCCTGTCAGGGTTCAGAATCCTGGAGGTAGCACAGTTAGTTATGTTTGGGAGATGTCCTGGCCAGTCCTGTACATGGCAGAGAGCAAAGAAAGCTGCAGGTCATAGGAATTGAAGAGGTTGATGAACTGGGATCCCAGAATCTTTGAGGGATGGCCCATCAGCGGATTATTGAAATTTCAAACTTTTGAAGCTAGAGACACACACCAACCTGGGACCTTGAGGAAGCTGTGTATGACCTAGAGACTGGCGGATTCAAACACTCTCACTCTGGACAGGATGATCCAGATAGATGGATGAGGTAGCAGATGGGAGAGCAAGCAGTATACCTCCTCCTAAGCAAGGAGGTAGGGAGTGGCAGGAAGAGAGAAGTTGGTCAGGATGATAGGACCAACCCGAGAGAGCCAGAGTATGGCAAGAAGAGATAGAGGAGGGGCAGCTAGGTGGCTCAGTGGATTAAGATCCTGGCCTGGAGATGGGAGATCCTGGGTTCAAATGTGGCTTTAGACACTTCCTACTTTTGTGATCCTGACATTTAATTCCCATTGCCTAGCCCTTACCATTCTTCTGCCTTGGAACCAATACTTAGTATTGATTCTAGGATCGGAAATATAGGGTGTTTTTTGTTGTTTTTAAAGGAAGAAGAGACACAGGAAAAAGAGAAATGTGTGCATGATTGAGAGAGAGTTCCAAAGGGCATGTTGAAAAAGAAGAGTGTGCAGAGAGAGAGCTGGGGAAGGTGACTTCCTTTACAATTGACTCCCCTGTAATTAGGGGAGCAGAGAGTACACATCTTCTGCCTAAGGTAGCAGGTGGTTGGGGCCTCTACCTTCCAGGGACCTCCGCTGATAAAGAGTATTGTGATATTCACATAGAGTGTTGGTATTTGGTGTATTTTTTCCTCATTAAAGACTGGGGAGCAGCAGGGATGGGGGGGGGGGGGTGTCTAGTCCAAGTCTTCATTTTACAAATGAGAGAGGTGAGGCTTAGAGTGATTAGGTGATTTCCCCAAGGTCACATAGATATTAAGTATCAGATATAACATTGAAACTTGGATGTTTCAACTCCAAATCCAATGCTTTTTTCATTATGCCACAATACCTTTAGATCTGCAAGGATTGAACCAAGACAAGTATATGGCACCAATTATTAATCAGTTCATAAATCATATCCCCAAATGGCCAGGGATGTCCTGCCTTTGGGTATTGGTGATTTTTGTCCCTAGCTTAGCTAGTTTCCAGGGTCTTGGTCCTTTTAGGATTTGCTCTGTTTGAGGTAGCCAAGTGGCACAGTGCCAGCCTTGGGGGTCAAGAGGACCTGAGTTCAAATCCAGATTCAGATACTTTGGACAAATCACTTCACTCTGTTGGCTGTAATTTCTCATCTGTAAGGTGAGCTTGAAAAGAAAAAAACTTCCAGTATTTTTGCAAAAAAAAAAACTCAAATGGGATTGCGAAAAGTCAGAATTGAAATGACTGAACAAAAAGTACATCTAAAGCCCTGGTCAGGCAGCATCAGGCCTATGCCTGAGGTCCTATAGTTTTTAATTCCTTATTTTGATATTTTAGCTGCCAGATCAAATCTAGAGCCTTAGTAATGGGGAACAGTCACCTCTGTTGATGAGGGTTAGTCTATTGGCATTAGCTGAACAATATGGACTTCAGAGTCCTAGAAACTAGCAGTGTCCCTGAAGAATAGAGGGTGGTACAGTACAATGCAGCAGGGACCAAATTTCCTGATATTTGGACACTTGTATCCCACAGTGTTTAGGGTTTGAACCCCATAGATGGAGTGCCATAATTTTCAGTTAAATATTGACTGTTGTTATTAGTTTAATACAAATGAAGTGCATTTTTTTATTATTATAATATATTATTTTTATATTTAATGTATATATTTATACATATAAATATATATTTATATTTTTTTATAAATTTAAATTGCTGCATATTCACAAAAATTATTCAGCATCCATTGTTTAAGGAAAAATTAATAAGATTTCCAAACCCAAGACTCAACAAGTACATGGGAATTGTTCCAGATTTTTAATCTCTCCTCTTGAGTTCATTTCATTTCCTTAGTGATACTAGTTGTTCCTGATTTTCCTCCAAGTTGTCTCTCTTCTTTCTTGGCCTGGACTACATCTAGGATTGATTCTGCCAGGTGGTAGAAAGTCTGCAAGGGACCAGGACCCAGTGATGGCCTGCCTTTCACCGCATCTGTGTCTCCCCAGGCTTCTGAAATAGAAGAGAGAAGGATCCAGAGCTGTGTTCATTTCATGACCCTGAAGAAGCTGAACCGCCTGGCTCACATTAGACTGAAGAAAGGGCGAGATCAGACCCATGAGGTAGAGCTGGGAGGGTGGTTGGGTGGATAGGCCAGGGAGTTGGAGGTGTCACTCATTGTCCCACCCTGTATCTCCTTTCTCTCTGCTCCAAGGTTCAACCTCAACTTTTTCTTACAGGCCAAGCAGAAAGTAGATGCCTATCACCTCCAGCTCCAGAACCTGCTGTATGAGGTGATGCACCTCCAGAAAGAGATCACCAAGTGCCTGGAATTTAAGTAAGTGTGGGAGCATGATGGTAGGTGGGACAGATGGATTGGGTAGCACAGTGACCAGGGAAAGAACCCAGGCAGAAACTTCACAGCCTGGGAAAAGAAGGGCCTTAGAATCCATTTCTTCACTGTGTTCTATCAGGTGACTTGAACTTTTTGTGAGATGAAGATGGGAAAACAAACTGCAAAATAAACAAAAACAACCAGAAAAACACTAACAAAACCCAAACTGATTTTTTTTTCCTAGTGTGGTCCACAATGATGCAAACCAGATATTGAGGATATAAGGCCGTTGTTACTTTTGAAGCCATACCCCATTTTGGTTATTTCCTGTTGTCTGAGGTCACCTTTTAACTTAAGTCCTCCCATCTCTAGTCCTGGCTGTCAATCCACGGAACCACCTAGCTCCCCCCACTCCCCATTGGTTAGAAAATCTTGAGAGAGTCTGTCCTATCTTGAATGGTTTTCTCCAGAAAGACAGCAGACCTCTATATTCTCTGGATATCCATCACCATTACTTTTCTTATCTTTCTCTGACTTATACAGAATCCTTTTTTTCTTCCAACAGTGTTTTCCTTTTCATTTTCTTAAAGCAGTGAAGTACAATGGATAGATTTTTGGGTTTGTATTTCATTTTTCTGAATAAGCCGTCTTCCATGCCTACTCCTTCAGTGAGCCCTTAGTTGTAACAGATACAATTAAGCGAAACTAACTTACACAGTGGCAAAGAGAAACAAATAAAATGGCCACTATTTCTATAGACCCTGTCCCCTCTCTGTTGAAGAGAAAGGAGGTATATTTCCCTCATCTCCTTTTGGGAGCCACCCTTGTCCTGGCAGCATTCTTATTAAGCCCTGGATAAAAAATGATGACAGTAAAACTATAGGGGCAGCCAAGGAAGCTGGATCTGGGCATCAGAACTAAAGGCTGGGGCTCTGGTTGGCCCATACTTTGATTTTCCCAGAAGCTAAGTTTGAATCTTTGTTTCCATTTAAAGATCAAAACATGAAGAAATTGAACTGGTAAGTATGGAAGAGTTTTATCGGGAGGCCCCTCCAGAGATCAGCAAGTGTGAGATCACCATGGGGGACCCTCACCAGCAGACCCTTGCTCGCCTCGACTGGGAGCTGGAGCAACGGAAGAGGTAAAACTGCTGCTCTCTTGGGTGAAGGAAGCTCCCTTTCACCAAGGGGTCAGTCAGATATTTTAACTTCACCCCCTGTCAAAGATAGTTTTAAGATATAGTTGTCAGAGACCAGCAGCCTCGTCTCTGACCCCTCCTTCCCTGCTTCCTTCTCTTAGATGTCTCTTATTTGGGGAGATTCTTGTTGTTGTTGTTTAAAAACCCTTATTTTCTACCTTAAGCATCAGTTCTAGGGCAGAAGAACAGCAAGGCCTAGATAGTAGAGGTTAAGTGACTTGCCTAGGGTCACACAGCTAAGGGGTGTCTACAGCCCAATCTGAGCCTAGGTCTTCCTGACTCCAGAGCTGGCACTCTATCCACTGTGCCATTTAGCTCTTCCCCCCCCCTCCCCCCCCCCCCCCCCCGTGATCCCAAGAATTCAAAATCAGGACATGTCCTCGAAAGACTGGATGGCTGTACCTCTGAGCCTTGTATTCCTTGGTTCCTTTGGACTTACTACAAGCTAAGAAGGGAATTGTTCATTTATGGTCCTTCTTTTTTAACAGTTGAGGAGACCAAGACAAGGCCACCCTGCCCTAAATGAGCTCTCTAATGGAGAGAATGAAACATACACAGACAGTTATCAGAATACAGTCAGTAAGGAGAGTCATACCTTGAAGCCTTGAAGGGGCTCATTGCAGGAGGCCTTCAGTCCTGTGGTCAGAGCCCTTTAGCCTCTGTGGCTCTTGCCAGCAGACTTCAGCCATAACCACTCACAGGATCCCGTGCCTGTCACTCCAGTTCCATCCGAATGCCTCATGTTGGCCTAGTGCGCTGCTCTTTAGAACAGCCTCTCCAGATCCCCCAGGAAAAGAGGGAATGCCCATACGCTTTCCTTCCCCCACAGAGGAATTGGATGTGTTGCCCTTAATCATGTAGCCTCAAGGTTTAATGTTCATATCCAGTCTCAAGACCACTTGTGTTTCTGCTCTGGACTGCTTAATTGAGAGGCAGGAGAGTCCCAGAAGATTAATTCTGCCTCCAGCACTTACTAATTGTGTGACCCAAGACAAGTTCCTTGTGGACCATGTGTGCTCTGGGGACGAGACTTATGGGTTCTTTCTGGACCTCCTTTTTTTCTCATCTGTAAAATAGGAAAGCCAGCACTCATGAAAGCATTGCCAGAATTGCTGAGGATCAAATGAGGTCATGGATAGAAAACATTCTGCACATGGTTATTAATTCACTGTAGAAATGTCGGACGGAGCCCTTCCTCTGTCCGCCCTGTGATCCTGTGACAGTGCTGGCTCCCAGAGCTGAACTGAACAGGTCCACCAGGCTGAGTGGGCTGTTGTCCCTGAACAGGGCCTCAGAAGAACTTTCCTTGAGAATCAATTGAAATGGTTTTAACTTCTTCCATCAGGTTGGCAGAAAAGTACAAAGAATGTCTGGCTAGCAAAGAGAAAATCCTGAAGGAGATTGAAGTAAAGAAGGAGTACCTGAGCAGCCTTCAGCCGCGGCTGAGCAGTATCATGCAGGTGAGTCCTCCCGCGCTGGCCCTCTCTTCCAGGGACTCTCCTCAGAGCACCAGGCACTTTGGTGTAGCCCCAAATTGCTCTGGCTCACCTGCCGGATCCTTTGGAGCACGGGGAGATGTGCCAGAGCCAGGAAGTGCTTGCTGAGCTCCTCAAACAAGTGAATGTGGGTATGTATGCAGTCATTGGGTCTAAGTCTAGGCAAGTCTTCTCCATCACCCTTTCATTCCTAGCAGTGTATAGATTGATGGAAGAGAAATAGTCTCTTCCATTTTAATAAGCGACTACCATGTGTCAGACCCTCTGCTAAGTGCTGGGATACAGACAGTCCCTGCCCTTGGGGAGCTCCTGGTCTAATGGGGAGCTAACGGTTAGGCAAACACATACAAACAGGCTTTAGACAGGATGAAGAGAGGGAAGGTACTCAAATGGAGAGACTGGGAAAAGCTTCTGTTAAAGGATGGGATTTTAGTTGGAACTTGAAGGAAACTGGGGACATGGGCTTTGTTAAGAAAGGCCAGAGTGACAGCAGTGGCCTCCTCCTGCCAGTGGTGCTGAGACCTGGCGACTTCTGAATGTTCAAGATGATTTGCATGGCTGAGTGCCTGCTAGGAATGGGAGCCCAGATTAAAAGAAGTGTGTAAGTTTTCCTCTGACTTCAGGACATTCAGTGAATGGGGGGAAATGGAAATGAATGACCAACATGGCTTCCTGGTTATTGCAGAATTGGCATTCATCTAGTTCTACTTAATCCTTGTTAAGAACTATTGGTATTGGGGGCAGCTGGGTAGCTCAGAGGACTGAGAGCCAGGCCTAAAGACGGGAGGTCCTGGGTTCAAATCTGGCCTCATACACTTCCCTGCTGTGTGACCCTGGGCAAGTCACTTGACCTCCATTGCCTAGCCCTGACCACTCTTCTGCCTTGGAGCCAATAATACACAGTATTGACTCCAAGACGGAAGGTGAGGGTTTAAAAAAAAAAAAGAACTCTTGGTATTGAGGATCATAACTACTACCTGGGGATGGGATTTAAGTTGTAGGTTAAATCTGCAGGAAAGAAGATGCAGTTTGTTGGAACCTGGGAGGTGTTCCCAGGGCCCCGTAGAGCTCATTGGCAGATTGGGGTGCTTGGGCAAGAGATGACATTCATGATCTCCTGTTGATAGCTGACTGGAGTGAAGACTGCTAAAGGAAGGCCTTCTTCCTCTGAAGCCACAGACCCAGTTTTGGTACCTTCTTCCACAACATGCCAGTGTCCTCAGGGGCTAGTGTAGTAACACACACTGGTACCCGGGTCAGTTGCAAAGGAAATGACATGATGATCATTCTCAGGGCAGCAGCCCAAGCCATAAAGCCAGACTTCTGTCTGATGTTAAGCCAAAACACATGCTAGTCCAGGCTAGGATGAGTCCTGCAGCAGAAATGCCGCAGGAACCGTGGGGACCTCGGGCAGAGAAAAGTAGATGGCAAACAGAGCTGCTCGGTGAGCAGGCCTGCTCTTGACCTCACACACCCCTGGAGAACACTGGCTCCCTGGGTAGGCTACTTGAATGTTGGCGAGGATGAGATGGTCAATCTGGTAAGAATACTGTAACCGTATAAAGTAAAACTTTAGCCTTTCCATTGGGGTTGCAGAGAATGGCTGCCCTAAAGTCAGGCATTGGAAGACCCGTGACTGCTTTAGTCTCTCTCAAGTTTGACCCTGCTCAGGAGAACAACGTATGATAGAACACTGTGATAGTTAAGGAAGGGAGGGATGTTGCTGATGAGCCAGAAGGAATACTAATATTTAGCCCCAAATAGGGGACCATGAGGCCAAAATAGGGTTGTCTTCTGTCCTCCATACCTTCCTAAAACCAAGCATGACCATCCTGGAGAGCCATTCCTAAAGGGAAGGGTTAGGCTGTTGATTAGGACTAACACCAAGGGAGCACATTGGAAGAAGCAGAGAAGTAACCTCTGGGAAACTCCAGAGAGGCAAATTCCACAGCAGACTTTTATTAAGCACTTGCTGTATTCTGCACATTGCTTCATGCTGGATGTACAAAGAATGGCAAATCCAGAAGTTCAGATTCTGGTGGGGGAGGCAGCACCCAAACTACCTGGACATGCGAGATAGAAGTTAAATACCAGGTAATCTCTGAAGAAAGGTGCTAGTGAGGAGGGACAGGAGTGAGTAATGGGACAGGAGAAGCCTGCAGACCTGACATTGGGGAAGTAGTCTTCCAGTGAAAGCTGACTCATGTAGGGGGCCCACACGGGGCAAGTTAGAGAAGAGGAGGGATTCCTGATCAGCTTTGAGATAAACTGGGTCACCTCAAAGGTCCCTTCCAGCTGGGAGATTATGAATCTGGGGGTTCTAGTACTTCCATAGCCAAGAAGGACATGGGTGCTTGGAGCCCATGGGAGAAGTCAGGATGTAGAAGGAACTTCCCCAGCTATTTGGTTCATTTGGGGAGACCCCCTCTAGCACATGCCAGAGAGATAGTAGTAGTCCCTTTTTTTTTTTTTCAGACTACCCATAAGGGGAAAGTCATCATGTTCGAAATGGTTAGACTTGTTTGACATTGAGCCAAAACATGTCCCTGAAATGACATCAGGAAATGGAGATGGCAATGAGAATGGGGCTGCCCTGGGCCCCAATGCCCTACCTTTGCCCATTGATCTTGCTGGGCCTTTCCTGTTTGGGCTCTACAGCAGGGGGGCCCTCAAAACTGTACCAAGATGAGAGTTTGACTGTCTGGGAGGCTTCTCTCAAGGACAGACTTTATTCTGGTTTCATGCTTTCAAATTTAGAAACATGGCATGGCAGAGAGAGAGAGAGAGTACCAAGAATACTGGTCTTAGCAGCAAGAGGATTTGGGTTTGAATCCTGCCTCCTAACACTTGACCAGACAAAAACTTTGTTTTCCTTTGTCTCCTGCCCCTCACTCTAGTGACAGGCTGGTTGTGATGGGGGTGGAAGGCACTTCCCCTCCCAGAGCCTGCACAAAAGTGTTTGGGGTAGTGTAGCCTCAAAGCCAGGCTGAGAATAAACAGGTTTTTCTTGGGAGTGCCTGACCCCAAGTGCTCCTGGGTTAAGGACTGGTCACTTTTCATTTCTCTTTTGGGCAGGCCTCACTTCCAGTGCAGGAGTATCTCTTCATGCCGTTTGACCAGGCCCACAAGCAATATGAAACTGCTCGACACCTTCCCCCACCCCTCTATGTGCTCTTTGTCCAGGCCAGTGCCTATGGACAAGCCTGTGGTAAGTGTCCAGAGGCAGGGCTGGGCTTATGAGGGGCCAGCTCTGGGGACTGGCCTTGCTCCTTGCAGAAAAAGTGTGCCCCTGACAGCATCTAGGTGCTTTCTGGAAATGCTTCCCTAAGGGTTGGGTGGCTTTCCTCCTCCCCTCTCCGCATGGAGGCTCCTCTGTGCTGTCCCTGGTGCTGAGCAAGCCTGGTGGAAGCTGATGAAACAGCAGCATTTGAGATGCTCTTGCCTTCGAATCTGGCAAGGTCAGCAAGCCTCACAGGCTAGTGGGAGCAGGGCCAGGCTGCATCCTTTTGTCTCCTGAAGGACCCTGCTCTTCCCCTGTCTCCTCCCAGCAATTACCTCCTGCTGCCCCTCAGACCCCAGCTAGGGCTTGGTTTTCTTGGTGCCTCGAGATATGTTGTCACTGAAAGAATAGGGAGAAGCCAGGAAGCCCAAGGAATGCTAAAAGCTATAGGCCCAGTGCCAGGGCTGCTGGGGCTTCCTAGCTAGTGCTTCCCCTCCCCTCCCTACCCTTGTCCAGCTTCAGGCATCTCTGTCCCCTCTGACTATGTGCACCCGATCATTACTGCCTTTTTTCTTGTGTCTTCTCTCCCTTCTGTCTTCTTTTTTTTCCTCCTCTTCTCTATCTTGTTTGCTACATCAGCTTACATGAAACCTTCCTCCCAGCCCCCTAGGCAGGGTGAGTATTTTTCTTTTCTTGTGTCTTTCAGAATAAGCCTAAACCCCTTCCCCCCTTTATTCATTTTTCTGATAGACCCCCAGGCATTGGACTTGCTCCGAAGGTGGCTAAGGTCATTCGCCCAGTGCCCTGTGAGGTTACTGGTCTAGAGTAGTCTTGGGCTGGGGTAGACAGCAGTGACTTGCCACCCTTTTAAGATACCGTCAAGGCCTGATGGCCTGGAAATTTCCTTGGCCCACTTAAGATAGAGAACCCAGGGTCCCTCCAACTGTAGTAGAGTCCACCAGGATGGGGGAAGTGAGATAATTCTGAACTGTGTGATTGCTGGCCTATCTGTCTATCTTTTGCCAGTCTATATTCCCATCTGGGACATGGCAAAGTGTGGAGAACTGGGTTTGAGATGATTATTTCAGACCATCAGAAGCAGAACTGCAAAGTAGAAGCTTTCAAGCCTGATTCCAGGAGAATTTGGGAGGTGTTTCTTCCAGCCTATGAATTACATGTAGTACTGTCAAGGAACAGGCATTGGCTCACTCCCTCCCTAAGTGCCACTATTTGGGGGCATGTCCTGGCCTTTTGTTCTCAGATGGTAGTCTGAAGGCCCAAATGGGCCAGTTTTCCCCACTCCTTCAAGGGTCCCTGCCTGCCCCCAGAAAACCTCCTTATTTAGTCATGGTTTGGGGCTTCTATAAGCCTAGGGTTCCATCAGTTGTCCTGAAGTATTGTCTTTTTAAATTGCCTTTAGATAAAAAGTTGTCTGTGGCTATAGAGGGCAACGTGGAAGAAGCCAAGGCTCTGTACAAACCACCCGAGGATTCTCAAGGTAAAGGCCCAGCCACATGGTTGGTTTGATTTCTCCATCCTGTCTTTCCCTTGCAGTATGAAGTCATTTTGCCACATCTGTTTCTGGGGAGTCTGGGTATTGGAAATGTAGAGCGTGTGGCTGAGGCCTAGGGTGACTCCATGCTCTTCCTGAAAGAGTCCTAAAGAAGCAACCAGGGCCTTGAGAAAGGGGAACACAGGGTATGCTGGCTCCCAAGGACCCTTGGCACAGCCCTGGCTTCCCTCTTCCTTCTCTCTTTGGATGCAGATGACGAGAGTGACTCTGATGCTGAGGAGGAGCAGACCACAGTAAGAGCCCGGCCTCTAGGCCCCAGAGATGAGTGGCAGCAAGGGGCTGGCAACCTTCAGGGTCACATGGCCCTCCACCGGAGATTGGGGAGGGAGGCTGCTGAGGAAGCCGAGGCAGCAACAGCAGGGAGAAGATAATTTCTGCTCTTTTGTGCCCAGAAACGTCGACGCCCCACCCTGGGTGTTCAGCTGGATGACAAACGGAAGGAGATGCTCAAGAGACACCCTCTTTCTGTCATGCTTGACCTCAGGTGCAAAGGTGAGGCAACTGGGGGTGCCAGGACAAGGACTTGAAGGAAGCAAACACAGCTAGGGAGAGGCAAAGCCTGAATCTCTCCAGACACCAAGTCAAGGACCATCCTCTATTGTCTTGGAAGTCTGAGGCCTAGAAATGTTAGAGGAAGAGGAACAACTAGGTGGCTAAATGGATAGAGCACCAGGCCTAAAGTCAGGGAGACCTGAGTTCAAATTTGGCTTTAGTCACTTCCTAATTGTGTGACCCTGGGGAAGTCACTTACCACCCCCACCCCCATCTCCTAACCCTTACTGCTGTTACTAAGACAGAAAGTAAGGGTTTAGGGGAAAGAAGAAGAAGAAATGGTGGGTAGGACATCCTGGATAAGTTTTCCTGCTCTCCTTGAGGTAGTTTCTGACTCTTGGGCCATTTGCTGGCTCTGTGACCTGGTGCCCATTTCCTTCTGTCAGCCGAGAGCTTTTGCCTAGCTTGATTGTACCTGTGGACTGCTCTATGATCTCCCCCACAACCATACCCATTCCCCCCCTGTCCTGACATCTTACAGATGACAGCATGCTCCATCTGACTTTCTACTACCTCATGAACCTCAACATCATGACTGTGAAGGCCAGAGTGAGCACTGCCACTGAGATTGTCACTCCTGTCAGCGCTGGGTATGTGCTCCCAAAATGGAGCTGGGGGTTGTGGGGATTATGGTAGTGAAGAGAGGATGGGCCCCTAGCAGAGGGCAGAGCCCTCTGGAGGTCCACCCAAGCTGGTGCCTGGACTG
This sequence comes from Monodelphis domestica, assembly GCF_027887165.1. Lineage (NCBI taxonomy): Eukaryota > Metazoa > Chordata > Mammalia > Didelphimorphia > Didelphidae > Monodelphis > Monodelphis domestica. Next base: position 21,886,656 of record NC_077229.1, read on the forward strand.
CATGGATCAGGAGGAGTTGGGTTTAGAAAAGCAGCCCCCTGGCCACAGCCAGGGCCTGCTCTGATTAGGCAGTCGGCTTAGGAAAGTGTCTTTGGGCCCGAGTCTTAGGGGAAGGTCCTCTGCCCTTTCAGCTTTCCTGGGACATTCCAAGGGGTGCTGGCTTTTTCCCAGGGCTCTCCTGTAGCAGCTGAACTCTGCCCTAGGCAGAGGGCCTCCCTTTTAGAAGGCTTCCTTATTAGTGTGAGAAAAGAGTGAGAGCAGAGGGGAATAGAAACCCTGGCCCCTGACCAGATAGATGGCCAGAGTCATGGAGAAGGGCAGACAAACTGGGAGAACCTTGGGCCACCCCTACCCCTTGGGCTCCATCCTCTTCAGAGGCTTTGTTACAGTTGTCTTCATTCCCTCCTGAGCCCATCAGAGGGAGCCCGAGGTTCCCAAACACTGCCCAGCCTGAGTTCTAGCTTGTGAGCTGCAGTGGGGGCCCTTGGGACCCCTTAATGACCATTAAGTTCCCTCATTCTGAACGATAGCCCACACACCTTTCTGATCTCTCAACGTAAAATCCATTAGTCAGAGAAGATGCCCCATAAATCCAGCCAAAAAGAAAGTTGTGCCGTGTAAAAAAATCTCCCTCAGTCAGGTGAAGGGATGTGCTTCACCATCCTTTTGGATGAAATACTGATTTCATCCTCTTTGTGCCTGCTGGGTGAGAGAACGGGGCCAGCTCTCTTCTGCCTGTCACACTTAATTATTTTCTGTCCCAGCCCTTGTGGGGAGTGACAAGGGCGTCGGTGCCAGCTCTTTGTTCTGGTTTGCTGGGTCACCTTGTCTCCAGTGCAGAAGATCATGGCTCTTCCCTGAGGGGGTCTGGATCCAGGCAAGGCCTGTGCCCCCTGGGATTAACATGAGCTTTGGCTTACACTGCCAGTGAGAGACAGCTCAGCGGAGAGTTCAGTCTTCACTAATAAGACTTGTAGGGCAGAGGGCACTAGACAGCAGATTCAGGCCTCATTCCTTTGTTGGGGTCACCTAGATTGCCCTTTGATGGCAAGATGCTTAAGCTACTAGGTGATGCTGAATATTCATTATGTGACTTGTACATTTCCTAGCAAAAAGCTGAATGAATGGTCATCACTAAATGCCCACTTCCTCTCTGGGTCAAGATGTTGGTCAGAGACCTGGCTTTTCTTCCCATCAAATATCTAGACTTTCCTTCCCTCTTTTGTAAAATGAGATTATGGGCCTTTGGCCTCCTCACCCCACAGGCAGTTGAGAGGATCTTTGAGAATGCATGTGAAAACTTCTCCAGGAGTTACATAGGCCCCTGGGTTAGACTGAAGGCAGTGGTGGCCAGGAGCTGCTCTCAGGAGCTTAGAGGCCACGAGGCCAAATGGGTCAAGGGCCTAGATTGCTTCAGATTGGTGTGACCAGAGCTGTTGTTTACACTCCTTATGCCTCTCCCTTTCTCCCTCCTTCTAGTGACCTACTGTCTCCTGACATGATCTTAAGTTGCCTGTATCCTGGGGATCATGGCAAGAAAACCCCCAATCCGGCCAATCAGTACCAGTTTGATAAAGTTGGGTAAGTCGTGTGGGTTTGATTTTTCCCACTCTGCCTCTCTTCTAAGGACTTCGTAGTCTTAAATTTCCCAGTGGAAATAGCTTGATAGAAGGGCAGCTGTACAAGTAACCCCCAGGGATCCTTCAGAGCATGAGGAAGAGGTCATGGGGAGAGCAGCCTGCTAGCAAGGGCCCTAGAGTTGGCAGTAAGAAGTCTTGGCTTTGAACCTTGGTTCTGACACTTAAGAAGCTGGGGAACCAAGTCATCTGACCTGTCAAGTCCAATTTCCTTAGAAAAGGAGAATGATGTTAGCACTAGAGAACTCCTGGGGTTATTAAGAAGAAAACGTGGGTGACCCTTATAGGACTCTAGGGTGTAATGGAGAGCAAAAGTTCCCTTTTTCCTGGAGAGTCAAGGAGGACAGTCACCTTCAGGGTATATTCAGAGCTCATGGAGTAAGACTGATGGAAGGAGGGAAAGACTGGTTGTCATCTATTGATGGTGATGAGAGGATACCTTGTACAATCTAATAATCAAAGGCTCCTGAGATCCAGCTTTAGGGTGGGCTGGAGGAGAATCAAGAATATGCAGTCCAACCCTTTCATGTTAATAGATGGCCAAACTAAGGTCCAGAGAAGGCAAGAGGCTTGTGCAGGGTCACACAGCTAGTATCTTCTTAAAAGGAGGATTTGAACCCAGATCTTCTTGCCTCTGTGTTCCACACTTTCTCCTCCATACCATGTTTGCTGCCTCAGAATTTAAGACTGAAGGAAGAACTCAGACTGAGATCAGATCTCATTTATTAAGTGGCACTGCCCCTCCTGGTCCATGGTGGACTAAAGGGGAACCACAATTCTACAAGCTTAAAGACAGAGGAGTTTGATACACACCCAGAGCATGACCAAGCATGGTGACCTGTGGTTGGGTCAAAGCAGAGTCTTTCCAGAGTTCTGAGGCCACTCAGAAAGGAGACATCACTTTGCTAGAGTGGAGGAGGGGAAGGGATTAGGAAGACCTCGAAGGTCTGGAAGGGAACCTTTTACAAGAGGGAAACTGAGGCCCATCCTAGTGAAGCAATTTGTCTGAGATCATGCAGGAAGTCAACACCCAAGTCAGAGATGAGATGCAAAATTGGGCAAACCTAAGCCAACATGGTTGGGCAGCTTATGGTGGTCTGGAGGCAGGGAGGACAGGCAGGCAGGCAGCACTAAGAGCAGACCCCAACCTGGACAGAGATGAGCTCATCAAATGACCATTTGACCCAAGTTTGTTTCTTTGCAGCATCTTGACCTTAAGTGACTATGTGCTTGAACTGGGTCACCCCTATTTGTGGGTACAGAAGCTCGGGGGCCTACACTTCCCCAAAGAACAGCCTCAGGTATGTAAGTGCATATGTGGAGTCAGGCTTAGCCCCAGGGCCCCACACCAAACTGTCATGGTGCCCTGAGCAGCCCATTGGAGTCTCCTTTCACATCTTCCTCTGAAAACCAAGGTTCGTCCTCCACAAGCTCCAGAGATGGTGAGGTGGCCCTCCTTTAAAAAGAAACTTTTGGGGCTTCCTAATCAGGGAAGTTGGAAGCAGCTTCTGCCAGGACACTCTGGGCCCTCAAATCCTTTGAATTAAAAATGATCTGGTGGAATAGCATTTGTGGCTTTCATCTCTGCCATGACCTAGCCTCATGGGGAAGAATTGGAACTAGTCTTTAGAGGAAACATGCGGCATCTTGTGGCTGAAAGTTCACTAATCCATTCATTCACCTGCCTTTTGTGAATGTGTTCCAAAGCTCCTTTACAGCCCTTGGGCATCCCCCGGGGAACTTGGGTTGGTTTTTCATCAAGGCCTTGTCCTTCTCGAGCCTCTTGCTCCTCGAGTCTAGCCTCCTCTGGCAACTTGCACCACCTGGGCCATGGAGAACATTCTTACCCCTCTTGAGAGCAGTAGAGTTGCTGGAGGCAAAGGCCCGGGGTATGGAAAGGGAAGAGCTGGGCACTGACACAGGCCTGTCCCTCCTCAGCACACAGTGACTGCAGACAATTCACTGAGCGCCAGCCACATGGAGACCACCATGAAGCTGCTAAGGACACGGCTGCAGGCCCGCCTGGCTCTCACCAAACAGTTCGCTTCATTGGGTAGGTCTGTGTGGCATCAAACTGAACTTTGGGCCTGACCAGAAGGACTCCTCTTGCCCTCTGGGATCTCATATCCTGAGCTGCACTGCCCTTAATTCTAGCTGATGAGTGGGTGGGGAGAAAAGTTGGGGCTGAGGGCTCTGTGCTCCTCCCTGCGTGGGCTCAGGGATGGCCTTCTCTGTCCATTCTTGGGGAAGCCTGAAGCTTGGGCTTTACCTCAGCAGATGGAATCCTGGGCATGAGCAATGGGGAACTCCATTCAGATGGTGGTGTTTTGGGGGCTTTCTTCACTGTTAGACTTTAATTTCTCCGTTCAGTGTGGGCTTACAGCCTCCCTGGGTTTGGTACCTGCAGTGCCCACTTCTGCCCAGCCCCTGTGGGTCTCAGTCACCTCACAGGATCTCTGTGGCTCTTTAGTGCCAAAACCCCTGCACTGCATTAGGCATGTGTGCAAACTGAGCCCGGGTACCATCTCTGAGGGCAGCACGCTGGCTCTCTTGAACTCACCCAGACAGAAACAGCCCCCCTAAGCTCAAGGGGAGCGGCAGGGCCACGGGCGCTCCCAGAGCGTGACAGGGCCAGGGTCGGTGTTTGCTGTCAGACGCAGTGAATATCTGATTTTTCTCACAGTGGAGCCATGTCAGGTGTGGAGGTCCAACTGTCTGTCCTGAACATTGGACGCAGGTAATGACGACGGGACCGCTGACCTCCTGCCCATGCTCCTAGAGCCCCGTCCGAGGCAGGCGCAGAGCCCAGCGCAGAGGCTGCTGGCTCAGCTCTCCCACCGGCTCCTCTTATCATACCACCCTTCATTCTCTCTCTTTTTTTTAAAGAACATGGCATTGTGCCCGTCTCCAGTGAGTGCCAGCGTCTTTTCCCTGCAAAAATTGTATCCCGCCTTGTGAAGTGGGTGGCAATTGCTTATGAGGACTATATGGTATGTAACAAGAGGGCAAGAGCCTCTTCCACCTTGTGCCTCTATAGGTGCAGCTTGGAGGACACACATACTCTCGCACATATACGCCCACCTTCATGGGTGACCACCTTCTTCTCTCCCCTGTGACTGTTGCAGGAGCTGCCTTACACCCGGGACATTGTGGAGGCCGGGCTGGCTGAGGACACGCACCTATACTACCTGGCCCTCATCGAGAGGGGGACAGGTAAAGCTGCCCAGCTCCCCTGGCTGCTCAGCCGCTTGTTTGCTCATAGCTTTAGGTTCAGGGGGAGAGCAGAGTCTCTAGACCACATCCTCTTTTGGGTATCCTGAAGCAGTGACAGAAAGGTCCTCCTTCCCTGAGCCTTCTAAGGGTCAGTGCCCCAGAGGGTGGCGAGTTCAGGCTCCTGTTTACTCCCAGAAATAACCCAGGTGACTGCCCTTCCCTACCCCTACCCCTCTTTGGAGGCATCTGTTCATGCTTCCCCCTGGTCTGACTTGTGCCAGCTCTAGTACTTGGGCCATTTCAAATTCTGCAAAGAGGATCTTGATTTCAGGCTCTTTTTCAGTCATATCTGCCTCTTAGGGACCCCATTTGGAGTTTTCTTGCCAAAGATACTGGGGTGATTTGCCATTTTCTTCTCCAGCTCATTTGACAGATGAAGAAACCGAGGCAAACAGGGTTAAGTGACTTGCCCAGGGTCCCACAGCTAGCAAGTGTCTGAGACCAGATTTGAACTCGGGAAGCTGAGTGTTCCTGATCTCAGGCCTAGTTCTCTTATCTCCTGTGTGCCTGATACCAGAGGTGTTGGGCATTTGTACCACAGACCAAAGCTTGGGCTAGCCAAGAGACAAGCCTGAACCCCCAGGGATGCAGAGCCCTATTTGAAGTGATTTCTCTCTGACTGCTGTGACCTGAACCCTACCACCAAGTCTCCAAAACAGATGTGGCCCCACCTTCCCATGGGTACATGGGTTTAGGGTTGGCCTGGCCACTGGACCGAACATTCCTGCCAGTCAGCGAGGGTTTTCTTTGTCATGTGATTTTGGTTTTCTCCTCTCCATCTTCCCAGCCAAGCTTCAGGCAGCCGTGGTGCTGAACCCGGGTTACTCCTCCATCCCACCCATTTTCCGCCTTTGTCTGAACTGGAAAGGAGAGAAAACCAGTAGCAACGATGATAACATCCGGGTAAGGGGTGACTGGGGCAGTGGGGAGATTGGCCCCAGGGGGGAGTCCTACAGCTGCTCCCTTCATGGCCCCAGAAGCTGTCCAGCCTCGCCCAGATAGTGGGGCATAGTGGCCCCCCAGCAGCCCTCACTCCTAGACTCCAGGCTTTGTAGCCAGCATACTTGAGCCTCACAGCTGGCCCATCCCCCTGACCACAAGGCCACAAAGAAAGTGGAAAGTCTGCCCCCTGCTTTCATGGTACTGGCAAGGAGAGAGGATTCCTGGGTCAAGCCCATGTGGACCCCGTGGCCGTGTTGGGGGCAGGAATGGGGGGAATCGGCTGGCCTGGGGACCCTTGGGCTTCTGGGGCTGAGCTTAGGCACCAGGGCGGAGGCTCACGCATCAGGTGTGAGGTGTCTGTGTCTGTCACAGGCCATGGAGAGTGAAGTCAGTGTCTGCTACCGGGAACTTTACGGCCCCCGGCCTGGCTACCAGCTCCTGACCAATCAGCTGCAGCGCCTCTGCGTTGTGCTAGATGTCTACCTGGAGACAGAGAGCCACGACACCAGTGTGGAGGGGCCCAAGGAATTCCCCCAGGAGAAAATGTGTCTTCGACTGGTCAGGTGAGCCGGCTGCACTGTGGGGGACAGTCCTGGTGGGAAGGGGCACCAGGACATGCCAGAGATCAAAGCAGAGGTCAAAGGCACTTGGCATTACCGAGGACATGCCTCTGCCTGGCACTGAAGAACGTTGGACCCACTCTCCCTGTCCCACAGAGTCTGTTTCATGGGGAGCATCTTCCGCACTTGTTTCCTGCAGGCCTGGTGCTCAGGAAAAAGCTGGATGTGGATGGGGCTGGGCCCCAGCCAAAGCTGCGGGAGACTTCCTTCAGCTTTGGTGGGCCGGGCCTGTCCACAGATCATATTCTCTTTCCTAAGGAGGACATTTCAGCTCCTTTGAGATGGATTTCCAGTATTTTTCTATTCTTTTTGGTGTGGAACCAGGCAGGAGCAGGAATTAGGCAGAAAAAGCTCAGAAACTTCCCATCCACTCGTTGTCTCATCTCAATACTACTGCCTTACTCCCTGCCGTGTCCTGAAGGATGAAATCCTGGCACCATTGGGGGTTCCTTTAGGCCACAGACAGAAAAGGCCTCCTGGCTGACACCTCCCCAAAAGAGTCCACCAGCATCCAACTCTGCCAAGCTAAGGAAAAAGGTTATCTCCAACTGAGCTGTGGCCCCCCCCCCCCCCCCCCCGGAAGCTGTTACAGGCAGTGGCTGGATGCTCTCTTGGCCTCTTCCCTGGGTCCTCTCCTCATGCTCTGTCTCCCCCTCTCCCTTCCTTCATTTTCTCTTCTTCCTTCCTTCTCTTTGTCTCTGTCTCCCTTTCTCCCTCCCCCTTCTGCCCCACCTCCCTCTTTCTCCCCTCCGCCCTTCATGTGCAGTTCTTCCTACCCCTTCCCCTGGCATGTCTTTGCTTTCCATGTCCTCTAAGAGTTCCCGACAGACCCCGCTGCCCGCAGGCACCCGCCTGTTATCTAAGTACAGTGTTTCTGGTAAGGGAGATGGGAATGGGCTTCCTCCCTCGCTGGGTGGCTTAGACCCATTGAACCAGGGGCTGAGAAGCCATGAATCCTCCTGGAGGAGGATCCAGTTTCTGTCTGAGGCACTGCTGACAACTGGAATTGGAGCTCAGGGAGGGGCAGGCCCAAGCCTGAGTCAGCCCCCTTGGGGCTTGGTTCTGGTTCTGCCTCCGACGGGCCCCGAACTTTGGAGAAGTCACTGAGGGACAGAATTGGATGAGCTACCTCAGAGGCCCTTTCCAGTCCTAGAATTCTAGTCCTGGGACTGTCATGGGCTGGAGGGCTGCCACCTCCCCCTTCTGGCCCTCCCTGGACTGGGCTCTTCAGGAGCAATGAAGAAGCGTTGAGGCACTCTGAGACAGCAGGCCTCGTCTGCACTGTGGTGAACAGAGAAGGGAACCATTTAGGGAATGGGTGCCTGGAGTTCTTGTCACCTGGTATAAAAATGAGGCCCCCACCCCCAGAGCTCTCTAAGCAGATGCGTTCCCTCTTTCCCTAGGGGTCCCAGCCGGATGAAGCCATTCAAGTACAACCATCCCCAGGGATTCTTCAGCCATCGCTGACCATCAGACTACCCTCCCTCTGTCCATCTGTCTGTTCCCTGAAGAGCTTCTAGTGGGTTCCAAAAGAACCAGCAGTGGGTGGGCACAGGGCTTCCACACCACACCTGTATGACTTGGCTGCTTCTCCAGGTGTTCTAAAGTCAGTTTTGTATTTTTAACCTATTAAATATGTCACTGGGTGAAGTGAGTTCAGTCTTCTGCATGCTTGTGTGAAGGGATGAACACTGTCCTTGGTGGTTAGATGGGCCTCGGGAGGGGGTGCTGCTGGGTAGACTCCTTGTTATGGTGGCCCACCCAGGATTTCCTCCATCGTGCCCTCCCAGAATTCCATTTTTGTGGCTTATAAAATGCCTTTATAAAATGATGCCTCTGGGATTCGGGTTGGAAGGGACCCTCCCCTATTTGCACAAGAGGTTGCCACCCCAGCTTGGCCTCCTCTCCTTCCCATGTCTGGCAAACCTGCAAAGTCAGACACATGTCTCTTCCCTTATAGAGTTAACTAATAATGCAGGAAGGTGGAAGGGCCCCCTCTCTTCAGGGACAGCCTCTACCCCATTGCCCTTCATCTCTCCCCAGCTCATTTGCCCTCCAGCCCCCTGCATTTCAGCCCTGGCCAGCATCCCTTGCCAGAACGTCCTGCATCCCTTTGTGGCGGCCTCACTGCTGCGTGTGCTGAATAGGATAGAAAGGGCCTAAAAATAGCCTCTTAATGGAATCTGCACTGCAGCCTCGACTTCTATTCTTGGCTGGAAGACAAGCCACTGACTCAGCAGCCAGAGCAAGAACGGGCATCCTCCAGCCACCTGGGAAAAGCAGGAGCGCAGCCGTGCTGAGGCCTTGGTTTCCTGAGGGGCTCCTGGCTGGCACGGGCTGGTACGGGCAAGGCCCCACAAGCACCTTCGGAAACAGTCTGCCCGCTTCAAGAGACAAGGGGACAATGGCCTGGACTCAGCCTCTGTGGTCCACATGCTGGAGTTAGAGCTAGAAGAGTCCTCAGAGAACATTTAGGTAAATTGATCTTCTTACACATGAGGCCTAGAGGCCCCAGTGACTGTCTGAAGGTTCTACAAGGCAGTAGCTAAATAGCATAGATGTGTGATCCTTCAAACCCAAGTCTTGAGACTCCCCTGAGCTTTCAGTGACTTGGGGCCCCCTATATCTCTCCCTACATATTAACGGGCTCCTAGGAAAGGAGTGACTAAGGTATCCCCTATCAGTGATGGGAAAGGGTTGGGGGAGGTGTGTTCCAAGGCAGAAGAGTAGCCCCTGCTTTGTCGCCTTAGATAAGGGGAAGCTGCCTTCAGCTGAGCGTCTCCCCTTTTTCCTGTCTCATTACATTCAGCTTAATTCATGGCCCTTTCTCAGAGGTATTGAGGAGAAGAAACCTTCAACTTCCCTCAACTCAAGGCTACTCCTTACCAGATTTTGCATCTCAACAGTGTTGATCCCAGATCTTTTCTTGACTTTTTATGAAGAGAGGCTGTGCCCAAACTGGGGGCATTTTAGTATCATTCCTTATGTTTGACACACCTCCATGTCTCCAGTGGACCAAGAAAAACCGTTGAGCAAGATCAGCAGCAGGCCTGAGTCTGAAAGCAGAAGCGGCATTCTGTACCCGGAGTCCTCCACCTTTGTACCGAGAGGAGGCGGCAGGGTTTCATCAGTCTGCGGGACCCAGATCAGTCACTGCGTTTAATCTGAAACAGCTACTGTTTGGCATGGGCTTTATTTACATTTTGATAGTTCTCACCTTGATATTTTTTCTAGCCCTGCCTTTTTCATTCTGCCTCAGTTTATGAAAGGTCCCTTGCTTCTGAATCCTCGATCATCGATGCTTCCTATAGCACAGTCATTTCCATTCTACTTTTCGGGATCAGAATTTGTTCAGCCTTTCCCCATTCCCCATCAAGGTGCCAACTGGATGCTGTTGTCTCCCACTAGCCACTGAATAGAATGGAACCAGCTATGGGACGTGGGTACGAAAAGTACAAAAAGTGTGACTGAATAGGTTGGTGTAGATGATGGACGGGAACCATACCCTACCTCCTTGGGAAACGTTGGGGCCAGATCAATGGGTACAAACAGCCCTTCCTTGTACTCTGCCAAACTGATTTCCAGAATGGCTGGACTGATTCATCATTCTGCCAACAGTGGGTGGGGGCTATCTCTTCCCGCACTCCTCTGGGGCCATATCTGTGTCATCTGTTGTGATTTTTATTGTCTTTGCCTGTTCAATGGGTGTGAGGGAAAACCTTGTTTTTAAATGAATGTATTTCTCTTATGAATGATGAGGGGCATTGTTTAGCTGAGGCAGTGGGTCCGTACGTCCTGTGAAAGGAGGGAGGGCCTGGGACTTAGGACCTTCGAGGTCCCTTCTGGTTTGCGATCTCTGATCCTTATGGTCTTTGGTTATTTTGCATTTCTTCTTTTGAAAACTCCACGTCCCTCGGACACGTATCCACTGAAGAGCAGCTCTTGGCCATCTCGCCTCTTATAGCCTGAATATCAGACCGTTGTTGGAATTATCAGATGCATTGATTCTACTTGGGCTTTAATGGATTGGTCTCAGACTTTCCCCCCCAACATTCTGTATCTTGAGAGATCAGCCCTTCTGGCCTTTGGGAGGCAAAGACACGCACACGCACTAAAGAAGCACACCCTCCCCTGGCAGCTAAGAGCTCTCCCTCCACTGTGTCATGTAGTAGCGTTACACTTGGCAAAATCCATTGACACGTCTTTATTTACTCCTCACGCCTGGAGAAATCCAGGTTCTACTCCTCGATTTGCCAGGAATTAATTGTGTGACCTAGAGCGGGTCACTTGACCTCAGTTCAGACGTGGCTGGAAACAAGGGTGTTGGATGAGATAAGTGTCCTGTGGATGACCAGAGAAGATAAGGGCAGAGCCCAGGAAAATGGGGTCAGAGCTGAACCAGATTGGGAAAAATGCTTCTGCCAACGAATAGGAAGGAAACCCTGGTAGCACTATCTTAGCCGAGCCAGAAGAGGGCAATTCTGCTCTCTTCTCCACCTCTTAGACTGGCCATTAGAGCCAAGGAAAGACCTTAGAGGCCCTCGAGTCCTACAGAGCTATTGGGTGTCAGGATTGGAACCCTTGATCATCAAGGTGGCAGCTGAATCCTGTTGTAATAGAACGGAACCAGCTATGGGATGTGGGCACCAAAAATACAAAAAGGTGGGCATTGGAGCTGGGCCTCTGAACTTGGGCTTAGTGATAGCCTTGGCTAGGCAAACCCATTTTTCAGAAGTTGTTAAGTGTATTTGAAACCTCCTTAGATGCCCCCTGAGTTAGGGCACACCATGGGAAGCTGTTAATGGGAAGGACAGATGGGCATTTCATTCTGGTAAGTCAGCCGATGAGCTTTTGCTGTGAGACTCCAGAAGAATTGGGCAGAATTCCATAATAACTGCCATCTACCATGTCAGTGCTGTTATAGTTTATAATCACTTCTAAGAATCACCTCCTCACCATACCCAGCTAGTGCTCCAGTTTTCACTTGGAGTCATCTCAGGAGGAGGAGAAGGAAGAGGCTGCTGAGATTCTGGCTCTAAGTCGACTTCCTTATTCCTATAAAGCCCCTTAAATGGGGCTTTATAGGACCTGTGGTACTAGTTGTAGAGGCTTGTCACCAGTCTCTGGTGAGCTCACGTCATAAAAAGGGCCTTAGAGCATCATAGAAATGCGGCTGTTCTGCTTTTGCTCCTCATCCTCATCCTGAGAGAGGCAGGGAGTGGGCTCCTGTTTTATACTTGAAGAAAGGAGTTCCAGAGGGGCAACTTGCCCCAGGTCACCCACCGCATGTGAGTGGTGGATTCAAGTGAAATCAGTTTTCCTTGGTCCTAGCCCAGAGCTTTCACCATGACAGCATGCTTTCTCCCTTTCCTCTCTTCCTTGGGGTATCACTTCCCTGCTGTGCCGGAAGGCCCCCCCAGGAACTGTGGGTGAACAAGAGAAGAACTAAAAAAGGAAGGTGGGGAGATGGTGACCAAATACGGCAGATCATCCATTATGTATAAGAGGATGAGGCTTGTTGAAAGGCTTGCTCCTCCAAGGTCAAGCCAGATGGCACAGGCATGAGTTCTAGAGAGATTTCGTGAGTTCATGCTAAAGGGACCTGAGCCGTTAAGCTTAGCCAGGGTGGGCTCCACCTCAAAGGAAGGCTCCAGGCTGAGGCTCGGTGTTCACTTGGGAGAGAGCTTGAATGGGGAGTCTTAGGTCCCCTTTGGACTAGACCACTTCTTGGACCCCTTCCAACCTTGTGGTTCTGTAGCTCAAGCTCTGTGTACGAATGTCAGACCAAGAACTTGGTACTTTAATGGGCAGAAGAGATCCTGGAAGACTCGTGAGGTTGAGCTCAACATTTTATGGCAAGGGTGGAAGATGAGGCCATCATCAGTCAAGGCAGATGTTCACCTCCCAGGAGTTTGGGCCTCCCCCAAATATGGCAATGCTCTGAAACCCTTTGGCCCCTGACTTCCTGCAATAATCGGAACTAACATTATTTGTAGAAATAACATCAAGGGTGCTAGGTGGTGCCATCGTGCATGGAAAGACTCATCTGAGTTCAAATCTGGTCTCTACAGGATGGGAAACTGAGGCTCAGATTGGTTCAGTGTTTAGAGTAGAAAGGGATTCAGGTCATTAACCCAAACCTCACATCTTCTAGATGAGGAAACTGAGGCTCAGAGAGGCTGAAGTGACATCCAAGGAAAGTCACCCAACCTTAATAAATGTAACCAATAAGAAGTGTTATATCAGGACTTGAACTCAGTTCTTTGACTCCAACTTCATTGTGCTTTACACAGCTGCACAGGAATCCTGGAATCGCATGATTTGAGAGCTGAAAGGGACCTCTGAGTCCATCTAACGATGTCTCTGACCCTGTGGTCCTCCAGCCTTTACTCAACAGACTTCCAGTGAGAAAGAACCCTCATCCTCCTAAGGCAGCCCATTCCTCCTTGGGTTATGTCTCAGTAGTAGGATATTTACCTTAGAGCAAGCCCACGATTCCTCCAGACAACTTCCAGCCAGTTATTTGTGCTTCTCCCCTCTGGGGCCAAGCAAGCCTAATCTTTCTTCCACATGACATCCCTTCAAATACTTGAAGACAGCTCTCAAGTCCTCCTTAATTAGCAAATTGGATTTCAAAGCCGGACTCCCAAGCCCAGGGCTCTCTCCACCATCTGAGCCATTACTGGACCTCTTTAGGCACCCGAGAGGGCTGCCTTGACATATTGCCAAGCGACAGAGAGGCTGGCAGGGGTGGTACCCTGCTCACGCTCCCTTCCCAAGCTACTGCAACCGGCTGGGCTATTGCTGGCAGAGATCTGAGGCTTCCTATTACTTACAAGCAGAAACGTTTAGAAACTTCTTCAGCTGGAATGGCTGAGAAATTAATTCTCTCCTCCAGGTTTGTCTGCAAGTAAACCCTTGGAGCATTTGCCTTTCCATTTAGTTCAACAGATATATAACAGTGTACTAGATTCTGGGGATACAGTGACTGAAAAAAATGAGCCTCCCTGCCTTCAAGGAGCCTCCATTCTTTGGGGGATATGGAACATGATGTGTCCACATGAGTAAAATTCAAGCTAGGGAGAAATCCAGACTGTGTTTTAGGGAAGCTTGAGGAGGGAACAAGACAACTTGGTGGAGGGAGGAGGATTGGGGGAGACTCCCTGGAGAAGGGGATGTCTGGATTCCCTTTGGAAGAAAGAAGATACTGAAAGTTCAAAAGGAGGTAGCGGCCTCCACCTCCAGGAGTGGCTCCCAAGGAGGATGGAGAGAGGCGAGGAATAACATGTTGAGTTCAGGGGCCAGCAGGTAGCCTGGTTTGCGTGGAACATGCAGAATGTGATGTTGAATAAAATGGAAAAGGCTAGAAAGGGAGAGTCAAATGCTGGACATCTTTAAATACTTAGGTCTGAAGGGTTAGTATTTTATCCCCTGGGCCTGGCTTTTCAAGAGGAGCTATATGGGTAGCCAGCCCCGCTGAAAGTTAATTATGCCTTTAATTGTGCAAAGAATTTATCAGAGAGGGGAGAGACTGGAGGCAGAGAGAACAGTAGAAATACTACAACAAGGGGCAACGAGACTAAAGCAGGGGGAGGTGGGACGGACATTGGCTAGATTATGGCATGAAAGTGACCAGACTTAAAAGTGGGTCCAGTAGGGAGAGGGAGAGGAAGAGGAAATTGTCAACAATGATTCCAGGGTCATGAACCAAAGTGATCGGAAAGATAATAACATCAACCAGGGAGATTTGGAAGTTTGAAGAAGAGAGAAATGGGAAACGTGGTTTGGAGGCATTCGAGTGAGCAGGCATCTGCTGACCTAGAACTGGAGTTCAGCAAAGCAATCAAGGCTGTAAATATAGACTCGGGAGCAATTTTTGGAGAGACGATCATGGAATCCTTGGGGTCACTGAGAGAGTGTAGAGCAAGAAGAGGGCCTCTGGGGATGCCCACGCTCATGGTGCCTGAGGATGACAGACAAAACTGGAAGCCCAGAACTGTTAAACCTTCCATGTTTTGTCTGATCTTCCTGAATAATGGAGAAGACCTGGATGAAAGGTCAAAGGATCTAGAATCAAAGCATCCCACCTTGTGGGCAAAGAAATGCTCTTTAAATGCTTTGGAGCTGATTCCTTGTTTGTAAAATGAACAGGTTGAATTAGGTCAGTGGTTCTCAAAGTGCAGTGCAGGGACCCCTGAGGGTCCCCAAGACCCTCTCAGGGCATCCATGGGGTCAAAACTAATCTCATATTAATAATTTCTACTGTGGCAAATATTGCTAACTAGAAGCCACATAAAAGCCCTTCAAGGGGGCAAGATAGCGCTTAATAATGTTAGTGTGGGAAGGGGGACTGGGGTGAAAAATGTTGAGAACTTCTGACCCAGGTGATCTCTAAGAATCCAGTTTCTAAAGCCTTTCTCTAGGATCCAAGATTCAGAATTTAGAATCTCCAAGTTGGAAGGGACCATCTAGATCAAATGATGCCCTCTGGCCAACCTGCCCAACAAGTCCACCTTTCGTTTGGAGACTTTGAGTGGAGCAATAACCCGTGGCATCCCATCCACTGTTGGTGGTCCAGCTCTATGATGCTAGATCCACCGTATCCAAAATTCTCCTTCTTCCAGGGGAAAGAGAAAGGCGAGGAATAAACACTTATTAAGCCCTTACTGCCTTCCAGGCACTTTACAGATAATATCTCATTTGATCCTCAAAGTAACCCTGGGAGGAACTTGCTCTTATCCCCACTTTGCAGATGAGCCAACTGAGGATGAGAGAAGTTGAGTGACTTTCCCAGAGTCCGAGACTGGATTTGAACTTGGGTCTTCCTGACTCCAGACCCACTGTGCCACCTGGAGGCTGACAACGCACTGGCTCTTGCACATACCTCATGCTAGGAAGTGAAAGGCGGGCAGAGAGCTTTGCCTAGAGAATGTCGCAACTTATCTGTATCCTCACAGAGATGGTCTTAGAGCTGGAAGGAATCTTGGCAATCATTTAGCTCAACCCACCTTATAGATGGGAAGACTGAGACCCAAGGAAGGAAGTGAATGCATTTCGAAGCATTTCTCATGTGCTTTTAATGAGCTAAGCATTAGGACTATAGCAAGAGAGAGCCCCTGTCCTCAAGGAGCTGATGCTCTAGACCACGAAAACAATACAGAAAAGGAGAAGAAATGTATTGGGAGATGGCAGAGGGTCAGATGTCCCAGGTGGGTGAAGCGTGAGCTGGTGTGGGCTAGTGAATAGACAGAATGGGCTCAGAGAGCCAGTGACCAGCCCAAAGGGACTCTTCGTTCTACTCATTCTTGATAACCCAAGTCTGATGTCTACAGGTAAAACTGGCTTTCTCGAGGAAAGCCAGTCATCAACCGTCCTCTAAGGGAGGTTTCCATGCAATGGAAAGGGCTCTGGATGTAGAGGCAGAAGACCCAAGTGACTTTGGGCCAGTCTCTTCCATCTCTGGACTTCTGTTTCCTCATCTAACCAAATTCAGTTGGTCTCAATGGCCCCTTCAGCTTCTTCTACCTCTTGGTCTCTGCTCCTCTGACTTGATTTGTGAAGTCCCCCTCCTGCCCAAAGACTACCCAGTTCTTTCTGATTGGTACCTCGTCTTCCCAAGAGTCCACGTAATGCTCTGTCATAGGCAGACCAAGGTAAAGGAGTAAAGAGTAGACAGGCTCACAGTCCCAAGAGACTTATGGGAAAGAAAGCTATCCACACTGAGAGAAAGAACTGTGGGAGTAGAAACGCAGAAGAAAAACATATGACTTGTTACTTGTTTATATGGGTTTAAGATTTGTAAAACCCAATGGAATTGCTTGTCAGCTCCAGGAAGGGGGAGGTAAAAGGGGAGGGAGAGAACATCAATCATGCAATGATGGAAAAATACTTTTTAAACATTTTTTTAAAAAGAGTCGATGGGCTCCCCACCATATTGATGACCGCCATCTTCTCTTCCACTTCAGGAGACAAGACTTAAAATCACCTTGCACGTTCAAGGACCACTTTATAGCACACAAAGCATTGTGCTTGCCTCTGGAAAGACAAAGATAAAAACAAAAATATCTCTGCTCCCAAAGAGCTTACATTCCACTGAGAAAATTCAACATGGACGTGAAGAAAGGAAGAAGAAAGAAAACCTTCCCCCCACGCTGGGTCATTGCGAACCATGCTTTCAAGGCTATCTGGATCCATTCTTTACCCTCCCACCCAAAGAGCATCCCTTGGTGCCGAGGGACCCTGGTATCATTACTTCCCCATATCCTAGTCACCAGAAGGAGCTTGGCCAATCTCCTTACCGTCTCCTCTCTCTGGCTCCTTTCCAACCTTCTCTCTTCTCAGCAGGCAGAAATGTCTGGCTGATGCTCAGCTCTGCAATGCAGTCAGGCTGCTATGGCCCTCCATGGATCCTTTGTCCCTAAGATGATTGACTTTTTAATTTTCCAGAGCTAGTCCTTTGCCAGCTTTGGGCTCCCGGCTGCCCGGCTCCCATTGCCAGGGCCAAAGGACAGGGAGAATTCGTGCCTTTTGCAGATGTTTTCTGTAGCTACTGGGGAGGGGATCTAGTTTCTTCACCCCTCTTGGGGTTTTTTAAATACTTAAAGTATTAAATATTTAAATGTTTTAAAATATTTTGATGACTATTTTAATATAACTGATTTCCTTTGTAATCCTATGCATTTTGTGTATTTTATTATTTTAAACCTTTACTTTCTGTCTTAGTATCAATTCTAAGACAAAAGAACAGTAATGGCAAGGCAATCAGGATTTAAGTGACTTGCCCAGGATCATACATCCAGGAAATGTCTGAGGCTGTATCTGAACCCAGGTCCTCCTGACTTTAGGTGCAGGTCTACCTAGTTGTCCTTAATCCTATGCATTTTAAAATAGTCTTCTAGGGGGCAGCTGGGTAGCTCAGTGGACTGAGAGCCAGGCCTAGAGACGGGAGGTCCTAGGTTCAAATCTGGCCTCAGACACTTCCCAGCTGTGTGACCCTGGGCAAGTCACTTGACACACACACCCCCATTGCCTAACCCTTACCACTCTTCTGCCTTGGAACCAATACACTGTTGATTCCAAGACAGAAGGCAAGGATTAAAAACAAAACAAAACATTCTTCTCCTAATGAGTCCATAAGCTTCACTCGACTGACAAAGTGGTCCATGATACAAAAGCTTAAGAAGTCATAGTCTAATGGAAATCTTTTTTTCACCCTAGGAAAATATGGAATTTAAGAAGTCATCCATCCATCCATCCATCCATCCATTTACCCATCCATCCATCCATCCATCCATCCATCCATCCATCCATTTACCCATCCATCCATCCATCCATCCATCCATCCATCCATCCATCTATCCATCCATCTATCCATCCACCACTCCATTCAGTGAAGGTCAGCTCCCAATGCCTGTGTGGTAGCTAGGCAGCATAATGGATGGAACCCCAGGACTAGAATTAGGAGGACCTGGGTTCAAATATGGTCTCAGATACTTCTTAGCTGTGTGATCCTGGACAAGTCACTTGACCCCTATTGCCTTAGCCCTTGCTGCTCTTCTGTCTTAGACAGAAGGTAAGGGTTCAAAAAAAAAGAATTACAGGGAAGGAGGAGAGAAGCCACTTCCCCCTAATCCATCAGAAGATCCCTGAAGAGAGAATGCCACAATGTCCACATTGATTCTTATCCAGTTCCTTAGTCTGTTAAAATCTCCCTCCTCAAGCATTATTGTATCCTTAACACCAAGCATCATTGTATTGACATGGGACAAAAGGTGGAGCCCAGAAGTCACAAGATCCCTCCTTCTGTTACTTTTTTTAGTCCCAAATGTAGGGACCCAACAGTCCTGCATGACCAGATTTAAGCAGATAGAATTCCTGCAATGCATTTCCCAAGGGGTTTAGCAATCCTGAAAAACAGCTTGTTTTCAGAGCAGCTCATGACTCAGTAGTTGGAGAGCCAGTCCTGGAATTGGGTAGACCCAGGTTCAAATCTGACCTCAGTCACTTCCAAGCTGTATGATCCTGAGCAAGTCACTTAACCCTGTCTGCCTAGCCCTTGCCCTTCTGTCTTAGAACCGATACAAAGACAGAATAAGAGTTTTTTTTAAAAAATCAGCTTGTTTCCAATAGCTTCCATCCAACCAGGACCAGGGAGGACTCCCTGGAATTGGAGTTTGTGCCCTCAAGGCACAGCTTGTCTTGGAAACCAAGAGCTCAGGTTGAGGTCCTGGGAGTGGTCAGTCTCCTCACTGAACAGGCCCTCACAAGCCATCTAGTGCAACAAATGGGAAAAAGGATGGGACTGGCTCCTTCCCAACCTGCTCTCCACCTCTTCTCAGCCTCTGCCCTACTGAGCCTGTCTGCCCCCTTGTGGCTTGCTAGCAGAGGACCTCCCAGGACAATTACATGGAATTTTAGGTTGTGGGAAGGATCTGAGAGACAGGGAAGAGCTGAACTTGAACATCACCCAATCAGGCAGCCAGGTGGCACAATGGATAGAATGCTGGACCTGGAGTCAAGAAGACTCATCTTCTTGGGTTCAAATCTGGACTCAGACACTGTGTGACCCTGGAAAAGTCACTTAATACCATTGGCCTCAGTTTCCTTATCTGTCAAATGAACTGGAGAAGGCAATGGTGAACTACTCCAAGATCTCAGCCAAGAAGACCCTAAGTGAAGTAATGAGGAGCAGAACATTACTGAAAAATGACTGAACACTCCCACATGAACATTGGATTTAGCTCTCCCCTGATTGTAACAATGAAGGTACTTAACTCTTCCTTTATTGTGAAGATTAAATTGTAACTCTCTGTCTACTTTTAGATCTTAATCCCCAAAGTGTAAACCCAGTACATAAAGTAGATCTACCCATTTTAACCACAAAAGGTGTGAACAGCCATTTCATACTTTGAGTGGGAGGTCTGTGACCCACGTGTGAAAGAGTAGGAAGTCCTGGAGAGAAGTGTCTGCTGTGATTGGTAGACTTAAAATTCAAGGGAGGTGACACAAGAAAAAAAGGTCTTTAAATAGTGGAAAACAGAGACACACAGGATCAATTCAGTCACTCAGAGTTGGGCTGGAAGAGAGACACTCGGATTTGGAGTTAAGACAGTCACTCAGAGCTGGAGGGAAAACAGACACTTGAGGAGAGACTGGAAGACAGATACTCAGACTTGGAGTGAAGACACTTGGCTATGGAACTGGACCCCTGGAGGAGCTCCTTCAGGAGACCTCAGACTGTTTTCCTTTTAGATGGTCACTGTGGTAAAGGCTGACTTCTTTCCTTGCCCTTTCTGGAGGTGTAAACCTCCCAGAAAGTCCCATCGTCTTGAGACTCCTTTCCCCTGACTGGTGCCTTAGAATTTCTACCTGGCTCAGAGGAAG
This sequence comes from Monodelphis domestica, assembly GCF_027887165.1. Taxonomy (NCBI): domain Eukaryota; kingdom Metazoa; phylum Chordata; class Mammalia; order Didelphimorphia; family Didelphidae; genus Monodelphis; species Monodelphis domestica. The sequence continues at coordinate 21,906,511 of NC_077229.1, forward strand.
CCAGAGCTTTCTCTCTCTCCCCTTTTCTATCTTCCTTAATATCTTCCCTCTATTGTAAAAATAAACTACCATAAATTTCATTTACTTGAGTAATTCATTTTGGTATTTTAGTAATTAAATTCCTGGTGACCATCAATTAATCTATTAAGTCCAACCAATCATAAATTTAACGCCCAACAGGGTAACTGAAGAGGAAGGCAAAGAATGGACATGAAGTCACCCAGGCTCTGTCCAGATTGTCACCTGAAAGAAATATTTCCAGAAGGAAAAAAAAGATGGTTCAGTCATATAGCAACAGAGAAGGGTAACTACTGAGAGAGAGGCCATGTGTGTGTTCCATGGGCATCTACACAATGTCAAGAGAACCTGAGAAGTGGGAACTGCATTTGGAACAGAACTTCTGTGGCCAATTTGTGGAAGAATATGGTTGATAGTTGCCAAGGGTGCAAAAGCATGAATGGGTTGTGGTCTGCATTCTTGGATAGTGTAAAGATTAAAATTATGTTTGAGCCTGAATGTAATAATTATATTTGGTCGCCAAGGATTTTATTTATAAAATCCTAATGAAACACCCAAACTCAACTGGAAATGTTATGGTGATTTAATTGATATAGAGGAGATTAAGAAGAAGGAAGAAGGAAGGGGCTAGTACTGGGCAGGAAGATTAGGAGATCTAGAAAGTAAGGTTTTGAGTGTGAAGGAGGAAAGAATCAGCCTGACCTCCAAAGAGGCTCAGCTAAGATGCCTGAACCTGAATCAGCTCAAGGGCAAAACTCACCACCAACACTCCAAGATGTCGAAACGTCTAGCACACTCTCAGTCAGAGTCGCCCCTCCAGGGGTAGAGAAGGAGAGAGGAAGTGATGTGCCTTATATAGACGGTTTTATATCACTTTCCTGTGTCTCATTTTTACCAATAATAGCTTAGCTTGACTTAGGACAGCCCAGGAGTCTGTCCACTGTTTCTGCACATGTCTGTTGAAGGTCATCTCCTCAGATAATTAAATCTTTGAGTTTGGTGTAGACCTTTTTAATCTTGTTGCACTAAGGAGAGGGAGAATTGTAGAGTTTCCAAGGCCTGATTCTGTTATTCCAAGTATCTCCATTGTTACTGATCAGGAAATAGCTAAATCAGATCTTCTAAAGTGCAGTCTGATTAGGGTGGAATAGTTTTAAAATTCACAATAGTCAGTTGGTAAGCATATATTAAGCACCTATTGTATGCCAGGCACTGTGCTAAGTGTTGGGAATACCAAGAAAGTCAAAAGCTAGTCCTTGCCTAGCTGTGTGACCCTGGACAAGTCACTTAACTCCCATTGCCTAGACCTTACTGCTCTTCTGCCTTGGAACGAATACACAGAATTGATTCTAAGACGAAAGGTTAAGGGTTTAAAATAAAAGTTCAATCAAACTTGATCATGTCTCCTAAACTACTAATATTTAAGGATGGAAGAGATACTTCCAGCCTATTACCCCATCTCTTTGAGGACAGCAGTGCAGTGGCCTCTGGTCCCAACCTCTTGCTTCCCCTCCTGCCAGGAATTAAAGTTTCCCTTGAAGAGGGATGGGAGGATAAGAGTCTAGAGCCATCTATTTGTCTCTGAGCCACATACCATCCAACATTTGGACTTCCTCTCTGAGTAAGTTCTAGTGAGGTTTCCATTTGTAGGTGGGTTGGATGCAGGGCTCTCTGAGGTCCTTTCCACCTCTCAGATTCTGTGAGTCGATGACCCTAGCCTAGCTATTTCAGTTTTCTTGTCTGAAAAATGGGGATGATCATACATGTCATTCCAAAATATTTCTGGTTGGTGGAAAGTACATGTAAATCCTAAAGAGAAATGAATTTTTAAGCCTCTACAGATGCAGGTACCCCTGAAACGACAGATAAAGGCTTACACAAGCAAATATATTCAACTTCTGGGACAGCTACATCCCTTAAATGAACCCAGTGTATTCTTTTTTTCTTTTAAACCCTTACCTTCTGTCTTAGAATCAATACTGTGTAGTGGTTCCAAGGCAGAAGAGCGGCAAGGACTAGGCAATGGGGGTCAAGTGACTTATCCAGGGTCACAAATCCAGGATCTCCCATTTCTAGGTTTGGTACCCCTGTACCCCAAACATTCTTATTTCAGATCCTGTCACAAACAAGTTGTAGCATATGATCATGACAGACTATCACTGCACTGTAAGAAATGATGAACAGGTTAATTTAGGAAAAACATGGAAAGATCTACATGAAGAGTGAAATGAACAGGACCAAGCGGACGTTCTGTCCAGCCACAGATATATTGTTTGAAGAGTGACTTGTATATATCCATCTCCAGAGAAGGAACTGATGAATGAAGAGAAATATATATGACAGAACTTTATATCTCTATAGATCTTTTTGTCAAGTGATGCCTTCTCAAACGTGGGAAGGGAGGAAGGACAGGCACTAACTGAATACTTTAATGTTATAAACAAGTAAGATGATTATTTTTCAAAAGTGGAAAAATATCTAATAGAGTAAAAAAGGTGAGGTAGACCTTGGGGCCTCCACTGGCAAGAAAATTCAATGTATTCTCCCTGAAATCTTTGTTTCCATCAGGGCTGTCACTTTCCTTCCATACTTCACAGAGCTTGATTCTGTCTGCTTGGATCCTGCTTCACATCATGTGGCAAATCATCAAGAGAGGGCTAGAGGGATGCAGCTGGGTGGCTCAGTGGAGAGAGAGCCAGGTCTGGAGATAGGAGGTCCTGGGTTCAAATTTGACTTCAGGTACTACTTCTTAGCTGGGTGACCCTGAGCAAGTCACTTCACCCCCATTGCCTAGCCCCTACCACTCTTCTGCCTTAGAACCAATATAGAATATTGATTCTAAGATGGAGGGTAAGGATTTTTTTATTCAAAATGAGAGAGAGAGGAACAGGTGTAGTGGCTCAAGGCTGGAAGACTGAGGCTGGAGGGATGCTGGAAAAGAGTGCCAAACAGGTGTCTACACTAATACAATAAGCCCCAGGAAGCAAGGTTGACCAGGCCAGGTCTAAAGAGGAGCAATGAAAACTTTTCGTCCTAATCCATGTTGGGATACTGCCTGAAAGTCAACAAAGTCCTCCCAGCCTGGGTGAGATAAGGAAACCCAGTTTTAAGAAAAAGAATGAAGATCATGGCATTTAGAGTTAGAAGGGGCCTCAGAGGCCACCTCATCTCACAGAGGAGGAAATGGAATCCCCCCACCTCTCCCTCTCCCTCTCTCCCTCCCTCTTTCTCCCTCTCTCTCTCCCTCCCTCTCTTTCCCTCTCCCTCTCTCCTCTCTCTTTCTCTTTCCTTCTCTCTTTTTCCTTACTTTCTTCTATTTATAAACTACCACAAAAGCCATTCTGACTTGAGTAATTCATTGGAATTTAGAAATTCAATTCCTGGCAACCAACTCTCAAAAGTTCAGTCCAACCATAATTTTCCCCCTTACAAAGGTGAAGTGTCTTGCGGAAGGTATGCCAGGCAGGAAGTAGAGCTGGGCTTTCCAAAGCTTGCCATGGGCCAGTTAAATGGCCACTAGTGAGCAGCTGGGCCCAATTCACTGGCATCACCTACCTACTCCCACCCTCTCCTACACACAAACCCACACTCACTTTTAGATCAGAATTAGCTGCCCAAAGACACCAGCTGGGAAGGTTTTCCCTTTTTCCTAGAGGAAAGAAAACTAGGGCCAAGCCAAGATGTGGAAGCAACTTCACGGCCACAATAGCAAAAGCCTCAAGTTTCCGTGGTCCCCCTCCATGACTCTCCAATGCCCCCCCCTCTCAAGAGCCCAGTTGATCCTTATGGTAAGCAGTTTACCTCTTTCCCCTCTACCATTCCCATTTCACAGAAGAGCAAGGCACAAGCTCATACCAGCAGCAAAGAACTGTTGCCAGAAAGATGGCGGCACTGCCATCACATACAAGGGCTAAAGGGAGTGTGGCTAGAGCTAGGACTGAAACCCAAGACCCCCCTGGTTCCCAGGCCCGCCTGGGCCTCCCCCTGGGTGGTCAGAGCCTCGGTGGCAGTTCAGCTGCCTCCTGCTCTCCCTCCCTCCTCCAGAGAACGGAGACAAAAGAGCGGGAGTTCCCGGCTTTTTATAAGCACTCTTGTTTTATTGCACGGAAGCAATTGAAAGTGGCCTCAAGTTGAACGGTGCTCCTCTGAGTTTGTGGCGGGATTGACACTGTGTGGCTGACCCTGCCGCAGAGCTGGGTCTGCACGGGGGCCGGCAGATTTCCTTTGGGAAATGCACAAAGAAGGCATCTGTACCATTTTAAGACATCTCAAGCATAATGCATCTCTAACGGTGTGTACATTCATGACTGCATCTGTCCATCGACTGATTGCACATACAGGAAATAAATGCACTTATTTGGAGGGGGGGGCAGTTGTAAATAGTCAAGTGTTTACAAGTGGCATTCGGCATATATCACATTCTGCTATAGAAGCTATCATAACATAGTTGACCATCGTCGGGGAGGGCGGTGGGGTTGGGGGAGGTGGGGGGGTCCAGAGGGAGGGGGATCTGCTTTTCCTCTCTCCCTCTTTCCCTAGTGTATTGCTAACAGGAATTCCAGTTGGGAAAAGGAGGGCCCTGCTGTCTGAGCACAGTCTCTTGTGGGAGGAAGAAATCAAATAAATTAGAGTCGATCAACCCGCCTCGAGTTTCTTTGGCTGCTCCTGGTGTGTTTTTCCATTCCCGAACCCTCCGTCTACTTATCGGCCTTCTTGGTTTTGTCGTCGGCCACCTGCTCGGAGGGTTTGCTCTCCTTCTGGTCTGTGCCGGAGGATTTCTCCACCTTCTCAGCCTTGGGCTTGCTGGCTTTAGAGGCCTCTGTCTTGGCGGGTTCTTTGGAAGGGGCCTTGTCCTCCTCTTTGGCTTTGGGATCAGCCTGGGCTTTCTCTGCTGGCTTCTGGGGCTCCGTCGCCTTCTCCTCAGCTTTCTTCTCCTCTGGCTTTGGCTTCTCTGTTCCCTTCTCAGTGGGCTGGCTGGTGGCTTTGGCGTCGCCTCCTGCCTTGGGGGGCTCTGGGCCCTTTTTCTCCTCTGCCTTTTTCTCTGGGGGCTTAGCTGGCTCCTTTTCCTTGGTTTCCCCCTTTGCAGGGGCTGAAGGAGGCTCAGGGATTGGGGCTGCCTTCTGGGCCTCAGATCCTTCTGCCTTGGTTCCCGCTTGAGGCTCTTTGGGTTTCTCCTCAGCCTCCTTTTTGGGGGTCTCTTTCTTGCTGTCCTGTTTTTCTTCTACTTTGGCTGGGGCTTTTTCTTCCTCTATTTTCTTAGGAGGCTCTTTTACTTTAACCTCCTGGGGTTTCCCTTCCTCCTTTACAGGTGCCTCAGGGGACTTGACCACTTCTTTCTTTGGGGCACTCTCTTTCTCTGGAGTTTTATCTTCCTCTTTCTCAGGAGACTTTACATCTTCCTTTTCTGGGGATTTGGCCTTTACTGGGGATTTGATGTCTGCTGGGGACCTCACTTCCTCCTTCACTGGGGTCTTGGCCTTCTCTGGAGACTTGACCTCAGGAGGAGACTTGGCCTCTTCCTTCACTGGGGATTTGGCCTTCTCTGGAGACTTGACCTCTTCCTTCACTGGGGTCTTGGCCTTCTCTGGAGACTTGACCTCAGGAGGAGACTTGGCCTCTTCCTTCACTGGGGACTTGGCCTTCTCTGGAGACTTGACCTCTTCCTTCACTGGGGATTTGGCCTTCTCTGGAGACTTGGCCTCTTCCTTCACTGGGGTCTTCTCTGGAGACTTGACCTCAGGAGGAGACTTGGCCTCTTCCTTCACTGGGGATTTGGCCTTCTCTGGAGACTTGGCCTCTTCCTTCACTGGGGTCTTCTCTGGAGACTTGACCTCAGGGGGGGACTTGACCTCTTCCTTCACTGGGGACTTGGCCTTCTCTGGAGACTTGACTTCTTCCTTCACTGGGGATTTGACCTTCTCTGGAGACTTGACTTCTTCCTTCACTGGGGATTTGACCTTCTCTGGAGACTTGACTTCTTCCTTCACTGGGGATTTGGCCTTCTCTGGAGACTTGACCTCAGAAGGAGACTTGGCCTCTTCCTTCACTGGGGACTTGGCTTTCTCTGGAGACTTGGCCTCAGGGGGGGACTTGACCTTTTCCTTCTCTGGTGTTTTGGCCTTCTCTGGTGATCCAACCTCCTCTGTAGGAGGAGACTTGGTTTCCTTCTCTGGAGATGTTGCTTCTTCTTCTTCTTCTTCTTCTTCTTCTTCTTCTTCTTCTTCTTCACCTTCTTCTTCCTTCTCTTCAGTTTCTTCTTTCTCTTCTTCCTTCTCCTCTTCCTCAGTCACCTCCTCAGTCACTTGGATCTCCTCAGTTTGTTCTTCCACGATGACTGTTTCCTTCTCTGACTTTTCTACCACTTTGATCTTTTCTTCACTTTTGACTTTTATGTGTGTGGAAGTAGTTGGAATTTTGGGGAGTCCCTCAGGAAAAGAGAAGGGACCTGGGCCAAACCCAATTCGACATTCTTCTCCTTCCAGAAGTTTTCTGTGGGGAAGGGAAAGAGTACAAGGGAGTTACTGGAAAGATAATTCATAATACATTCATCCCCCCCAGCCACCATTCCCTTGTCTGTATGTTTTTCCCTATTAAAATGTCATCTCTAGGGGGCAGCTGGGTAGCTCACTGGATTGAGAGCCAGGTCTAGAGATGGGAGGTCCTGGGTTCAAATCTGGCCTCAGATACTCCCCAGCTTTGTGACCCTGGGCAAGTCACTTGATCCCCATTGCCTAGTCCTTACCACTCTTCTGCCTTGGAACCAATGCACAGTATTGATTCCAAGACGGAAGGTAAGGACTTAAAAAAGTCATCTCTAGGAGCAGGTATGTGACTCAATAGATAGAGCACCAGACCTGGAGTCAGGAGGACCTGGTTTCAAATCTGGCCTCAGATGCTTCCTACTTGTGTGAACCTGGTGGTGAGTCACTTGACCCCAATTACCTGGTCCTTACGGCTCTTCTGCCTGGCAACCAGTACTCAGTACTGGTTCTAAGACAGAAGATGAGGGTTTAGAAAAAATATATTCTTCTTCAGGACAAGGTTTGCCATGTTTACTTGTGTTGGCATCCCAAGCACTTAGGGAGTGCTTGCCACGTTTAAGAAATTTCCTTATTATATTAAGAAATTTTCTTTCATCCATTCATCCAGCCTGCCCCATCCCATATGATAAATTTCAGGGAAAAGGTTGGCAGGCACACTTCCTAGTGATAAGCCTCAGTTTCTTGATTTCTCAAATTGGGGTAAAATAAGCCTTCACAGGGACTTGTGAGCATCAAATGAGATCGTGGATAGCCAAGTAGTTTGTCCATGGGAAAATTCTACACATCTGACTCATTACATACTTGAATGAAGCCTGTGATCCCCAGTCTGGCTCTCAACTTCTTCTCTTGATTGAACATCCAATCACTGCTCTTTCCTAGCATGGGGCTGCTAAGGGCAGGGCAGAGTTGGCCTGGCCCAAATCCCTTGTCTTCTTGCTCCCAAATTCTGCCCCTGACAAGGCCAGAGAAATCTGGCTGCATGTCTGTCCTTGCCAGGAACCCAATCAAGGCTAAACTGTCCTCTGCCTACCAGGCAGTTCTACTCCCTAAAAAATGCTTTGCCAGCCCACCATTGCTTGTGATCTTCTGGGTGGTGTAAAAAATGGAGACTTGAATATAGACTTGAACCCAGGACTCCAGTCCCCAGAAGTCCTTGCTCACTTCCCAGAATGCTTTGTAATCGCATTGAATTCTCACTTGAGTGAGATCACAAATTATTATTTAAAGGAGTTCTCCGCCTACTGAAGGTTTTTCCTGTTTCCGCTTGCAAGCAGAGGGCTCTTTCATGATGTAGGTAAGGTTAAAATGGGCCTCTCGGCCCACCTAGCACATGCTTCTCTTACTTGTATATTCTCAAATTCTCAACCTTTAATAAAACTCTAAAAATATAATACTCCTTGCAGAGAGAAACTAATTTCTACCTGCCTCAGTTTCCCCTAAATTTTAATCATAACAGTTGAATTTTAACTGTTACAGTGGTTTTGTGAGCTAAGGAGGGAGGGCAAGTGGAATTATGCCCATTTCACAGAGGGAGAAGGAGAGGTCCAGGGAGATGAATTGAGATTCCAGGGTCACCCAGCAGAGCAATGATGGAGCTGGGATTTAGAACAACATCTCTTGGCTTCTAACTCAGTCCTTTGTCCATCCTGTAGAATGGAAGAAGCACCTCAAAAGTGAGAAATGTTTTCCTTCTTGCTTTTATATCCCCACGACTTGGGAAGTATCACCTGGCACGCCTGGCGATGGCCTAGATATTAATAATGTTGTTGGCGGGTTGCTTTGGTACCTTGGACAGCTCCCCCTTCTCTATTGTACCTCTATAGAACTCTATTATGTCTATTGTTATAATATATTTATTATAGGTAATGTTTCTTAGATATCTATTATATAGAATACATTTATTATAGATAATATTCATTAGATATCTATATATAATATATTATAGGTAATATTCACTAGATATTTATTATATATTTATTATAGGTAATATTCACTAGATATCTATTATAGATTTATTATAGGCAATATTCATTAGATAGCTATTATAATATATTTATTATAGGCAATATTCATTAGATAGCTATTATAATATATTTATTATAGGTAATATTCACTAGATATCTATTATAGATTTATCATAGGTAATATTCACTAGATATCTATTATAGATTTATTATAGGCAATATTCATTAGGTAGCTATTATAATATATTTATTATAGGTAATATTCACTAGATACCTATTATAGATTTGTTATAGGTAATGTTTATTAGATATCCATTATATAATATATTCTATAGGTAATATGTTTACTCCATATATAATATATTAAATATATACATATACAGTAGGCACTTAATAAATACTTTGCCTACTCTGCTGACTGCCTGGCTAGAGTGCTCAGCCTGGAGTCAGGAAAACCTGGGTTCCAAATTCACTCTCTGTTGACCTCGGTCTCTCTGTCTATAAAGTGGGGGTGCTCCCACCTATAATGGTAGCACTAAGCTCAGATGAGACGATGTATCCCAAGAACTCTTCAAATCCAAAATAAAGTTCTAATTCTTGAAGAGCCAAAATCATCATCTTGCCACAACCCTGGGAGGTGGTCGGGACCGATGAGACCCCCTTTTGTAAACAATGAAGTTCTAAGTAGATGCATCGTATTACCAAGTAGTGAGGTTCAAGAGAAAGAATTCTGAATTTGGAGTCAGGACCTGGGTTCAAATTCTGATTCTTTTACTTACTGGCAGTTGGGTGGTGTTGTATATAGAGCTCTGGGCCCAGAGTCAAGAACATCTGAGCTCAGATACTGGCTGGGTGATCCTAGGTCAGTCATGTCACCTCTGCCTGCCTCAGTTTTTTCCTTCTGTGAAATGGGGATAATAATCATCCCTATGTCTTCAGGCTGCTATGAGGACACAATGAGGACATCGAATGCCCTATTGCTGGCTGTTTTTATGGCCCCAGGAGGCTGGGCTTATGGCTTTTACTGTTCATCCGCCTCTAAAATGGGGGGGAGTTGGCCTAGAGGCCCCCCAAGGTTTACCTGTAGGCTGCGATTTCAATGTCGAGGGCCATCTTCACGTTCAGCAGGTCCTGGTACTCCCGGAGCTGGGCCGCCATCTCCCATTTGGTGCTCCTCAGCTCGCTGTCCAGTTGCTGGATGGCTTCCTGCAGAGGGAAGGCTTGGCTGCGTCAGGGAGAGGTAGCCCCCGGCTCTCTGCAGTGCAGATGCCCCCTCGTGCCCGCCAGAGGGGCAGCGCTGGCTGCGGATCCCGGCGACCCCCCAAAGAGGGTAGTGCCAGGCCTGAGCCGTCATTCACAGGAGGGACGGGGCCTCCTTAGCGGAACAATTTCCTTCCTGGGACTCGGGTCCCCGACCAGGCAAGGCTGCACCCCCTCCCCAACCAGGGCTCCCCCCGGGATGCCACCAGTAAAGCAGGCGGAAGTGTGCCATAAAATCTAGAACCCCTGCGATGCCGCCTGGCTCTCAGTCGCAGAGATCAGAGGCTCTTGGCCTCTTGGGGGTTGCGGATCCCCCCAACCCACGGGGGGGGGGTTCAGACCCGTTCAGAATCCTGGCTCTAGTGGCGAGACCCTAATGGCCAGGGGGAGCCAGGATGGGAGCCCAGAGAGGCGGGGCCAAGAGGCCAGGCCAGGCCCCCTCCCTCCCAGCACCCACCTGGTAGGAGATGACGTCGGCGTGGTGGCGGTCCTCCAGGTCAGAGCGCTGCCTCTCCAGGGAGTCCTTGGTCCCCTTGAGGGCCTCCAGCTCGGTGGTCTTGGACTGCAGCTGGCGCCTGTATTCGGTGATCTCCTCCTGAGCCGAGCGCATGGCGTCCGTGTTCACCTTGGCGGCTTCCGACAAGCGGTCCAACCTCACTGAGGCAGCAGGAGTGGGGGGCCAGAGAAAGGGGGGCCAGGAAGGTTAGGTACCCCCGGATCTGCACGCCCCACGCCAAAGGGTTTCCAGCTAGAAGAGGGTCGGATCCGTCTAGTCTGGCTCTCATTTTACAGAGGGGGACACTGAGGCCCGGAGAGGAAGGCAAGGCTGGCTCCACAGGTCACCACCCACAGAGCCGGCCCCCATTTAGGAGGTCCAAGGACGACTGCATTGCAGATCCGGCCTCGGCCTTCCTCCCCCAGCCCTTGGGGCCCTATTTCTCAGGCAGTGGGGGGGCACTTGTCCTCTTCCCCTTGTCCTCTAACCTGGTGGGGGGCCGAGGGAGCAGAGGCAGCCTCCAGGGCACCTTGTACACGGCCGGCATTGGGTCAACTCACTTCCCCCTCTCCAGAGAGACTGGGGGTCACCCCTCCTTCTGGAAACAGTCCCCCCACAAGGCTGGCTCAAACGGGGCCCCCACCGATTCCAGAATGATTGTCCCTGGTCTAGTGCCACTGAGCGGAGGATGGAGGGCTCCTGGGCCATTTCCCATCCACCCACTGGGCTGAGGGGTGCCAGACACAAGGCAGAAGAGGTCCCGGATCTCTGGGAGCTTGTACCCCCCCATGGAGGGGGCAGGCAGCGGCTAGTATCTGGTCCCCCCCCCCTTCCCCAGAAGGCCCATCCATCGGCTCTGCCCCAGGGCTTTCCCAGGCTTAGCAGGGCAAAGGAAAGCCGCTTTGGAGGGCAACAAGGAGCTGAGACTTGGCTCTGGAAAGGCATCTTTCTGCAGGGGGGAGGGAGAGGAAGGAGGACGGGAGGGGGCTGCCTCTTCCGGCCACCCAAGGGACTCCAGAGCTCACAATTAGGCTGTTTGTACTGGCCAAAGAAAGTGGCTCAATCAAGTCAAACGAGAAAACCCGAGATGCCCGCTGCTCACGGGGATAGAAAAGGCTAGAAAACAGGCTTGGTTTTTGGGGGGGCGCTTGGTTTGGGCATGGGGGGAGGGGAGAAAGCGCTGGCTAAAGGACTCTATTTGTGGGCATGCCGCCGGCCTCTTACCCTGGAAAAGATATTTCCCCTCTTTTTAAACCCAATCTGGGGAGGGCTTTGCGGATTCCGGCCCCGGCCCTGCCCCCTTCCCATCCGGATCCCCCCCCCCCCCCAAGCTCCTCCTCTCTCGCTCCCTGCAGTGCCGGCAACCTTCATCCTTGCGGCAGGGAAGAGGAGTGTCCTCGGCTCCCAGGGGAAACTCCGGGCGGAAAGGGAGGAGGGGAGGGAGAAAGGGAACCCTGCAATACGTCACCCCGTCACCCCGAGCCCGGAGCTCTCGGCTAGCTGGGATGGAGAAGGCCTGACCCTCCTTCAGCCACCCACGTGAAAACACTTCTAAGGTCGGGGCTGTGGGGTTAGAACCCCGGAGTCCAGGCCGGGAGGCGCCCTGGACCACTTCTAAAACCGGGGCTGGGGGAGGGGCGCAGCACCTCTAAAGTCAGGGCTGGGGGGAGGGGCGGGTGAGAGCTCAGGAGCCTTCAACCATCTTCTAAGGTCAAGGTTGAGCGGACCGACGTGGGGGAGGGGAGGTTGGACCAGGCCCTTGAACCATCTCTTAAAGTCAGGGCTGCGGGAAGGGGATTGGACCACCTCTAAAGTCGGGGCTGGGAAGGGAGTTGTTGGACCACCATTAAGATTAGGGCTGGGGGTTAGAAAGGAGGCCTTGGACCATCCATCTCTAAGATCGGGGTTGGCCGGGCTGGGTATCAGAACTAGGCGGGAGAGGCCAGAGCTGAGAGCACCCCTGGGGTGGTAGCCCCGCCCTTCGGCCCCGCCCGCCCCTCGGCCCCGCCCCTGCCCGATAGCTCGCGCGCTCCCACCTCGGAACCACTCCTCCGACTGTAGCGTGTTCTGCACCGCGTGGCCTTCGAGCTGCGCGCGGATCTCGCGCAGCGCCGACGTCACGTCGGACTTGACGAGGTCGCGACTGTCGGGGGGCCCTGCAGCCTGGATCTGGCTCAGCAGCTCGGCCACTTCGTCGTCGTGGCGGCGGCGCAGGAAGGCGCCCTCGTCCTGCAGCGCTTGCACCTTCTTCTGCAGCTCGGCGCGCGCCAAGCCCGCCTCGTCTGCGTAGCGGTGCAGAGCGCGCGCCGCCGCCTGCAGTTCCTCGCGCTGGCGCGCCTCGTCGTCGAGGCGCTGCTGCGCGTGCGCGATGTCCTCCAACAGCCGCTCGTGCTCCAAGCGTAGTTGACCCTGCTCGGCGCCCAGGCGCAGCGCGGCGGCGCGCATCTCGCGGATCTCACGCTCGTAGAGCGCGCCCATGGCAGAGCGGCCAGCCTGCTGCTGCCGCAGCGAGGCCGCCTCGCCCTCCAGCTGCCGGTTCTGCAGCTCTAGCTGCCGCACCTTGTCGATGTAGCCGGCGAAGCGGTCGTTGAGCGCCTGCAGCAGCTCTTTCTCGTTGCGCGCCCCGCGGCCCTCGCCCCCCAGCCCCGGCCCGTTGAGCGAGTCCAGGCTCTCGGTGCTCGAGGCGGCTAGCGCGCCACGGGAGCGGAAGCCCGAGCCGGAGCTCCGCGCCCACGAGTGGAAGCCGCTGGACGCAGAGCCGCCGGCAGCCGAGCGCGCCAGGACGGCGCTCTTGCGACTCGAAGCCAGGGCGAAGGGCAGGGGCAGCGGGTACGTGGGGCCCTGCAGCAGCCCGTCTGCGCTGTAGCTCATCATGTCTGCGGGCCGGAGCCGGGAGTGCGGGGAGCGGGGATCCGGCCGGCCGGCGGGAGGACACTGCGGCAGCAGCCCGCCGGCTGCGCCTTTTATAGCTGCCCGGGCTCCCCGACGCGGCCCGGGCGGGGGGAGCTGCTCCTGCCCCTCCCCCCCCACCCCATGCCCAGACTCTGCCAACGCTGCCGCTGCCACCTCCCCACCCCCACCCTTCTAGCTCTCCTCCCCGGCCAGGGCGCCAGCCCCTTTCTCCTGTTTCGACTGCCCTTCTGCCCTCTCTCTGCCCCCCCTTCCTTTTCATTCTCAATTTGACAGCTGTCAATAATCAACTTTATTATTCAAAGGATGACAAGGAAGATTCTTCTCTTCCTTCTGGAATTTTTCTTTCCCCCTCCTTTCCCTCTTTCTTTTCTCTCTTTCCCCCTTTTCTGTCCTCTATCCCTCTCCCCTCTCCCCAACTTCACTTCTCTCTTTTCTTTTTCATTGTGAACTTAATTAACAGACTATTCCAAATACAAAAGACGAAGTCTTTCCCCCTCTTTCTTCTTTTTTCCATTCCTTTCTCATCTCTTTCCTCTTTCCCCTTTCCCTATTTCTATTCACTCCCACTCTCCCATATCCTTTTTCCTTATTTTCTTTCCCTCTTCCTTTCCTGTCTCCCTCTGTTTCCCTGACCAAACTGGAGTTGCCCCTTCTTTCTGTTCCTTGAGCCCCCATCCCAGATTCACAGATTTTCATCAAACTATTAGCCTGTCCCTGCTGCGGAAAAGGGGGAGGGGAGGACAGGGGATGGGGGAAAACTGGGGCTAGAGCTAGAGCCTTCCCCATCTCTGTGGAGAGGGCAATGAATAACCGGTTGGGCAAAGTATGATGGGGGACCTAAGCTTGCTCAGTCAGGAAGGAAACTTGGTTTTGTTCAGCGATTTCAGCTTGAGCAGGACTTTTCTACTCCCCAAGTGTTAGAGAGGGGTGGCAGGGGGTTAAGGATACATTGGTCTTGCTCTGAGGCCACTCCCTGCTTGGGACTGCGGAGGATCCTGGACTGATCGGGCAAACTTATTCAGGACCAGGGGAGGTTGCGTCGGGGAGTGGGGTGAAGCCAGATCTACGTGCAGCCCCGCAGATCTACCTCTGCGGACAGGGAGGGCACTGCAGCCCCAGATCTAGAGGTGGGGGTGGAGTGCCAAGGAAGGCTTTGAGGACTTTTCCGGGAGCTTAGAGCTGCAGTTCTCTCTTCTATCACTGTAGATTGAATTAGTCTACACTGCATTGTCCCAGGCTTATGGCGACAGGTTTCGTAAATGGAATCGGGGAATCCTCTCCCTTTCCGGGTCCCAATTTCTGCACGCACATTCCCTGAATAAGAATGCCTTGGTCGCTTCTCAGTGTCCCCCTAACTCCTGATTCCTTTAGTCTCCCCTCCCCTTTTTCTGGTCAGAATTTCTTCAAATTGGGTAAACTTGAGCATTGCCTGGGGGCATTGGGGTGGGGGAGGAGGACCAGCTTCTAGTTCTGCTGCTTCTTAATCGAGAGTGAGTTCCTCTCCGAGATTTTGTGGGTTTTCGAAGAAAGTATAGAGAGCGGAGCCAGGGGAAAGTCCTCTCTGCCTGCCCCTAGGCTAAGGCGCTGTGGCTGCTTTCCTTGGTCCTGAAGAGACCACACAACTGGCTTGTGAAGAAAGACATCATGGGCATGGGCGGTGCCCCCAAACCCCTGAAGTCGAACCTAAATCTCCTTTTCTTTCGTTGCCACCAGCCTGGGCTTGACCTTGGGTTCAACAACTGCATTACCTCATCCCTTGAATTCAACAACGACCAGGCAGGATGTAAGAAAATCTTTTGTAGCGTATAGAAAAAATATTTCTCTCTGTCTCTGTCTCTGTCTCTCTGTCTCTCTGTCTTTCTCTGTCTGTCAGTCTGTCTGTCTGTCTGTCTCTCTCTCTTAACTAGCTCTCTGATGAATGTCTCCTAGACACCTCACCTGTGACCCACTCTACTCCCCACTCCCCCACCACATTTCTGCCTCTGCCCCATCCAGAGTGTTGGGTCAAGAAGTAGCTAAACGGGCTTCGGACTGCTGAAGCTCCTTCTCCTGCCTTTCCCCCTAGGGACTGTATTACCTAATCATCTGGCGGTTAGAGATAGGCACCCTCTTCTGGGTGAGGAGCAAAGGCTGAAATATATAGAAGAAATGCCATAGAGTCGCCATTTCTTTGAGGCAATGGAGAGATTAAGTCACTGACATGGCTTGACAAGTTTTTAGTGGGAATCTCTGTTAGCCCCCTATTTTGCTGCCCTTTGCCTGGTGCTTCTCCCCCCTCCTCCACTATGACCATCCTTCTATATGGACTTAACCTAGATAGGGCTTGTCCAAGAAGGACAAACAGGTTCCTTCTGCCTACATCCCTGCTCACTTACCCCACTTTCTCCTTCTCCCACAATTAGCTCTTCAGGATTGAGGTTTGTAACTTGGTGTCTGTGATCTTTTTAAATTGATATCTGCACCTCAATGAAATTGGTTTCCTTTGAAATTCTTTGTAATTTTTTAAACATAACACTTAGAAGGGGTTTCTAAGCTTCATCATACTGCCTACGAAGACTCCCAAAAAGGTGAAGAAGCCCAGACCTGGGAAGATAATGGGTTCTGCTGGAAACCCCGGTAGCTCAGGAATAAATGGGGTAAATGCATCACTGAACTCAGAGTCAAAAAACCTGTGTTGGAATCTCAGCTCTGCTGGCAGATGTGTGATTTTGGGAAAATCCCTTAACTCTAGGGTGTTAGCAAAGGCTCTAGAGTGTTTAGGGGACTGAGAGCAATTTTGTTTGGCTGGTACATAGAGTATGTGGATGGGGAGTAACATGGTTCAAGGCTAGAAAGGAAGGATGATGGTCTGCTGGGAAAGGCCTTAAATGCCAAGCAAAATAGATTGAATGTCAAACACTGGGCAAAAAGAATCCTTGAAGGTCTTTGAGCAGTGACAACACCAGATTTGTGCTCCAAGGATGATCTAACCAGGAGCAATTAAGAGAGATTAGGGGATGTCAGGACGGGGAGCATGGAGGAGAATGAGCTATTGACACACATACATATGACATGCATGGGAAGATAAATGGATTCATTAGAATGTGTGTGTATAACAATGCTGTGTAATCATAATGACTGAGGCTAGCCCTGGAAAAAAGATGAAAATGCCCTCCCTTCTATGCAAGGGTGGGAGGATTCCATATACTGGCAGACTCTGCTTGGGTGATTTGTTGGTTTTCCTGGACCTGGAGAAAGGAGGAGGGAAGGTAGATGTATTTGGAAATGAAGGTAAAATAAAAACCAGAAGATAGTCATGGGGGAGGAGGGAGAAGATCTTAGAGAAAAAAGGAAACTTTAAATATTCCATGTGGGAGTTAATAATAAAGGGCTAGTCCTGGGGCAGTGGCAGCAGGAATCAAGGGGAAGGACTACAGAAAAGAGGAATGAATGCACAGGACTTTTTGGGTATGAGGGATGGGAGAGAAAAGACTAAAGGATAGCCCAGCAAGGTATGGAACATGACAGACAGAGAGAGTGTTGCCATCACAGACAGAAATGGTGAACCCAGGAGGAAGAGCAGGGTTGAGGGAAATCATTAGCTTGGCTCTAGCATGAGATACTCTTGGCACCTCCTGGTGGAGGTGTCTGTACACAACTAGAACTCAAAAGATGTAGCTACGTAGCTCTATGTGTGAGATACCTGGCCACAGAGGTGGTCACTGAGGCCTTGGGTACAATTGGGACTGCCAAGGGGGTGAGAAGAAAGCTCACCCTGAGCATGCCACACCCCTCCACTCAGAGAAACTTTATGCAGAGAGAGTTGCCATCTTTTTGGTGGTTTAATTGGCTTTGGCTTTGCAGTCTCATGGGAAGTTCCCATCTCCTTTCCATTCCCCATGTGCCCCATTCCTGGGAATCTTGTGCCATCATCTTCTTTGGGCACCTGAAGACAACTAGACCTAAGAAAAAGGGGGCATGTTCCCTTTAACTAGCATTGGCTGGAAGGATCGAGTTTCCTGGAATGGGATGGCTCCTGGTTCTGAGTGGAGAAGCCAACATGATAAAGCATTTTTTTTTTCATTTAAAGGCACAGTAGCACTTCAGTTAGAAAAGCAAAATCGCTGATTAGCCATGAATACTAAGAAAGCAGCCATTTTTGCAGGAGCTGAGAGCATGTGGTCAACCTCCTGAGTATGTAGCTTGTGATCTGAGAGGGTCTAAAAAAGACCTCTGGGCCATAAGAATCCTGAATCCCCCTCCAACAAAGTTATGGTAACCAAAATTCATAGTATCATAGTATTTAGAGCCAGAAAGCACCTTAGAAATCAGCAAGGTCATGAGGGGAAAGGGCTATAAATGGGCTGGGTAAGGGTAAAAAGGTACAGGAATGGGAAGAGAAAAACCTAACTTCTGGGCTCTAGAGATCCAGGACATGGCAGGAAGTCCTTTTGCCCCAAAGGTGAACTGGGAAGAGCTTTGAGACCTGAGAATCTGTGCTAAGGATGCTATAGAAGAAAGGGGTTGTCAGAAATCCCCAATCGTTATTCCTGTAGGCAATAAATTGGAAAAGGGGACGTTCATACACTGAATAGGGTCTGGTCCTTGAGTGGCTTGTAAGAAAGCACATCATTTGTATCCCTAAGGTCCACAGAGACGCAACTTTGTGGCACAGGGCTTGGGGCAACAGATCTTTATCACTCTCTCCTTACATCCTTTTTCTTCTCTGCCCTTTTCTTTCCATCCCCTTCCCCCCCCCCCCCCCCGCTTATATTTCTCTGAGCTTTTGCTCTCTCCCTTCCTCCACTTATTTTCCCTTTTCTCTGTGGTCTCTATTCCTCTGGCATTCATCCACTTACTTCTCCCCTTTCCCTCCTGCCTTACCTTCCTTCCCATCTCTTCATTTCTCCCATTTTCTCCCTTCTTCCCTCCCCTTCTTTTTTCCTCCCTCCTTCCCTTCCTGCCTCTTCCTTTCCCCTTCCCTTCCTTTTTCATCTCTTTCTTATATTTCTTTCCCTCCTTCCCTTTCCTTCCTGCCTCTTCATTTTTTCTCCCTTCCCTCTCTCCATTCCCTTCCCAACTGTGCTACTCAATAGTTTTGGGAAATGAATTAATTCCTCTGAGTATCAGTTTCTTCACCCAGAAAATGGAATAATGACCCTGGTAGTATTTACCTAAGAGGTTTCTTATGAGGGAATTATTTGTATAGTGTGTGAGGTGATAAGTAAATGTGAGTTATTGTTAATTTTCTGGTCTTGAAAGGAGACATAAATGATTCCTCTTCTACTTCAAGAATCCCTTTCATGTTGCTGTTCTCAGTCTCCCTATCTCTAGAATGGGAGGGGGATGTGGCATAAGAATGGAATGATTGTCAAAGATTAAATCTTTCTCCTAGATCAAATCCAAGAAGCTGACTTTGGAATAAGAACTGAGTTCAAGTCATTCCTCTAACACAAATGAGCTCTGTGACCAAGGACCAGTCACTTAGCCTTAGAATGACCCACTAAATTCTCTAAGTTTATAAGTTATAGACTCTAAATTGTTTATCTAAATCAGTGAAGGGAATTTCCATGCCAGGAATTCTCTGCACTAATGAAATCACAAGTTTGAATGAAAAGGAAAAATAGATCACATCCCACTCAATACTGATTGCTAATAAGAACAATTCACAAATAACAAAAATTTCCTAAGCACCTATCTATAAGCTAGAGCTCATGCCCAAGAATTAGTAACGTCTGTTTAGGGAGATTTGAGTGTAGAATTATCAAAACTTTATTCTGACTTAGTTCAAACTCTAAGTGTGCCCATTCTAATAGTCTAGAAATAAATACAGAGCC